>NC_044328.1:79563520-79891854 GCF_007399415.2 Gopherus evgoodei
CCTCTACCTGTTTCCTGCTCTGCCTTGACCGAGGGCCTGGGCTTATAGACACTTTGTTACTCTGCCCTGAATGCAGGCCAGAGTCCCTGTTTGCTGCCTTACCCTGACTAAGGGCCAGGATTTATAGACCCTTTACTGCTCTGCCCTGACCACAAGCCAGAGCCCCTGACTGTTGGTGGTCCACCCTGCTTGAGAGCCAGGGTTGATAGACTCATTATTGCTTAGCCTGTCTCAATTGGCCTGAGCTTTAAAGACAGCTAATTCCCCCCAGCTGATTGCCATGCAAAGGGCATGATAGTGATAAGGCATGACCTCCCTTAGAGATAGATCAGGAGGCATGACCACACATGCTTATACTGGTCATAGTTAACAATAATTTAGAAAACATAAGAATTGTAGTAGTTAAGGGACAAGGTATTTCTGCTTTAGGTTTAGAAACATTTTTAGGGCTAAATCTAACTGGTAGAATTTGGACTATTCAGGGTTCTGACACACTGAAAATAGAACATCAATTTACAGTTATTCACTGGCATTGGTAAATGAAACAAAAAAATTAGTTATACATGCAACTAGAAAAATACCAATATCTTTAAGAAATAAGGCACAAAAAGAATAGGAAAGCTTAGTTTAATTTAGATATAATCAAAAGTGTGGAAGAGCCGATTGAATAGGTGAATTAATTTGTAATAGTAGACAAGAAAGATGGTATGTTTAATTATGGCTGTCAAGTGATTAAAAAAGTTAATCATGAATAATCATGCTATTAAACAGTAATAGAATACTATTTATATAAATATTTTTGGATGTTTTCATATTTTCAAATATATTGATTTCAATTACAACACAGAATACGAAGTCTACAGTACTCACTTTATACTGATTTATTATAAATATTTGCACTGTAAAAATAAAATAAATAGTATTTTTCAATTCACTTTATACAAGTACTGTAGTGCAATCTCTTTATCTTGGAAATTGAATTTACAAATGTAGACTTATGTACACAAAATAACTGCATTCAAAAATGAAACAATGTAAAACTTCAGAGCTTACAAGTCCACTCAGTCCTACTTCTTGTTCAGCCAATCGCTCAGACAAACAAGTTTGTTTACATTTGCAGGAGATAATGCTGTCCACTTCTTGTTTACAATGTCACATGAAAGAGAGAACAGGCATTCTCATGGCACTGTTTAGCTGGCACTGCAAGATATTTACGTGCCAGATGCGCTAAAGATTCATATGTCCTTTCATGCTTCAACTACCATTCCAGAGGACAGGTGTCCATGCTGATGATGGGTTCTGCTTGATAATGTTCCAAAGCAGTGTAGACCAATGCATGTTCATTTTCATCATCTGAGTCAGATGCCACCAGCAGAAGGTTGATTTTCTTTTTTGATTGTTCGGGTTCTGTAGTTTCTGCATTGGAGTGTTGCTCTTTTAAGACTTCTGAAAACATGCTCCACATCCTGTCCCAATCAGATTTTGGAAGGCACTTCAGATTCTTAAATCTTGAGTCGAGTGCTGTAGCTATCTTTAGTAATCTCACATTGGTACCTTCTTTGCATTTTGTCAAATTTGCTGTGGAAGTGTTCTTAAAATGAACAACATGCTGAGTCACCATCTGAAACTGCTATAAAATGAAATATATGGCAGAATGAAGGTAAAATACAGAGCAGGAGACATACAAGGAGGTTAGTCACGAATTTAATTAATACACTATTTTTTTAACAAGCATCATTAACATGGAAGCATGTCCTCTGGAATGGTGGCCAAAGCATGAAGGGGCAGGCGAATGTTTAGCAGATCTGGCATGTAAATATCTTGAATGCCAGCTACAAAAGTGCCATGTGAACATCTGTTCCACTTTCAGGTGACATTGTAAATAAGAAGCTGGCAGCATTATCCCCTGTAAATGCAAACAAACTTGTTTCTCTTAGCGATTGGCTGAACAAGAAGTAGGACTAAGTGGACTTGTAGGCTCTAAAGTTTTACATTGTTTTGTTTTTGAGTGCAGTTATATAACGAAAAAAACTACATTTGTAAGTTGCGCTTTCACGATAAAGAGATTGCACTGATACTTGAATGTTTATTGTTTTTACAGTGCAAATATTTGTAATAAAAATAATTTAAAGTGAGCACTGTAACTTTGTATTCTGTGTTGTAATTGAAATGAATATATTTGAAAATGTAGGAAAACATCCAAAATATTTAATAAATTTCAATTGGTATTCTACTGTTTAACAGTGCGATTAAAACTGTGATTAATCGCAATTCACTATTTTTGAGTTAATCGCATGAGTTAACTGCGATTAATCCACAGCCCTAGTTAAATCCAAAAGTCTTAAATAACTAGGTTAAAACAGATGATTTAAAAATACCTGTCAGGGAAGAAATATTTGGGCAAATGTCATGAGTATAATACTTTTCTTCTTTAAATGCTTTGAATGGATATTGGCAAGTACCACTGGAGCAAGACAGTCAATTGCTACATAGGTTTAACACACTTTTTGGACATTGCTATTTTTAAAAGACTACCTTTTGGATTATGTTTAAATCCAGAGGTATTCCAAAGAGCAATACAAATGATTTTTGAAAATATAGCTGGCACACAAGTGTACACAAATAATATGATAATATGGGGAAGAACTTTAGGAGACCTGTAGTGAGGCGGACTGCCCCACTCCCTGGGAGGATGGGCTGTGGCAGGCCAGGGAGCCTGCGCAGCCTGGGAGCCAATCAGAAAAGGGCTTATAGGGAGCAAATCAGGGCCCAGATTGGAGGGAACCAATCAGGGCCAGGCTCACCACTATATAAAGGCTGCCCAGAGCAGGCGCAGTCAGTCTGTCCTAGGCCTTTGACAGGGGAAGGTCAGTCTCCAAGGGGGAGACTAGCACCGCAGACAGCGCAGTGCTGGGCAGGCTCAGGGAGGCTAGAAGGCTCTAGCCCATAGCCGCCAGGCTGCAGGCCCTGAAGGGAAGGGCCTAGCGGGTGCAAGGGGCTGTAGGTGAAGCGGCACATGGAAACAGAGGAGGGGAAAGAAAGAGGGCAGTGAGGCTGACGCCAGAGGGTCCCTGGGCCAGGACCCAGAGTAGAGGGCAGGCCTGGGTCCCCCCCTTCCTCCTTGCGGTACATCCAGCCATCGGCCGTAGGGAGCGGCCATTATAGACCATGCCAGATCCCTGCCAAGAGGGATTAGACTTTGGGGTGTGTGGTTGCACATGGTGGCTGGAGTGGAGGACTGCTGATTATCGATCCCCGGAAGGGGGTGCAGATGGACTAAGGGGCACTGCTGGAAGGCAGTGGCCTCGAAGAGGACGTCGCCGAGCAGGGAGCAACGCGGACCCAGAGATGCCAACAGAGGGCAGAAAAACGGACGGGACACCACCAGGAGGGGGCGCTCCACTGGAATCGAGCTAATTCCTGAAATCACCAGCAGGAGGCGCCACGGGTGGTGAGTCCCAACCCGTTTACAAGACCATAATAGAAGATTAACTAAAACATTATCTGGATTGAAACCTAACAAAAATAAATGTAAATTCAGAGTGCAAGAATTAATGTTTCTAGGAAAAAAACTGAAAAGTCAGGGATTACAGATTGATCCCCAGTGAGTACAAACCATTGATAATATTGCTCACCCAAAAGATAAGGAGTCGTTACAGAAATTTTTGGGCATGGTTAATTTTGTAGGGAAATACATAGCTAACCTAGCAGAAAAACAGACAACAAATGTAAGGGCTTAACTTTGTAAAAATAATCAGTGGAAATGGGACTGTCAACATCAACAAGAATTAGTGCAGTTTAAGCAACTAATAAAAATAGCTCCAGTATTAAAAATATTTGATCATAACAGAATTACAAAATTCTCTTCAGATGCATCCAAACCAGGCCTCAGAGCAGTTCTATTCAAAAGTATGGTGATCTATGCCTCTAGAGCTATGTCCAGCAGAATGCCAGTATGCTCAGATAGAAAAATGGCTTTGGAATTTGTTTTTGGATGCAAAAAATGTCACATTTATATACGGTAGATCTGAAGTGGCAGAAACAGATCATAAACCATTAGTTAATATTTCAAAAAGGAACATGACAGACAGACCACCTGGATTACAAAGATTATTTTTTCAATTGTATTTATGATTTAAAATTAGAGTATCAGCCACACAAGTCAATTGTTGCTGATATTATTTCTAGAGCTTATGATGTAACCAATGTCACAGAAAAAGAACATGATGTGGCACATGTATAGGGTGACGAGATGTACCATTTTTAAAGGGACAGTCCCGTAAGTCCATAAGACAGACTGGTAAGCCTAACGTCGGTACCAGGCAAATTAGTCGAAATAATAGTAAAGAATAAAATTGTCAGACACATAGAAGAACATAAACTGTTGGGCAAAAGTCAACATGGTTTCTCTAAAGGGAAATCGTGTCTTACTAATCTATTAGAGTTCTTTGCAGGGGTCAACAAACATGTGGACAAGGGGGATCCAGTGGACATAGTGTACTTAGATTTCCAGAAAGCCTTTGACAAGGTCCCTCACCAAAGACTCTTAGATAAATTAAGTTGTCATGGGATAAAAGGGAAGGTCCTTTCATGCACTGAGAATTGGTTAAAAGACAGGGAACAAAGGGTAGGAATTAATGGTAAATTCTCAGAATGGAGAGGGGTAACTAGTGATGTTCCCCAAGGATCAGCCCTAGGACCAATGCTATTCAACTTATTCATAAATGAACTGGAGAAAGGGGTAAACAGTGAGGTGGAAAAGTTTGCAGATGATACTAAACTGCTCAAGATAGTTAAGACCAAAGCATACTGTGAAGAACTTCAAAAAGATCTCACAAAACTAAGTGATTGGGCAATAAAATGGCAAATGAAATGTAATGTGGATAAATGTAAAGTAATGCACATGGGAAAAAATAACCCCAACTATACATACAATATGATGGGGGCTAATTTAGCTACAACAAATCAGGAAAAAGATCTTGGAGTCATTGTGGATAGTTTTCTGAAGACATCCATGCAGTGTGTAGAGGCGGTCAAAAAAGCAAACAGGATGTAGGAATCATTAAAAGGGGATAGAGAATAAGATGGAGAATATATTATTGCCCTTATATAAATTGATGGTATGCCCACATCTTGAATACTGCATACAGATGTGGTCTCCTCATCTCAAAAAAGATATACTAGCACTAGAAAAGGTTCAGAAAAGGGCAACTAAAATGATTAGGGGTTTGGAGAGGGACCCATATGAAGAGAGGTTAAGGAGGCAAGGACTCTTCAGCATGGAAGATGAGTCTAAGGGGGGATATGACAGAGGTATATAAAATCATGAGTGATGTGGAGAAAGTAGATAAGGAAAAGTTATTTACTTATTCTCATAATACAAGAACTAGGGGTCACCAAATGAAATTGATGGGCAGCAGGTTTAAAACAAATAAAAGGAAGCTCTTCTTCACACAGCACACTGTCATCTTGTGGAACTCCTTACCTGAAGAGGTCTGAAGGCTAGGACTATAACAGCATTTAAAAGAGAACTGGATAAATTCATGAAGGTTAAGTCCATTAATGGCTATTAGCCACGATGGGTAAGGAATGGTGTCCCTAGACTCTGTCTGTTTGTCAGAGGGTGGAGATGGATAGCAGGAGAGAGATCACTTGTTCATTAACTGTTAGGTTCACTCCCTCTGGGGCACCTGGCATTGGCCACTGTCGGTAGACAGGACAGTGGGCAAGATGGACCTTTGGTCTGACCCAGTATGGCTGTTCTTATGTTCATATTTAAGCCCTCCTGCAGGTGTCCCGACTTTTTTTGTAAAAACGGGCAAATTGTCCCATATTTTCTGTCTCCTTCCCCCCATAAGTACTAGCGAGAGAGATCCCTGCTCACCAGCCACCCACACACTAGTGGTGAGTGGGGGAGTCCAGTGGCCGACGATGGGGGTAGGTGTGAAAGGCTGGTGGCAGGGCGAAGATGCAGTGCACAGGGCCGGCCACTCCCCCTGCTGGTCTGTCAGCACAGCCCCCACTGCGTGCTGGCTCTCAGCCATCAGGCCCCTGCCCTCCATCCAGCTTCCGGCCAGCACTGGCTGCATGCTGTGAGCTGCGGTGGCTGGTGAATGCGGGCAGGTGCCAGACAGCAGCTGGTTACGCGTCACCTCTGCTGTCCACCCACTGGCCCTTTATATGCTCCTCCTCTCATTGCCCTCTCCCTGCTTTGCCCCTCTCCCTCTCCCCCTACCCCCAGCCCCGCTGCTCCTCCACATCTCTCCCGACGGGACACGTCCTGTTCCAGTGCTATGCAAAGAACCAGCTTCTGGTCAGAGCACTCGGCTCACCAGCAGCCTGGCTGGCAGGCTCCTTCCTTCCCCCCACTGCCTCTGGCTGGGCCAGCACCCTGGGAAAGCCCAAGACCCCCAGAAGGAGCTGAGCCTTGTGTGTGCCAAAACCCCAGACAGCACTGGCACGGGGAAGCCTCTCCACCCCTCAGTTAAGGTCTGGAGTGGTAGGGAGGAAGCAATTTCCAGCCTGTTTGCACTCTGACCCTGCAGGCTCCACAGTAGTCTCCCGAGCAGGGGCTTAGAACTCCCTTCACCTGCTCCCTGCCACCCTAGGTCCTGCCCCCAGGGAACGTGGGACTGCTCCATCCCCTAGGCATCATCCCCTACTGAGCCACCTCTCTGGCTGGGTTCACAGAAGCCCCTGCAGTCAGGTTCCCTGGGCCTTGGTGCACAATGCATCCTTAGGGATTAACCCCTTCCTGTCCATGCTGTAGCCAGGGGATAGGAGGCAGCTGGGTTATGTCTGTGGCCAGCAGCAGCCTGGAGATGTTAGCTGCCTTTTGACACTCCCACAAAGTGCCGAAGGCTGCTGCTGGCCACATTCTGGTATGAACCCTGGCAGAAATCTGGGATGGGGGGCATGTGACCCTGCGTGTCCCCCCCCTCCATTGTTGCTTGGGAAAACACCGTGCCAGGTACCAGGAAAGGCATGGAGGATGGAGAGTGCCAGGCAGAGATGGAAGGGTCAGTTGGTCACTCCTCCTGTGTGAGAGAGGTGCACAGGGGTGTGCGTATGTCACCTCTCTCCATGTGAACCCTAAAGCCTTAAAGATAAGGTAAATAAAAATAATCCAACCACGCCATATTTATTTTTAACAGGGGCTCAGTCAACCTGATGTTAATTTGAACATTTGTACTGCATAGTTCTGATTGATTGCCGTTGAACATGCTTGAATATGAGTAATTTTACCAGGTGTCCCGTATTCAGCTTAGGGAAATATGGTTACCCTAAACATATAGATGTACTTAAAAATTGTTTCCTACACCAGAAAGAGTATGGGAAGAAACTGTACAAGCAACTAGACAGGATAAGAATTTACAAAAGGTTATTACAGCTACAGCAAAAGGATATTATAAAAATACGAAACCGAAGCCATATAATACATTTATTCAAAATTTATCAGTAATTGAAGAAATTCCATTTAAAGATAATAGAATAATTCCTTTAGGGTTAACAGTAGAGATGTTGAAATGCATACATGAGGGACATTTAGGCATAGAAAAATGTAAATGTAAATCAAGAGAGCTTCTGTATTGGCCACAAATGAACCAAAAAAAAAAGGATTATACAAAAGAATGTGACATGTCAAACGGTAGAAATGCTCAGTTTGAACATTTATTCATGAAAACTTAAGACCTTAAGTTTAGATCTGACTATAAAGAACATGCATATGTTATAGTTCTTGATTATTTTTTCACATTTTCCTGAAATAGATGTACTAGAAAACACAAGTGCCAAACAAGTAGTTAATAAAATTAAATCAATTTTTGCAAGGCTTTGCATTCTGAATAAAAATAATGACTGATAATTGACCTCAATTTCACAGTCAAGAGATTAAAAGTTTTGTCACAGGATATGATTTCAAACATATTACATCACATCCAGGTTCCCCACAATCTTTAGCCTGCTAAGGCTAGTTGAAAATGGTGTTAAAAGAGTATAAAGATTGATAACAAACGTTGAAGAAATGAATACTGATTTATACTTGGCATTACTAAATAATAGACCATCATTACAACAAGATTTATCACCTGCACAGTTGTTATTTAGCAGAAAACTTAGAAACAGATTGCCTAGGATTTTTCAAGAAGGATATACGGAAAGAAATAAGTATAAATATCAGTTGAGTTTGTATCAAAAGAACTTTTGTGATAAAGGATTGTATAAACTAGCTTATTTGAAACCTCATGATAGAGTACATATAATATAATGGTAGAAATTGAGCTCAGAAGCCACTGTAATAAAAGAGGTACCATCTCAATCAAATGTCATGATTAATAATGGCCAAGTGTACAGACAAAATCAGACACATTTGCAATTGTTACCTGGAAGACCAGACTCAGCTAAAAGAAGAAATGATATAGTAGAGCAACAAGAGGGGCAGGAAAATGAAAATGCCGTCATTCCTCTAAGTAATATGAACTTCAATGATTCAGCAAATATAAAAGTTAGACAATCACGGCATCAAAGGAGACCCGTTAAAAGCCTTACAGAAAGCTGTACATACACACACCAGGGGTGGCTCCAGGCACCAGCATGCCAAGCGCGTGCTTGGGGCGGCAAGCCACAGGGGGCGCTCTGCTGGTCGCCGCGAGGGCGGCAGGCAGGCTGCTTTCGGCGGCATGCGTGCAGAGGGTCCGCTGATCCCGCGGCTTCGGGGGACCTGCCGCAGGCTGCTGCCGAATTTGCGGGACCGGGGACCTCCCACTGGCAAGCCGCAGAAGACAGCCTGCCTGCCGTGCTTGGGGAGGCAAAATGCCTAGAGCCGCCCCTGACACACACATATTTATGCTAAAATAATAAAAGAAAGGATATGTAGTGTAACTGCGGTGGTAAGAGAATGAAGAGATTTTCCAGGCGTCGGAGCTGACAGTGGGAAGAGGCTGTTAGTTTAGGTTAGACCTGAGGTGGGCAAACTACGGCCAGTGGGCCGCATCCAGCCTGCCAGCTGTTTTAAGCCAGCCCTTGAGCTCCCACTGGGGAGTGGGGTCTGGGGCTTGTCCCGCTCTGGTGCTCTGATCCCCCTCCTGCCCTCCAAACCCCTCGATCCCAGCCTGGAGCACCCTCCTGCACCCCATAATAATAAAATATATTAAAAAAATAATAAATGGAGATATACCTATCTTGTAGAACTGGAAGGGACCCTGAAAGGTCATTGAGTCCAGCCCCCTCCCTTCACCAGCAGGACCAAGTACTGATTTTGCCCCAGATCTCTAAGTGGCCCCCTCAAGGACTGAACTCACAACCCTGGGTTTAGCGGCCAATGCTGAAACTACTGAGCTATCCCTCCCCCCAAACTGCTCATCCCCAACCCCACCCAGAGCCCACATCCCCAGCCAGAGCCCTAACCCCCCACCCACACCCCACTTCCCTGCCCCAGCCCGAAGCCCCTCTCACACTCTGAATTCCTCATTTCTGGCCCCACCCTAGAGCCTGCACCCCCAGCCAGAGCTCTCACCCCATCCCACATCCCAGCCCCAATTTTGTGAGCATTCATGGCTCACCATACAATTTCTATTCCCAGATGTGGCCCTTGGGCCAAAAAGTTTTCCCACCCCTAGGTTAGACTGACAGACAGACCTGAGTTAAGATGCTCTGTCTATAATATGTTAACTATGTTTCTAATAAAGATTGTTGTTAAATTACTAGCAATTAATTATTAAGACTAGTGGATTACTTGAATATAAAACAACAGGGCCAGTTGCTGCTTTCCTTTCTCTCCCTCTCCCTCTCTATATTTTTTCTTTCCCATGGCTCCTGAAATCAGTTAGTCACTCTCCCTCTCGCCTTCCCCCTTACTTCTTTTTTCTAACTGGGAAACTCTTCAGTAAGGGTGAAAGTCACCATGGAAGAGGGGCAGCACATGGCCCTATGCACAACAGAAGCCCTGTTTTGTGACTTATGTGGTGCCTGAGACTTGTGCTGGCCCTCTGCACAGGAGGGAATCTCATCTGCAGCTGTAATTGCTCCTCGGGGTAAGGCCTGTCCTGGTGTATCATCCATAAGGCACCTTGAGTACTCCACAATAATCAATAATCAATCACTGCTGCTCAGCTACCTCCCAGACCCACAGCTGCTTGCTATCTCATGCAAAGGGCTTACACGGGTATTAGGAGGCTGGTAAGTGTGTAAGGTCTGAGGCCTTTTTCTGCAGCCATATTAGGAGAGCAGCAGCCATGAGCCATGAAACAGAAAGTCACATACTCACATTCCATCCAAATTATATTAATATAATATAATATAATATTAGGTTGTTAAGAAGGTGATCCTGTCCTAATAGTACCCACCACCACCACCATATAGAGAAACAGATCTTAAGATGTTTAAAGAAAACTTTGATGGCATTTTGTCTTGCAAGGAATCACTTACCAACAGTTTCCAAAGTGGCAGCCGTGTTAGTCTGTATCAGCAAAAAGAATGAGTACTTGTGGCACCTTAGAGACTAACACATTTATTTGGGCATAAGCTTTCATGGGCTAAAACCCACTTCATTGGATGCATGCAGTGGAAAATACAGTAGGAAGATATATATACACAGAGAACACGAAAAAATGGGTGTTGCCATACCAGCTCTAACGAGGCTAATCAATTAAGGTGGGCTATTATCAGCAGGAGAAAAAAACCTTTTGTAGTGATAATCAGGATGGCCATTTCAAACAGTTGACAAGAAGATGTAGTAACAGTAAGGGAAAAATTAGCACAGGGAAATAGTTTTTAGTTTGTGTAATGACCCATCCACTCCCAGTCTTTATTCAAGCCTAATTTAATGATGTCCAGTTTGCAAATTAATTCCAGTTCTTTTATCCACAGTTGTGATTGTGAAATCTTTACTTCTGTATTGTTTTGCCATTATGGTCCCCACTTCTCTATTTGGTTTCTGTGATGTTGCACTCCATATGTTTATGAAAATATGCTTATGAATGTAAATATAATGTAACTGGAATATGCTTTATGCAAAAGGTCTCTTGTAAGGTATCATTACAAATCTTATAATCTACTGAGTGTGCTCATTCTATTTGTATGTAGGTATCATTCTTGTATTTAAAACTAGAAATATGAAGTTAACTCTGAGGTCCTATTGTAATTATGCAAAGTGTGGGCCATTAATTAATGGCTTGAAATCTTGATGGCTCCCATTAACCAGGACAATTGGTTGTAAACGGCTCTGTTTACTTGCAAAACTTCCTGGGTATGTGCAAGCCAACCCTGAAGGAATGGAGAATGAAGTCTTACAGTGATATGTGATCATGTCACCTGGTACTGGAATCCATCTTAAACCTGGTGCTTTTCCATTTAGAAGGAAGGGTGGGAACCCAGAGAGAGACAAAGGATTCCCACCTTGTGCCAAAGCTATATAAGGGGGTGGAACAGAACAAAGGGAGCTGCAGTCATGAGAAATCCCCTAGTTACCACCTGAGCTGGAACTAACAAGAACTGAGACAAGGGAAAGGATTGGGCCCAGACCAAGAAGGAGTCTAGTCTGTGAAAGAAGCTTACTGGAACATCTCTGAGAGTGAGATTTACCTGTGTTCAGTTTCTTAATATATAAGGCTTAGACTTGCATGGCTATGCTTTATTTTACTTGGCGACTTACTTTGTTCTGTCTGTTATTACTTGGAACCACTTAAATCCTACTTTTTATACTTAATAAAATCACTTTTGTTTATTATTGAACCCAGAGTAAGTGATCAATACCTGGGGGAGCAAACAGCTGTGCATATCTCTCTATCACTTTTATAGAGGGCGGACAATTTGAGTTTACCCTGTATAAGCTTTATTTGGGGTTTGGATCCCATTGGGAGCTGGGTATCTGGGTGCTGAAGACAGGAATACCTGCTGAGTGGTTTTCAGTTAAACCCTGCAGCTTTTGGGATGTCATTCAGACGCTGGTTCTGTGTTGCAGCAGGCTTGCATGTCTGGCTCAACAAGGCAGGGTTCTGGAGGCCCAAACTGGCAGAGAAAATGGGCTCAGAGGTAGTCTCAGCACACCAGGTGACTGTCCCAAGGGGGTCTCTGTAACTGAACTTATCACAGTTTCTGTCTAGCTCTTTGATTGTTTTTGTCTGTTGCATAACTAATTTTGCAAGATTTAAATCAAGTAAGGTGATGGGGTATGACTGGATAAAGAATTGTTTCACACTACGTTAGGATTGGTCAAATAATTATATTATAAAATCCTTGGTTAAAGTATAGCTAAGCAGAACTTGAGTTTTACTACATAAACTGAGAAGGGGACTAGCTGGGAAATAAAGGAAAAGGAAAATAAAAATAAAAAGGAAAGACCTGGCAGAATAATAATAACTCAGCTCCAAGACACAACCCCAGAGCAGAGCTGCTAGACTCCTATGCATGACTGTGACATGCAGCAACCAGAATCCAGACAAGACCAACCTTGCCTGGCCAACAAGGAAAGTCCGCCTGCGTGATCAGGACTGGCAAGCAGAGCATTGTATGCTTAGCTTTTGTATTCTGCCTGGTGATTGTTAATAAACAGAGATTAAGGACATTACTGTGTAAGGCTCTTTCACTGGTAAAAGGTCCTGAAAATCTGCAGAAGGTTACACTCTGAGCCCTAAGAACGCGGTAAGGGTGGGTGCCCTAGAGTGTAGGATTACCCCTTAAGCACTAGGAACAGGATAAAGGTGGGTGCCCTAGAGTGTGGGGTTATGCCTTGAGCCCTAGGAACAGGGTAAAGGTGGGTGCCATAGGGTGTACCAGGGTCATTCACAGGAGAGAAGCCCAGACCCATCCCACAGCTACTGAAGAAGGGGAGTGTGCTTGGATTCTCATCTGGGTATGGCATTCCATCTTTAGGGAGGGGCATTTTCTCTCCCTGAATTCCCACACCTTCATTCCAGGCTCCTGGGTGCTGTACAGCAGGGGAGGGAGGGAAGGTTTCTGCTAATGCACTTCTCCTCAGCAGCTCTCCTTTTGGATCCTTCACACAAGACAATTGCTCCAGTGGCTGCCTCTGCTCTCACAGTACGTCTACACTACGGGATAATTCTGATTTTACATAAACCGATTTTATAAAAAAGATTGTATAAAGTCGAGTGCACGCGGCCACACTAAGCACATTAATTCGGCGGTGTGCGTCCATGGTCCGAGGCTAGCGTCGATTTCCGGAACGTTGCACTGTGGGTAGCTATTCCGTAGCTATCCCATAGTTCCCGAAGTCTCCCCCGCCCCTTAGAATTCTGGGTTGAGAGCCCAGTGGCTGATGGGGCAAAAATCATTCTCACGGGTGGTTCTGGGTAAATGTCATCAGTCATTCCTTCCTCTGGGAAAGCAACAGCAGACAATCATTTCGTGCCCTTTTTCCCTGGATTGCCCTGGCAGACACGGTAGCATGGCAACCATGGAGCCTGTTCAGCTTTTTTTTTCTTACAGTCACCGTATGTGTACTGGATGCCGCGGACAGGGGTGATACTCCAGCACTACACAGCAGCATTCATTTGCTTTTGCATGACAGCAGAGATGGTTATCAGTTGTTCTGTACCATCTGCTGTGCCATTTGAGATGATGGTTATCTGTCATTCTGTACCATCTGATGCTCTCATGGGTGCCCCTGGCTGAGGTTGGCTGGGGGCACAAAGACAAAAATTGGAATGATTCCCTGAGTCAATCCCTCCTTTATGGTCTCTAAAAATAGAGTCAGTCCTGCCTAGAATATGGGACAAGTGTACTAGAGAACCAGTGCATCAGAGAGCACAGCTGCTCTGTGTCAGATCCTGCAGAAATGATGAGCTGCATGCTGTTCATGGGGAGTGCCCTGCAACAACCCCACCCATTGCTTCCCTCCTCCCCCAACCTTTCTGGGCTACCGTGGCAGTGTCCCCCCCCATTTGTGTCATGAAGTTATAAAGAATGCAGGAATAAGAAACAGTGATTTGTTAGTGAGATAAAATGAGGGGGAGGCAGCCTCCCCGTGCTATGACAGTCCAGGCAGGACATTAAGCAGTGCGGGGGAGAGAAGCCCAGCATGCCACTGCTATGAGAGTTCAGGCAGGACAGAATCTTTTCTTTACACAGGAAAGCGAGGGGGCTGATGGAGCTCAGCCCCCTAGTAGCTATAGATGAAGACGGTTACCGGCCATGTCTGTACCATCTACTGGGAATGGACCGAGAATCATTCTTATTTTCACACCAGGTCCGTCCAGCCAGTCTCACCTGAAGCCAGCCAGGAGCACTCACGGGTTGATAAGAGGACAGTTTACCAGTCCTACTGCACCATCTGCCACCAGGGAGGGGAGAGGAGCGGATACTGCTCTTCACTGCTGCAGCATCGCGTCTACCAGCAGCATTCAGTAGACATAGGGTGACATTGAAAGAAGTCAAGAAACGATTTCTTTCCCTTTTCTTTCATGTAGGGGGGGGAGTAAACTGACGAGCTATTCCCTGAACCATGCCGGACAATGCATTTGAACCTATAGGCATTGGGAGCTCAGTCAAGAATGCAAATACTTTTCGGAGACTGCTGGGGACTGTGGGATAGCTGGAGTCCTCAGTACCCCCTCCCTCCCTCCATGAGCGTCCATTTGAGTCTCTGGCTTCCCGTTACGCTTGTCACGCAGCACTGTGTAGCCTGTAGATTTTTTTTTCAAACCCTTTGGCATTTCGTCTTCTGTAATGGAGCTTTGATAGAACAGATTTGTTTCCCCATACAGCGATCAGATTCAGTATCTCCCGTACGGTCCATGCTGGAGCTCTTTTTGGATTTGGGACTGCATTGCCACCCGTGCTGATCAGAGCTCCACGCTGGGCAAACATGAAATGAAAATCAAAATTTCGCGGGGCTTTTCCTGTTTACCTGGCTACTGCATCCAAGCTGAGATTGCTGTCCAGAGCGGTCACAGTGGTGCACTGTGGGATAACGCCCGGAGGCCAATACTGTCAATTTGCGGCCACACTAACCCTAATCCGATATGGTAATACCGATTTTAGCGCTATTCCTCTCGTTGGGGAGGAGTATAGAAACCGATTTAAAGAGCCCTTTATATTGATATAAAGGGCCTCGTAGTGTGGACGGGTACAGCGTTAAATCGGTTTAACGCTGCTAAAATAGGTTTAAATGCGTAGTGTAGACCAGGCCATAGACTTTCCAAGTGGCAGCAGACTGAATTTGAGCATCTACTTGTCAGTTTTGCTTATGCTCAGGGGTTTCCTAATAACAGGAAGGAAAACTGACCTGACAGTTCAGGAAGTGGTAGGTAACAGCAGAGGCTCTGTAGCTGGCTGCAGGCTTTAGAAGACAGCACTGGATAGGATTATAGTTAGTTCATGTTTGGAAGGTAATCTTCACAACCACAAACTTATTTTTGTTTGTAAATGAAAGCTTCAACAATACAGAAGTTGATGGTTCTGGCCCAGGAAATATCCCTACTCTGTACTAGCCAGTGCAGTTTTCAAGGCTCTCTGAATGTTGCATGAAATGTCTTCTGCAGTCTTAAAAAAAAGAGAGAAAAAGAAGTAAGGGGAAAATGAAAGGACAAAAAGAAGAAAAAAATCTAAATGCAGATGTGCATCTGTGGAGGGGATGACTGTAAGTATATGGGCAGACAGAGATCCGTAATTCACTAACTGTGCGTGTGTGTGTGTGTGTGTTTGCACTGCTTATCATCATTTATTATTTATACAGTGCCACAGGGCTGCATCACACTGATTAGACTGAGAAGGGGGGTTGTACAGAGCAGATATCTGTGTGCATGTGGAGTGGATATGTTTGCCATAGGTCTTTTGTGCTCATGCTTGTGTTTCACAGGATGTATGCCATATATGTCAAAAGGAGAGTGACAGGTACTGCTTGGTGTGGGAGAGGTGTGGATAACCCAGTGCATGTGTATTGTGTGTGAAGGGTTGGATCAGCATATACATGTGACTCAGCCTGCCAGTGTATGCATGGCTGCTTTTATATTTGCATACAGGTGCTGTTTCTGAAGTGACGATCATTTTTATTTTTTTTGGATTTCTATAAACATTATCAATGTGCCTTTGGCTCTAAGTGCCCTGGATATAACCTACAAATACCGTACCAGCTGATACAGCAGCATAACTAATGTGCAGCAGGTCTGGTCAAAAGAACGCAACAAGCCAGGCAACTTAAAAGCTCCAAAGTCACCATTGTAAAGTAATGCTTGAGTGTCGGTATGAGTGTGTTCACACAAGGAGTCTCTCTGTGTGTCTGTATGAGGAAGGTAGCTTCTAATCTTGCTGAGGAGCTGTGGAACTCAGCCACACAGTTTAGTGGACTTCCATAGCTGCACTTGTGGTTATGCAATGAAATTGTTTGCAATGCTCACGCTGCACTGCATATGCTACTGCTTAGAGCTCAGCTCTCGTAATTTTATTTTTATCTGTATTTTTGTTTTTATATATTCTGCAAAATGACCAGTCCCCTTTAAGAGTTAGACATAAGCTTCAAATTCTGTTTATTTTTAAGCTCAAATAACTCAAGCCATTCAAACCAATTCTTCTCAAACTTTCCACAACACTTCCCTTGTCCCCTGAAGGTTCTGTGAAATTTAAGGCTAACTAGAAATACCAGAGAAAGGTAAAGTTCCATAGTCCTGAAGGAGAAAGTCAGACTTTGACTCTGACTTACTTGTAATCTCATGATGTTCAGGTTACAAGCATTTTAAAATAAGGCAGAGCACACCTGCTCCATTTTAGCCACAGCACTGTGTGTCCAGACACAAAAATGGACAGGGTGCCTATGTGGAAATGTGCTCAAGCAGACCTATTCCAACAGGCTACACTGCATGTTCCTCACAGTACACCAAAATGTTCATAACAACTATGGTATTTCAAAGCCAACATCTTCTCCTCCCCTTCCCCAGCACCTATCCCTGACATTTGAAGATTGACATTTTGTAGCCCAGCCATTGCTGATTTAGCTGAATAGGAACACAGTTATTTTCTGGAGGCAGAAAGAATTACTTTTTTCATATTCTCAGACCTTAAAAATCAGCCAACAAGATTTTTCCTCCAAGTTTTTTCAAAAACTGCATCACAGGACAAAAGCCTATATTGGAATTGGAAAAGGTTCAGAAAAGGGCAACAAAAATGATTAGGCGTATGGAACGGCTTCTATATGAGGAAAGATTAATAAGACTGGGTCTTTTCCGCTTGGAAAAGAGACGACTAAGGGGGGATATGATAGAGATCTATTAAAATCATGACTGGTGTGGAAAAAGTAAATAAGGAAGTGTTATTTACTCTGTCTCATAACACAAGGACTAGGGGTCGCCAAATGAAATTAATAGGCAGCAGGTTTAAAACAAACAGAAGGAAGTATTTCTTCACATAATGTACGCTCAACCTGTGGAACTCTTTGCCAGAGGATGTTGTGAAGGCCACGACTATAACAGAGACTGGGAATGGATCACTTGATGATTACCTGTTCTGTTCATTCCCTCTTGGACACCTGGCATTGGCCACTGTCAGAAGACAGGATACTTGGCTAGATGGACCTTTGGTCCGACCCAGTATGGCTGTTCTTATGTTCTTAAAGACCAGCCTGGCAAGTTTCAGTGTCAAAGCAGGGTTTGTGGGGCAGCAGAGGGCAGTCTTCATTTCCCCTCCTGGAGGGGTGCACTTGGTAAGTGTGCTATCTTAAACTATGGGATCCTTTGACCTTTTGAACTGAAAGCAAACACCTGAACCAGGCACACAGACCTTCATAGCTTACTTGTCTGCTGATTTTTTGACACTAATCTACTTCATTAATTTTAACTAGTTATGTCTTAGAAGAATCACAGTGAATAGATTAGCCCTGCTGAAAAATCATGTGCTCATTTCAGTCCACAGCTAGAAATAGCACTTGCCAACGTGAATTGAGTGGTGTGTTTCCCAGCATCCATCTATTCCTGTTGAGTCTAGTAGCCACTTGCACACTGATGGAGCTGATAGACTCTATCCAGTTACTCTGCAGGATGTGTCAGTGATGTGACAGTGGCCTTCAAACCCCAAATAACATGATTAAAAGCAGCACTAGGGAACATGCTGTAATCTCACGCCAGTGGATTCATGGCTTGGCAAGGGCTGCTTCATTCTATTACACTTCATGACACATTTTTTCACTCCCTTCCACCCCTCTTTTCTTTTTGTTGCTGAGTCTCCAAGGTAATCCACATTTGTGGGCCCTCTTCTAGTTCACAGGACTAAAGAGAAGACAGACAACAATGGAGGAAGTGGGTCACCAATCAGATATTTCTGGTTATTAAGAACAATACGGAGAATATCTAGAGAATGGGGAAATGTTGATAAGTGCAAATCAATGCACATTGAAAAACAGAATCCAAACTATACATACAAAATGATGGGGTCTAAATTAGGTATTCCCACTCAAGAAAGAGCTCTTGGAATCATTGTGGATAGTTCTCTGAAAACATCCACTCAATGTGCAGTGGCAGTTAAAAAAGCTAACAATGTTAGGAACCATTAGGAAAGGGATAGATAATAAAACAGAAAATATCATATTGTCTCTATATAAATCCAGAGTACGCTCACACATTGAATACAGCGGGGAGTTCTGGTCACCCTGTCCTAAAAAGTTATATTGGAATTGGAAAAGAGTACTAAAATTGACTAAGGGTATGGAATAGCTTCCATATGAGGAGAGATTAAAAAGACTGGGACTGTTCATCTTAGAAAAGAGAGGACTAAGGGGATATGATAGAGGTCTACAAAATCATGAAGAAAGTGAATAGGAAAATGTTATTTGTTCCTTCACATAACACAAGAACTAGGGGTCATCCAATGAAAATAATAGACAACAGGTTTAAAACAAACATAAGGAAGTACTTCTTCACAGAACACACAGTCAATCTGTGGAACTCATTGCCAGGGCATGTGACCATCAAAAGTATAACTAGGTTAAAAAAAGAATGAGATCAGATCATGGGGGATAGGTCCATCAATGGCCATGTTCTGAGTATCCCTAAACCTCTGACTGCCAGAAGCTGAGACTGGATGATGGGATGGATCACTCAATAATTGCCCTGTTCTGTTCATTCCCTCTGAATCATTCAGCACTGGCCACTGTCAGCAGACAGGATACTGGGCTAGATAGACCATTGGTCTTATCCCATATAATCATTCTTATGTTAAAAGAAGAGAAGTGTAGTTCTAGTCATCAATCTCTTTTCTATGTGGGGTCCATGAAATCAGATGCGAGTCCCAGTTATTCCCTAAATGAATGAAGGAATCAACAACATTCCTCAGCACTGAAAGAATGCTCCCCCTCCCCTGTTTGGACACAAATGGTGAGCAGAATTACAGAGAAGAGGGCTGGATCAGAAGAAACAGACTTCTCCCCTTGGAAGATACTCTTTAAGTGAATGCCATTAAAAAAGCGAGAGTTGGGCTTCCTGTGGAATTATTATTCCAAGCTATTATGCTCACACATAACTGAACTGAACTGAACCGAACCAACAGTCAGGTATGAAAGTGGAAATGACAGTCTTATTCTACAAAGCTGATATGATTCATCTGCCTGGCACTTTATCCCAGATTATGAAAATGAACGACATCTACACTAGATTTGGGTATGAGGAGGAGAAAACTGTTGCATGCAGCTCTCCTACTCTCATAGTGACACTGTCTAAAGCAAACTCTTGTATAAGTGACCCCTTTCACATAGCAGGCCTCTGAGTGTGGTTATAAATTAAAACCACTTTTTTATATATTTAACACCATTATAAATGCTGGAGGCAAAGCAGGGTTTGGGGTGGAGGCTGACAGCTCGTGACCCCCCATGTAATAACCTTGTGACCCCCTGAGGGATCCCTACCCCCAGTTTGAGAGCTCCTGGTCTAGAGGGTTGTCCATGCCAGAAGACAAGGACAGGAGCACTATGAAATTTCAGCCAAACTCTTGTGTACTTCTGTGCAAATTTATTTATTTGTAAAGAAAAGGATCTGTTATGTCCTGGAGAGCAAAGGCCCAGGAACTAACCTCCTGCTCCAGGGATAACCTTCCTTCCAAAGCTGCCAAGGGCAAAGGCTGAGTCACTAACTCTCCCCCTAACCCAATGGCAACAATCCTCCCGAAAAGCCAATATAGAGGAAGAATTCATGGCACACTGTCACCATAGCCATGACATCATTGATGCCTAATCAGTGTCCAGAGTCAATGCACAGCAACCTTGCATTCTGCATTTCTATTGCAGCATTAAAGCAGGGAGTAAGGAGGCGCCAGCAGAGCAAGGAGTCCTATTTTGGATGTATCGCCCACATTTTGTTTCATATCCTTAGCCACTGGACACTATTCCCAGAGGAATGGAGCCAATTGCAGTGAACATGCCTGTGATGAGCTGGCCAGTCAAGCAGACTGCTCCAGACTGCTTACTTCTGGAGACTGTTTCATTTCTGAAGCAAGGGAACTAATCCAGTTTAAGTGGCAACCTCAAGATTAAGAACAGGCTTTACTCTCCTTCTCCATACACCCCATGGATGTTTAACCTAGCAGACCTGCTCTGCATTGGTATAAATCTAATGGGAAGGGACACTACAGACACTGATAATCAAGAACCCTTTCTTCTTTGCTTCCCAGTCCCAAACTGGAAACACCTGGAAAACTAACATGGAACCTGTATCGGTTGTTCCTACACCCTCTGGTGTGACACCTGATGTACTGGGGTACCACTGAGCCTGCCTGTTCCACCAGCCTGGGTTCCCTTATGCTGTCCTGCTGAGCCAGGCCCTCAAGCCTCCTCCAGCACACACATAGGTAGGGATACACCCAGCTGCAGAAAGACACAGACATTGAAATCAGCTCTGCATGGGAAGACTCAGCTAGGGAATTGCCAAGCACTCAAGTGCACACTCCCTCTGGAGTGTAAACCCAAAATTACACCATCTTGCACTGCACAGAGAAGTGTACACTGTAAACCTCTAGAAATTCGCCTCCTTCTCTATGTGGAGGAAAATATGCACAGATTTCCCCCCACTCCCAGTTATGAATTCCTCAAACTGGTTTTAGAGAAAACAAAAACAAGTTTGGTAACTACAAAAGATAGATTTTAAGTGATTATAAAGGATAGCAAACAGATCAAAGCAGATTACTGAGCAAATAAAACAAACATGCAAACCAAGCTTACACTAAAGAAATGTTACAGATAGTAATTTCTCACCCTAAATGTTGTTTTAGGCAGATTGCAGAGTTTCTTGAAGGCAAGCGGCTCTTGCTTACAGCTTAAAACTCGAGGTATTTCTTTCACAGGCCAGACACCTTCCCAGCCTGGATTCAGTCCTTTTCTCCACCCCCAACTTTGTCCTTGTTTCTTAGATGTTTTCAGCAATCATCCTGGGGTGGGAATTCAGTGAAGAAATGAACCCTGATTAAGTCACTCTCCAGCCTTAAATAGGTTTTACATATGGCGGGAACCCTTTGTTTTACAGTGTGTCTTGTCCCCTCCTCTGCCCCGCCCCCACATGGAAAAATACTGGTATTCTATCATGGAGTCCAGTACCAGGTGGCATGTTCACATGAGTCTGCAATGTCAAAGCAGCCATGAATTAAAGGTTCCTGGTATGTAGCATCCCAGGAAACTTCTCAGAAAGGTGGGAGATTAGCATCTTCAAAGACCAATTGTTCTTCCTAATGGCCCATACTGACATCTGGTGGGCATTCCCCAGGTGCAAACACTTTTGTAGTACAGATGTATTGTCAATATCCCTAACTTTAGATACAAAAATGATACATACATCCTAATAGGATAATCATATTCAGTAATTCATAACCTTTCCAATGATACCTCATATGACCCATATTGTATGAAATACATCTTATATATGCTATAATCATATCATAATATTTCTATGAAGAATATGGGGCATGGTGTCACAGAACCCAACTGGCCATTGTAATCTTTTTGCTGCTCCATGTATGCCACTTCACTTGCTGTAGCTTGGGCACACAGAAAGAGAAATGGCAACAGAGAAGGGTTATGCTTCTTAATTCAGACACCAGGTGGTTTTTTGCACATTCTGGGCAATAAGTTAGTAAGAGCAATAACAATAAACACAGCTCCAGACCCTTGGTGTGGAGGGGGCCTTCCCACAGGAACATAGCAACTCATGGTAAAGGCATTTTACCCACCACTCATTCCATGATGGGAACAAACCCCTGCCGCACGCCCCTGAGGTTCAAGGGGTAGTGCTAGGAGAAGCGATGCTATGAGGAGCCAGAAGAAGGAAGTGGGAACTGAGAGGCAGTGCAGATGCACAGAAAGTGCACATGGATGACCTCAACTTCTGCAAAGGGCACAAGATCTGCATAAATCGTGGAGGACGGGTAGTTGTGGGGTCAAACATCCTTTCACTTCCATGAGGAACACAGACCTTCCCCCGGAGGAAGACCGTACAGTAACTGCACATATGCAAGCTTGCAGAGTGTTCTGTCCCCTCTGAAGGACCCCAACTGTGGGGGACTGATGGCCATAAGTTGAGGGAGAGATCTGATAGACAACAGTTGCAACACTGACTACATTTATACTGCATCCCTGTTCAAATGTTATCTAATTAATTTGTGCAGCAGTCCTGGGAGGTAGGGAAGTGTCACTGTCCCCACTTAACAGAGGAAACCTGGGCACAGCAATTATGTGATTTGCCCAAGGCCTTGGAGATAATTGGTATCAGAGCTGGAGTTCGCCCTCAGGAGCTTCAATTCCAATTCTGTTCTCAGATCCCCTCAGCACATCATTCTGTTCTCCATAAGTACCACTGTCTGGCCAGCTGAGAACACTCCACAAACAAAAATGAGTTTGAGTAAGCAAAATGTGAAGAGAAGAAACAACCCCATTTTCTTTTGGAGAAGCCCTTTCACCTGCAGCTTGAATGGTGCTTTACACTCATTGATGAAGCTGCACAAGACCTCTGTGGAAGGAGGGCATGGTTATTGTTCCTATTTCACAGTGAGGATAACTGAGGAACAGAGATGCCCAACGTCACACAGCGAGATGTGATAACAGCTGGGACAATAAGCCATGTCTTCTAACTCCCAGTCCTTTCTAACCACTAGATGAAATTCTCCTCCATGCTAGAGTGACCAGTGCCATCTTCATGTCCCCAACTGCACTACGTTGCATGCTTTAACTTTGCCAACTAACAGTAACTGGCAAGAGGCAGGATTACAGCAGCCATCTGAATAACAATAAAGTGCCTCCATAATAAAAGCAGCTTATATCAGCACCAGGGGAAGTAGACCCAAACCCACAGGTTTTCACATTATTCTGGTAGCTACAGCACAAGAGCTTTGGTTGCAAAATCCAGGAATTGTTATAGTCACATGCTTTCCAATAGTGGTGACCATAGTACTTTGCCTTCTCTTCTCTCTCCCTATTTCCCTTCGCAGAAATAACCTGCTGCTTTCCTCTTTTAGTGCCCAGGCTCCAATGATCTGAAAGATCATGAATCTCCATCTCCTTATACCTTGGCTAGCGTAAGGGGAGCATATAAAGGGTAGTGTTTCAGGCCCTCTGTGCCCCGAGGTAAATGACTGCTCAAAAGGCACAGCAACGGACACTGCTTCCATCTGACACAGAGAGCACTAGAGTCCGCCCCCCAGTGACTGACTCACAATCCTCCCTGCATACAGCATCACCACAAGGGGAGGACTCGGTGAGCTCAGCTACGCAGAGTTCTGTCTTAAAGGGCCCTCACAACCACAAGACCCCACTGATGCCCAGAGGTATCCCACTAGTCTCCTTCATGTTTGTATATAAGATTCCTCCTCTTGTATGTGCCGCTCTGCTGCAGATCCTCTTTCTAGCTTCCCATCTCTCTTTCTCCTATCACGCTACATTAATCATTCATTCCTAGGTCACATGTTATATGACTGTATATAATCCCAGACTTCTTCACGCCAACGTTGCTGAGACAGGGAAGAAATGCTGGATCTAAGGGACCAGCAGTGCCAGGCCAAACTGATAGCTTTCCATCAGCAAATGCTGACTGAAGACAAAGACTGAGTAAAAACCAACTATTTTAGTTTTAAAAAATCCTTCTATAAGCTATGAGGTACTGGCTGGTGATACCAACCTGTCCCTGTTGCTGAGTGCTTGGTTCTTTTGGGTGCACACAGTGAGTCAGCAGAATAATGTCCACCATTTTGACTCAACACAGCCTTTAACGTTAACATGATGAAATAGCGTGTAATGGATAATCCCAGCTGAACAGCTCTCACTGATTACTACTGAGCAACAGTGACATTTCCATTCCTTTTCCTTAGAAGAACAATTCTGTAGTCTTGCCAAGTTCGGCCAATTTTTTATTACAGTAATTACAGGGACAAGCTTAGTGAAGGACAAGATTGATGAGCTTATCCATTACTGCAGTGTTTCCCAAACTTGGGATGCTGCCTGTCTAGGGAAAGCCCCTGGTGGGCCGGGATGGTTTGTTTACCTGCCGCGTCGGCAGGACTGGCTGATCACAGCTCCCACTGGTTGCAGTTCGCTGCTCCAGGCCAATAGGGGCTGCAGGAAGCGGCGCGGGCCGAGGGACATACTGGCCTCCACTTCCAGCAGCTCCCATTGGCCTGGAGCAGTGAACCGCAGCCAGTGGGAGGCGCAATTGGCTGGACCTGCGGACGCGGCAGGTAAACAAACCGGCCCGGCCTGCCAGGGGCTTTCCCTGCACAAGTGGCGTTCCAAGTTTGGGAAACACTGCATTACTGGAAGCAAGAAGCCTGCACAATGGCTACAAACCCATCAGCCTGGGTGTGATAGCTGCCTCCAGACTGCAACATAAAGCTAAGCTGCCATAGTCATGCCAGCAGAAGCACTACTGCTAGACAAGGAGACATACAGAAATAGGAAGGTGGTACAAACCAACAGTGCAAAACATATTCTCTCTCTCTAGACACGTGCTGGGCCTTTCTTGGTAATTCAGAGGTTGACAATCGGCATTATGTTCCCACCCTTGTTGCTAGGCAGAAACTGTGGGTCATCTCACAGCATTGATTTTTTTAATGATGGATCAATATCCAACACTTCCAAGATTACAAATCAAACAATACCTTCCCTCAAACTTAAGCATCTTGTTATCTGCTTACACTCCTTTCTTTGCACAAAAGTGGAATGGTGCAGAAAAATCAATGAGCTCCTTTGAGCACCAACATGTGAGTGCAGGAGATAAACTGTTTGCCAGTCCTGGTGCGTTTTCCCTGAATTATTCATGTGGCCTTCACAAAGGGTTTTTCCAAATCTTACCTTAAACAAACGAGAGCAAATGCAAAGCAAATCATTCAGGTTATTAAAAATGGCAGTGCTGTAATCAAGCATGATATCCCAAACTGAGGCCTGTGCATTCCCACCCGTGTCTGCTAAAACCTACTGGACCAAAGAGCTAGCAGGAGTCCAGACTTGGCCAAAGCACCATCCATGGCAGCCCTGACTGGAGCACTGCCTGGCTCCCTCAATTAGTTCAACCATGTTATTTAAGCCAGAATGAGGCAGAATGAGCAACTAAGTGATTCCTTGCTGCTGCAGTGGACTCTGCTTCTGCCTTGCCCTGCCTTCACTCCTAGTTCCCACAATGCTCCTGCTCTGTGCCTGATCCTTGCCTCTCCTCCAGTCTGCCCTTATGTCTTGCTTCTGACCATCAGTCACCTGTCCTGGTTCTGGCCCCCTGGTTCCAACTCTGGCTTGACATTTGGCTCTGTCATTTGGTATCTGACCCTGAGCTTTGATTCCTGGCTCTGACTTTTGTTTAGCCCCTGGTTCTGGTACCAGGCAGTTGACTCTGGTTCTGACACTTAATTCCATTCCCTGACTTGGATACCTGCTCTGACCACTAGATCAGACTGACTCTATTCCAGTACCTAACATTAAGCCAGTGTCTCCATTCTTCACTTTCTCAAAATTTCCTTCTTTTGGGCTGAAGTTTCACATGCTCAGTGTGAGCTCAAAGTGGGATTTTTCAGAAAATGTGAATCCATTTTTGAGTGGGGGAAGTGTGACAACCATCTGTCTTTTTATGCCTTAAAAACATCCTGGCAACTATCTTTGGGACCAAGTAACTTAAAACCCACTGACCTTACAAATGTCAGATTTACATTAGACACAGATTTAAAGTCAGAAAGGACCATTCTGGCCTCCTGCATAGCAGAGACCACCAAATTGCACTCAATTATTTCCTCATTAAGCCCACTAATGTGTTGTAGAACTAGAGCATATCTTTCAGGAAGAGGCATCTCATCTCCATTTAAAGACTCGAGGACAGTCACTTTTAATCTGTTCCACACTATGACCTCATGGTACAAGAGACAAAGGGTTTGATCCCTCCTGCCCATCTAGCCATAAAGAAAGTGAGGCCTTGAAACCTATCAGTAAGGCTATGACATAGTCATGGAGGTCACAGAAGTCATGGAATCCTTGACTTTTGAAGACCTCTGTGACTTCAGCCCCAGTGGCTGGGAGCTATTGGGCCCTGCAGCCTCTCGCAGTGGCAGGGAGCTGTGAAGTACCACCGTCGCCTCAGGCAGTGATGCCTCCAAGCTCCCAGCAGCCATAGGTATGGGAGGTACCCAGCAGCTCCCCAGCTGCCATGTGCAGCATGGGGGACCACAGCAGCTCCTCGCAGCCAGTGGTGGCAGGGGGATCCCCACAGCTCTCTGGCCGCTGCCAGCAGCATGGGGGACCCCCGCAGTTCCCTGGCCACTGGCGGTCGCCTGGGGGACCCCTGTGGCTCCCTGACCGCCATCTGTGGCAGGGGGATTTCTCTGGCTTCCTGCACCACGGCAGGCAGTGGGAAACCTGCAGCTCCCTGGCCGCCGCCGCCAGCAACAGGATCCCCACAGCTTCCTGCCACTGCAGGTTGCAGGGAGATTTCCATGGCTCCCCACGCCGTGGCAGGCAGGGGAACCCTGCAGCTCCCATGAGCAGGTGGTGGGGAGTTGGAGCTCCCAGCCACCCAGCATCTGCCCAGCCCCTTCTCATTTTGTCATGGATATTTTTAGTGAATGTCAGGACGGATCACAGGCTTCTGTGAATTTTTCTTTATTGCCCGTGACCCATCCATGACTGTTACTAAAAATATCTGTGACAAAATCTTAGCCTTACCTATCAGTGACCTGAAGTGATGGAGGCCCCTCTAAATGACAGAGAATGTGCCACATGCTTTGGCAATCTCTTCCAATGGTTAATTAACCTGTATTTCCAATTTGCACCTTATTCCCAGTTTTAATTTTCTCAGCTTCAACTTCCAGCCATTGGATCCCAGCCTGCCTCTGCCTGCTAGATTAAAAAGTCCTCTTCTGTTAGAAGTCTTCTGTGTACGTACCTAAAGACCAAGATCAAGTCACCTCTTAATCTTCTCTTCAACAGCTGAAATAGATTGAGTTCCTTTAGTTTCTCTCTTTAAGGCATGTTTTCCAGACCACAGTTATAAATTCATGGATTTCAAGGCCAGAAGGGACCATCATGATAATCTAGTCTGACTCCTCTATAACACAAGCCAGAGAACGTCCCAAAATAAGTCCTAGGGCAGATCTTTTAGAAAAACATCGAATCTTGGTTTTAAAATTACCAGTTATGGAGAATCCATCAAGACATCTTGGTAAATTGTTCCAACAGTTAATTACCCTCACTGTTAAAAATTTGCACCTTATTTCCAGTCTGAATTTGCTTAGTTTCAACTTTCAGCCACTGGATCATGTTGGATTTCTGTTAGAATGAAGAATCTTTATAACACTTGTATTTTAGAAGTTAAAGTGTTAAAGACAATGATGCCCTGCGTGACAGGTTAGTGTGTGGCCTGTACAGTGAAGCTATACGGAAGCGCCTACTGACAGAGGCTCAGCTTACATTACAGAAGGCTGTTGATATTGCTGTCTCCATGGAACTGGCTATAAGGGAGGCGCAATACTTCGGTGCATCCCCTAGGGTGCAAAAAGTGTCACAAGAACCTACCCACAAAACTGTGCAGAGTCAGGAATGTTACCGCTGTGGTAAGCCAGGTCACCAGGCATCAGAACGCTGGTGTAAGGACCTGGTGTGTTGACACTGTGGCAAAAAGGGACACATTGAGTGTGCCTGTGAACAAAAGAAAAAGAGGCCTGTGGTCTGGCCGACAAAAAGTGGAAACCTGCATACCCTAGAGCAGACCCAGGATGATCAAGGTGACACCTCATCGCAAGAGGAAGCGCCACTGCATGTTTTGTCTTTGGCAGTGGGCTCACATGAATACTGGGTAACCCCGTTGCTGGATGGCAAACCTATAAGAATGGAACTGGACACCGGTGCAGTTGTCTTGCTGGTCTCCGAGACTGTGTATAAAGAAAAGCTACAGCATCTTCCGCTTAAGGCAACAAAAACTGTTCTGAAGACGTATACGGGAGAAGCTGTGCCCATGTTGGGCACTATTGATGTTAAGGTGGAGCTCAATGGACAGGCTGCTGAATTGCCACTGTTTGTGGTGAGAGGTAACTACCCAGCCTTAATGGGTAGGTCTTGGCTTGGGAAGATTCAGCTGAACTGGGTAGAAGTGCACCGGATGACTAAAGAAGAAACCAGTCTAACCCCTATATTAAGGAAACATGCTGCTGTTTTTGGAGATGATTTGGGAAGTATGAAGGGAATCACTGTGACATTGAACATTAAACCTGACAGTCCACCAAAATATCTGAGAGCTTGAACTGTGCCATATGCCATCAGGCCAAAAGTTGAAGCAGACCTGGAGCGCCTGGTCACCAATGGAGTCCTAATACCAGTTACTCATAGCTCATGGGCCACTCCTATTGTTCCAATAGTGAAGAAAGATGGCTCTCTCCGGATTTTTGGTGATTTTAAAGTCACTGTCAACCCAGTGTTGTGTGCAGAGCAATATCCACTTCCCTGCATCGATGATCTCTTCGCAGGCCTGGCTGGGGGACAAAAGTTCAGTAAGATTGATCTGAGTCAAGCATATTTACAGATGCACATCGATGAAAAGTCCCAAGAGCTGTTGACTATTGTGACTCATAAAGGGCTTTATTGATACTGCTGCCTACCCTTCGGAATAACGTCTGCTCCCGCCCTGTTCCAGAGGGCTATGGACCAGATCTTGTGTGACTTGTCAGGAGTTCAGTGCTATCTGGATGATATCCTGGTCACTGGAAGGAATGAAGAGGATCACTTAAAGAATTTAGAGGCTACCCTACAAAGACTGGAAGAGTATGGCCTACGAGTTCGCAAAGACAAATGTGAATTCTTCAAGCCCTCTGTTGAATATTTGGGACACATCATTGATTCTGCAGGTCTTCGTAAGGCCCCTGCAAAAGTTAAAGCTATTGTGGAGGCTCCCCCACCTCGAAATGTAAGCCAGCTGCGCTCGTTTCTAGGACTATTGAACTATTATGGAAAGTATCAGAGGGGTAGCCGTGTTAGTCTGGATCTGTAAAAGCAGCAAAGAGTCCTTATAGACTAACAGACGTTTTGGAGCATGAGCTTTCGTGGGTGAATACCCGCATCTGAAGAAGTGGGTATTCACCCACGAAAGCGCATGCTCCAAAACGTCTGTTAGTCTATTATGGAAAGTTCATCTCACAGTTAGCCACACTGTTAAAACTACTTCATGAGCTCTTGGGGCAGAACAAGGCCTGGAAGTGGATTGAAGCCTGTGATGTTGCATTTAACAAAACAAATGCATCCTTGCATTTAAGGATGCATTGCTAAATTCTGAAGTTCTGATGCAATTTGATCCATCCTTACCCCTACAATTGGCCTGCGATGCCTCCCCTTAAGGAATGGGAGCAGTCGTGTCACACATTATGCCTTCGGGAGAAGAGAGACCTATTGTTTTTGCTTCACGCACTCTAAGCAAAGCAGAAACTAACTAAGCCCAGATCGAACGTGAGGCATTAGGAATTGTTTTTGGAATTCGGAAGTTTCATCAGTACCTGTTTGGGCGAAAGTTTACTCTTCTCACAGACCATTGACTTCTGACATCAATTTTTGGACCCTACACAGGCATTCCCCCATTAGCTGCTAGTTGTATGCAACGCTGGGCATTGTTACTTTCAGCACACACATATGAAATCAAACATTGGAAATCCACTCTGCACGGCAATGCAGATGGCCTCTCAAGGTTGCCTTTGCCGGTCAAACATCAAGATAGTGCCCAAAAGGAAATCTTCTACTTTGAACAGGTAGAGAATACACCCATCACTGCTACTCAGATAAAGAAGGCAACTCACATTGACCCAGTATTGTCCCAAGTAATGGATCTGGTGATGCATGGAAAATCTTGACAGACCTCTCTGGTCTCACCCGACTTTGTTACCTACATGTCCAGGAGGATGGAGTTATCGGTCCAATCTGGTTGTTTGTTGTGGGGGAGACATTGAGATCACAGATGTTAGAACAGCTACATTCCGGTCACTGTGGAATAGTGCGCATGAAGGAAATTGCACAAAGCTATTTTTGGTGGCCTGGATTGGACAGTGCTATTGAAGAGAAGGCAAAAGCTTGTATGTCATGTCAGGGTGTGAGGAATGCACCCCAGTGGGCACCCCTACACCTATGGGACTGGCCTGAAAACCCGTGGCAACGTATTCACATTGACTTCGCTGGCCCCCTTGAAGGAAGCATGTTCTTGGTGGCAGTAGATGCCCATTCTAAATGGCCAGAAGTCTCTATAATGCAGTCCACTACTGCAGAGAGTACAATCCAAAAACTACAGGGACTCTTTAGTCGATTCGGTCTGCCATAACAACTTGTGAGTGACAACGGACCGCAGTTCGTCTCTCAGGAGTTTCAAAATTTTATGAAGCCAAATGGGATACACCACATCACGTCAGCACCATATCATTCATCCACCAACGGATTAGCTGAAAGATTTGTGCAGACAAGGAAACAAGCTTTGAAATCAGCAAGGGGACAACACTCCACTCAAAAGCATCTGGATACCTTCTTACTTTCCTACAGAAACACACTTCATGCTACGACCCAGGCATCCCTGGCCTTTCTAATGATGGGATGACAGCTGCGCACTTGCTTTGATCTGCTGAAACCTTCTGAACCCGATAAATTGTGCAACATCAGCAGCAATATCAAGTCATCAGATGGGCACCCAGAGCAGAAGACTAAACCTTTAGCCCGGGACAGCCAGTTTTGGCTCGGAATTATACTTCCAGAGCTAAATGGGTCCCTGCCACGATCATCACTCAAACAGGACCTGTTTCCTACACAGTCTGGACTGCAGAGAATATTACCTGGCGGCGACATGTAGATCAGCTGTTGCCAGGTCATGCCAGTCCTCAGGACACATCTGCAGTTGAGTGGTCTGACTTCACCTCTTCCGGTGAGACACCGAATCACGAATCACCCTGTTCCTGACTGTTCTCCTCCATTACTGCCGGCAGCTGAGATACCCCTTTGCCCAGCACGAGCTGATACTACATCCTCACCTGTTTGTGCTGCGGACCCTGAGCCCTTGGTACTTTCGGGTGCAACAACACCAGAAGTTCGTCGTAATCCACCTAGAGACAGAAGGCCTCCTCATCGACTGGATCTTTAGCTAGGGCGAACCCACGGTTATAAGGCAAAATAATCCCCAGGTTTAGCCGGGAATGGAGGCAGTCTACCCTCCTTCTCTAGTCTAGTGTGTGTTTCATTTAGCGGATGTTCTTATTGGGGGGGAGGAATATGTTGTGTATTTTGGTTGTCATGGTTTTTGTTACTATGGCAACTGAGTTAGATTATTAGGGGATAGCCCAGCCAGCTTCGGCCGGTTAGGTGAGCTCTGTGTCTGTAAATAAATGGTAGTTTTGTTAGCTGCCTGCTGTCTGGCCTCAAGTGATTTCTTCCTAAACCGGCTACCCCCAAGGATATAACAATGGCCCTTTCCTCCCTCCCCTGAGAATTGCTGACCAGGGAGATTTGTGGCAACAGATTGTTCTAAAGAAATGTATTTTCAAGGTAAAAATGCCTGTGTGCTATGCGTAATGCTGTGCACAATAGATAGAGGTGGATTTATTAACAGAATGGGTGTTTTTATTACTTAAGGGTTTTTGGGGTGTTGTAACAAATGTAGGTGTGTACACACTAATACACAAACAAAGTGTGCTGTAACTAATTTGGGGCTTACTGGACAATTGGGTCCAGGGGAACAAGTTCCGCAATAAAGAAGCCCATCTACTCAAATCTGCCTCTGGGTCAGCCTGCTCTTTCTTCTAACAGTATTCAATGGAATGCTACTGAAGATGCTTTAGACTATTGTAAATTTAAAGATACTGTTTTGTGAAGTTTTCAGATTACCCCTGAAACAGAGTTAAATTTCGGAATCTTAAAAGGGATATTGCGATGAGTAATGGGGAACATGTAAACAAAATGAAAGATTGGTTGGGAAAATGGGTGACGGATAAAGAGGTGGCAAGTTTTGAAGGAATGATTGATCTTGTTGCTCAAGAGCATTTCCTAAGCATATGTAAGGCAGATGTAAAGCAGCAAAGAATCCTGTGGCACCTTATAGACTAACAGACGTTTTGGAGCATGAGCTTTCGTGGGTGAATACCCACTTTGTCAGATGCATGTAGTGGAAATTTCCAGGGGCAGGTATATATATGCAGGCAAGCTAGAGATAATGAGGTAGTTCAATCAGGGAGGATGAGGCCCTGTTCTAGCAGTTGAGGTGTGAAAACCAAGGGAGGAGAAACTGGTTTGAATGGCTTGCCAATTACAAAACCAGTTTCTCCTCCCTTCGTTTTCACACCTCAACTGCTAGAACAGGCCTCATCCTCCCTGATTGAACTACCTCATTATCTCTAGCTTGCCTGCATATATATACCTGCCCCTGGAAATTTCCACTACATGCATCTGAGGAAGTGGGTATTCACCCATGAAAGCTCATGCTCCAAAACTTCTGTTAGTCTATAAGGTGCCACAGGATTCTTTGCTGCTTTTACAGATCCAGACTAACACGGCTACCCTCTGATACTTGACAAGATGCAAAGCAGTGTCTATTGGATAAAGATGTAAAGACTGTCAATGAGATGATTTTTTTAGCTGATGCCTTTGAACAGACTCAGGCGTCTATTAAGGGCAGGCCATAGAAAGAGGGGTTTAAAACTGGTGGGAAGAGAGGATCCCATTTTGCCCCTGGGAAGAGAGAATGAGGCTGGGAGCCTAAACATTCTCCTACCCAAAAACCTGGTTTGCTGTGTGTGAATGGGGAAACAGAAGCAACCCGCCTCAAGGCCTTGAAGGCTAGGTGCCAAGAGAACTATAACAGAAACTGCCTTCAAGCTAGTCAGTGACTAACCCTCTTGCAGTAAACTAAGGGGGGAGGTGTGACATTCTGTACCTCGGGAAAACACCCAGCACCCCTACGTTCATCCTAATAATATGGTTCTGTGATATCCAATGCCCAGAGGCAGCGCCAGCTCTAGGTTTTTTCCACACAAAGCAAAAAACATTTTGGCTGCCCCCTGTCCCAGCCCTGAGCTCCTTGCCGCACCTCCCTGCTGCCCCAGCCCTAGGCTCTCCCCCCCGCACCCCTTCACCCCCTGCTGCCCCAGCTCTGGGATCTACCCTACCCCCCGACCATTGCCCCCCCCACACCTCCTGCCGCCCCAGCCCTGGACTCTCCCTGTCCCCACCTGCACTCTCCTTCCCCTGCAGCCCTGGGTCACTGGTAACTTGCTCCCAGGGCAGGTCATTCAGCAGGAATTTTGGATGTGCACAGGACACAGATAGGATTGGTTCCCATATGGTTACAGAACTGCAGTAAAGTGGAACAATTTTCAGCTTATGTGATTGAAGGATATCTGGGTGTATATTATAAGACTGTCCTCCATAAATGAGGAAAAGTTGAGGTGCTTTTATTATTCTTTTGTTCCACTTTTTCTTTCTACGGGGAATTTGCCAATGCAATATCATTCTCTTCCTTTTAAACAAACAAACAAACAAAAAAAGGCAATGGCTGTTGAAAATAGCAATTCCAGTCCTAATAACCACTGGGAAGCATTTCTTGCTCAATTTTATCCTACCTTTTCTCCAGCAAGTTACAGTGGATCAGTATATTTGATTTGGGAGAAATGAAGGAACAGCTGCCCAAACTGAGCTTGAGCACTCCTGAATTTTGAGGTGTTCAAATCTGGAAGGCAGGTGCTGGGGGGCGGGGGAACTGTGGCTCCACGGGGGAGCACGGCAGCATGTATGCAGCAGGGTGTCTGGCGCTGTGTGGAGCTAGACATGCTGGTCTGAGTGGCACGGTAAGGGGACTGGGGGGTTGCAGAAGGGGTAAGGGGTTCAGGGGGGCAGTCAAGGGACAGGGAGAAGGGGGAGTTAGATGGGTCAGGGGACAAGCAGCGGTTGGATAGGTATGGGAGTCCCAGGGGTTTGTCGGGGACAGGTTGGGGGTCGGGTCCTAGCGGGGAAGTTGGAGAGGGTCTCAGGTGGGGGCAGCTGGGGACAAGGAGAAGGGAGGCTTAGATAGGGGGTGGGGTCCCAAGGGGCAGGGGTCCCGGGAGGGGACAATCAGGGGACAAGGACCAGTGGTGCTTAGATAGGGGGTGGGGTCCTGGAGGGCAGTTAGGGGCAGGGGTCCCGGCAGGGGACAATCAGGGGACAGGGAGCGGTTGGATGGGTTGGGGTTTCTGTGTGGGGCAGTCGGAGGGAGTGGATGGTGGCAGGGTGGGGCTACCCTCCCTCCCCATGGAGTGTCCTATTTTTTGAATATTAAAATATGGTATCCCTACCCTTCACAGTGCAGCTCTCCATTCACAGCAAGCTGCAGCATGAGGTCTCAGCTACCTCACTTCCTCCCCCTTCCTTTCCTGTTGGTAGTGGCCAAGGGAATGCTGGGAAATGTAGTTCTTTCCCTGCTCCAGGGCTGGCTCTATAGGCAGGGAGCTAACCAAGGAACTACAGCTCCCAGAGTCCCTTGTTGGTTCTCAGCTCCCATGCTGGATCCCTGCCGCCCCTGCAAATGGGCTGCCGCAAGCATGTGCCTAGAGCCTCCCCTGCCCAGAGGTCAAGGATTGGAGTGACCTAGTAGATAACACCAGGGGAACGTCACATATGGCCTGTGCTTTGGGCCCTTGTCCTTTCTGGCAGGTGGAAGACCACTGGGAAAGTGCTAGTTATGTTGCCAGCAGAGTGTGCCAATGATTTCTTTGAGACAAATAGTGTGCTGATTGCTTTTAACTGAAGCAAGTGTTCAGCCTGTATCAAAAAGCCATCTCTAGAGATGGACACTCAATCCAGCCAATTTTAACTGGCCTCTAACCTGGCCTCCATGTCTGGTTGAAAATTTGGAAAAGAACCCAGTGAGAGACTGCTCAGTCACTTGTTACCTTTGAATTCCTTGATCCTTGTGAGTTGACACTGCAGTCTGGGTTGGGCAAAGACATTGCAACTATGGTGCTCCTAGAGGTGGAGGATGTTCAGGCATCCATGCTGCTGTTGATCTATCAGCTCCCTTAAATACTGAGGGAGGTGGGGTTGACTGGTAATTGACAGGAGCAGACTGGTCTGCCTTTAGGTGGTTTAGTCTCTCTTGGAAAGACCCCAGAGAGCTGTGTTGTGTAAATCCTCCTCTCCAACAGAGCTACCACAGGGTTCTAGGTTGCCATCTCTCTTATTGAATGCATGTGTGTCAGGTCGGTCAGTGGGAAGGCACAGGTTGAAGACTTTTCAGGAACTTGATGATATGCAGCTTTATACTACCCTCTTGTCCAGAATGGGCAGTGTGCGGGGCCTTCCTTAGATTTATGGGGCCCTATGCTGTATTATTAACCTGGTGACCCTATGCCCATGTATTTTAGATAAGAGTGACCTTTTGGAGGATTTATTTACAAAAGCTGTATCTCTGAAGATCCAAGCATTTAAGGCTAAAGATGAATACTTAGATTGTGCATCTAAAAATCTATGCAAGGATTTTTAAAAAATGTAATTTTATAATCTTCAGCAACACATTAGTGAAATATTTTTAAAGCAAATTTTAAACTAAAGTCCTATAGACTAACATGTTCTGAGTAAACATTACAGTAATGCACAACTGTTTTTATCAGTAAATTCAGAAACAGAGGCCTTTGCTACATTGGTGCTTTACAGCGCTGCAACTTTCTCATTCAGCAAGTTACAGTGCTGTAAAGTACCAGTGTAAACAGTGCCCCAGCGCTGCAAGCTAATCCCCATGGGGAGGTGGAGTACCTGCAGCGCTGGGAGAGCTCTCTCCCAGCGCTGGCGCCGCGACCACACTCGCACTTCAAAGCGCTGCCGCAGGAGCACTCCTGCGGCAGCGCTTTGGAGTTTCGAGTGTAGCCAAGCCCTGAGAGTATATACCTGGGGATTGGCAAATGCCTGTTAAATGGCTTCATTACCACTTGAATGGCTCTTTAACAGTTTTAATGTTGTGCTAATAGATCTGGCGGGCTGGAAGGCTTTTTCATTTTTAAGTACTTGATCTCCTCAGAAGGAAGACCCAATAGGCTGCAGCAGCCGGCTGTGGTGGGAGCCTGCAGGAAGGTCCGAACAAGGTTAGGAAGAGGCGGGATGATAGACACTAAAACCCAGGAGTGTCCCAAATTTTCAGGTGCCCAATACAACCACATATGCTGTGTATGCCTAAGGATGGCCCTGGCCGTGTGTTTGAGCAAGCAGAGGAGACAATGGAGATTATATTAGCCCCCATGACTGAGTGTATTTTTCCACCTTTTGTCACCAAAGTCTTCAATTTAGAGGCCTAGTTAGTATTTGTCTGCACAGTGCTGCAGCTGGCCTACGGGGTGTGAACTGTAGAGAACTTTGGCGTATGGTGCTCTAATTGCCTCATGTAGATGCTGCTGGGACGAACTAAAGGACATCTAAAGCACATTAACGCAGTCCTATTTCCATTATTATAAGAAATAATGTCTATGAATAAAATAAATGCAGTCTCCGAATGCAGTCTCTTCCCCAGAAGAGCTATGCGAGGCTCACATTGCAACCCCTCTCTGCTTTTCTTCCTACAAAAGATAATATATTCTAAGGCCAGAATGGACCATTATGATCATCTAGTCTGATCTCCTGAATAAGGCAGACCAGAAATCCTCACCCAGTAACTTCTGCATGAAGTCCATGACGCCTGTTTGAGCTAGAGCGTATCTTTTAAAAAGAAATTCAGTCCGGATTTATAAGATAACAAGTGAGGAAAACCCAACTCGTCCACAGGTAAGCTGTTCAAATGTTTAATTACCACTCACTGTAGAAAATTTGTGCTTTCTTTCTAGTCTGAATTTGTCCAGTTTCAGTGTCCAACCATTGGCTCCCATTATGCACTTTTCTGCCAGAGTAAACACCTTTCTGTTATCAAAAATCTTGTCCCCCTGTAGGTACTGTAACAAAGTTCCTCCTCTACCTTGGTGGGTCCTGTGCTTATTGGCGGATTTGCTCGCCTCAGAGATCTTCCTCTCTGGTGGAACCCACAGTCTGGGTCAACTCCTCCTGTGTCTGATCAGGAGTTGGGAGATTTGGAGGGAACCCGGGCCCGCCCTCTACTCCGGGTTCCAGCCCAGGGCCCTGTGGATTGCAGCCATCTACAGTGCCTCCTGTAACAGCTGCATGACGGCTACTTCCCCATGGCCTCCAACACCTTCTTTATTCTCACCAGAGGACCTTCCTCTTGGTGCCTGATAACGCTTGTACTCCTCAGTCCTCCAGCAGCACACCCTCTCCCTCTCCCTCTCACTCTCCCTCTCAGCTCCTTGCACCTCTTGCTCCCAGCTCCTCACATGCACACCACAAACTGAAGTGAGCTCCTTTTTAAACCCAGGTACTCTGATTAGCCTGCCTTAATTGATTCTACCAGCTTCTTGATTGGCTGCAGGTGTTCTAATCAGCCTGTCTGCCTTAATTGTTTCCAGAAAGCTCCGGATTGTTCTGGAACCTTCCCTGTAATCTTACCCAGGGAAAGGGGACCTACTTAACCTAGGGCTAATATATATCTGCCTTTGATCACTCTCCTGTAGCCATCTGGCCTGACTCTGTCACAGTACCTATAGACTGTGATAAAGCACCCTTCTCCTGGATTAACTAAATAGATTAAGCTATTTTTAGGAAGAAAAGTGGGAGAAATTATAGCAGCGATGAAAGCAGAAGAGAAATAGGACAAGAACAAAGTACAATATCAGGGCCCCCGTAGGGGACAATTGCATCTTCTGTTCCCTGGATTCGGGATGATAATACAAAGGCTTCAGAATGGGCTGCCAAAGATGACACCGAGGAGGAAGATACATCATTTGCCTTTGGTTACTGTCCAAAGTTAGGCAGTAGGGTTGCCAGGTGTCTAGTTTTTGACCAGAACACCCAGTAAAAAAGGGACCCTGGTGGCTCCGGTCAGCACTGCAGACTGGGCTGTTAAAAGTCCAGTTGGCGCAGAGCTGGCAGGCTCCCAGAAAGAAATGTATGAACATAAGAAAGGCCATACTGGGTTAGACCAAAGGTTCATCCAGCCCAGTATCCTGTCTACCGATAGTGGTCAATGCCAGGTGCCCCAGAGGGAGTGAATCTAACAGGTAATGATCAAATGATCTCTCTCCTGCCATCCATCTCCATCCGCTGACAAACAGAGGCTAAGGACACCATTCCTCACCCATCCTGGCTAATAGCCATTGATGGACTTAAGCTCCATGAATTTATCTAGTTCTCTTTTAAACTCTATTATAGTTCTAGCCTTTACAACCTCTTTAGGCAAGGAGTTCCACAGGTTGACTGTGCGCTGTGTGAAGAACTTCCTTTTATTTGATTTAAACCTGCTGCCCATTAATTTCATTTGGTGGTCCCTAGTTCTTATATTATGGGAACAAGTAAATAAAACTTTTACTTGTTCACTTTCTCCACACCACTCATGATTTTATATACCTCTATCATATTCCCCATAGTCTCCTCTTTTCCAAGCTGAAAAGTCCTAGCCTCTTTAATCTCTCCTCATGTGGGATCTGTTCCAACCCCCTAATCATTTTAGTTGCCCTTCTCTGTACCTTTTCTAATGCCAGTATATCTTTTTTGAGATGAGGAGACCACATCTATACGCAGTATTCAAGATGTGGGCATACCATGGATGTATATAATGACAATAAGATATTCTCCGTCTTATTCTCTAACCCTTTTTTAATGATTCCTAACATCCAGGAAATCAGCTGTTGCCACCAGCTAATTAAACAACTTGTGCACAACCCTCTTAAGACACAAAAATCTAATTTTGTTTTTAGGTAAATTTTATTAATAAAAAAGAAAGAAAGAAAATACATCTGGGGACTCAGGCTCTTGCTAGATTTTAAAAGAGCAACTACAAGAATTAAGCACCAAGAATAGCTTTCTTGAGCTCCAGCTTAAAGGTTACAAACAAAACAAAAGCACCGGGGGTTAGCACAGAGGAATCCACAAGCCATAATGAAATAAAAGTGATAAACCTAATCGCATCTTCCTAGGCATTTCCTGATCTACTTACATATCTGGGGTTTTTAATGAGTAGTTTCTAGGTATGATACTGATGATTTTTCATACCTGGTGCAAGCTTCTTACAGCATAGTTCTGCCCTGTCCACCTTTCCCCAGGAGAACAACAACAGACAAAAAGGGAGTCTTGTTTCAAAAGTTCTAGTCTTCCCATAAGCTCTTTTGGCCAGGAACCCTCTCACTTCCTTTTACCCAGGGGCGGCTCTAGGCACCAGCAAAGCAAGCAGGTGCTTGGGGCAGCCCATTTGCAGGGGCGGCAGTCATCAGGGATCCAGCCTGGGAGCTGAGAACCAACAGGGGGCCCTGGGAACTGTAGTTCCTTGGTTAGCTCCCTGCTTATAGAGCCAGCCCTGGAGCAGGGAAAGAACTACATTTCCCAGCATTCCCTTGGCCACTGTCAATAGGAAAGGGAGGGGGAGGGAGTATGGTAGCTGAAACCTCATGCTGCAGCTTGCTGTGAATGGAGAGCTGACTGCTGGAGCAGGGTGGCATTGTGAATGGGGAACAAGTGTGCCCAAGGAGTAGAAGGCTTTGGCCCAGCTATCCCCTTCAGAAGACATCCCCAGATTGCATTAGGGATACTGGGGTGACCTCACCTTGCAGCCCCCAAAGAAAGAATTGGGTGTATTAAATGGACAGTGACCTTCTCTATCTGAAGCCTAGCAAGGGAGGTATGTGGATCCCAGTAGAATTTAAAATGACAAGTAAGGGAGGGGAGGGTCTACTGGACTTGGGCACCTTTAGATACGGTACCAGGCACTTAGGAGGATTTCCACTTCTGAGCCATGGAAGCAGAAATTGACTTTTCCTTTCCAGATTTAGCTAATATTCAGAAAGGGAATCTAGCACCTGCCTTCCAGATTTGAACATCTCAAAATTCAGGAGTGCTCAAGCTCAATTTGGGTAGCTGTTACTTCATTTCTCCCAAATCAAATATACTGATCCACTGTAATTTGCTGGAGATAAAGTAGGATAAAATTGAGCAAGAAATGCTTCCCAGTGGTTATTAGGACTGGAATTGCTATTTTCAACAGCCATTGCCTTTTTTTTTTTTTTTAGTTTTATTTGTTTAAAAGGAAGACAATGATATTGCATTGGTAAATTCCCCATAGAAAGAAAGAGTGGAACAAAAGAATAATAAAGGCACCTCAACTTTTCCTCATTTATGGAGGACAATCTTATAATATGCACCCAGATATCCTCCAATCCCATAAGCTGAAAATTGTTCCACTTTACTGCAGTTCTGTAACCATATGGGAACCAATCCTATCTGTGTCCTGTGCACATCCAAAATTCCTGCTGAATGACCTGCCCTGGGAGCGAGTTACCAGTGACCCAGGGCTGCAGCGGAAGGAAGGTGCAGGTGAGGGTGGGGAAAGCCTAGGGCTGGGGTGGCAGGGTGTGCATGGGTGGGAGGGCATTGGGGGGGGGAAGGGAGAGCCCAGAGCTAGGGCAGCACGGGGAGTGTGCGGGGGAGAGCCCAGGGCTGGGGTGACGGGTGCGGGGGGGGAGAGCTCAGGGCTGGAATGGCAGGGGGGTGCGGGTTGGAGGGGGAGAGCCCAGGGCTGGGGCAGCAGGGGCATGCGGGTGGGGGAGGCCCAAAGCTGGGGCGGTAGCGGGTGCAGGTGTGTGTGGGGAGAGCCCAGGGCTGGGGCAGCAGGGGGATGCAGGGGGGAGCCCAGGGCTGGGGTGGGGGCAGCCAAATTTTTTTTTGCTTGAGGCAGCAAAAGACCTAGAGCCAGCCCTGCTTTTACCTATGCATAGCAGTGAGACTTTTTAATGCTTTATAGGTAGAGCTATTAAAGAACAGCTACTAAGAGGGCTTTTATAGCTACTGGCTGGCTGAGTGTCCATAAAAGGGAGCTACTCCCCTCCCCTTCATTTATCACAGCACATAACACAGGGTTTGGCTTCCTCCACAAGAGCAAAGGAAACATTTTGACTTTTTCAGTGAAAAATGAATGTTTGTCTTAAAATTTCCTTTAATTTTATCTTTTTAAATAAAAAGTGTTTAAATATTGTCAACATCAAAAGAAATGGATTGGATTTTGTTGAAACAAAACATTCTGACTGACTTGAAACAACATTTTTGATTCAATGAAAATTTCAACAAAATTGTTTTTGGTTTGAACCAAAGCAACCCCCTCCCCATTTCTGGAATTCCCAGAAAACTGAAAAATCCATCATTCATTCAGCTCTGCTCACAACACACCCAAATTCACTCACCCAGCAGTCCATAGGGGGGCTCCATCCTGTAAGCTCTTGTTTGTCTTACTGGTGCTAGGAATGCAGTATTTGAAAATCAATAGATTTTCAACAAGCCACTGAGGCAGCAGTCACAATACAATTGCTCATTTGACCTGATATACAACTGTACAGGATTTGTAAGTCTATTTTTTCATTGATAAAGAAGTCATGTATAGTCGTTCATTTTCATCTGAATCGATCTTGTTCCCGCAATGTAATTTACTCTATGATTAAGTGTTCTTTAACTAGATTTATTCAAGACAGCTAGCTGGCAGGGCCGGCTCCAGGCCCCAGCGCGCCAAGCGCGTGCTTGGGGTGGCATCCCGCAGGGGGCGCTCTGCCGGTTGCCGGGAGGGCGGCAGGCGGCTCCGGTGGACCTCTCGCAGGCGTGCCTGTGGAGGGTCCGCTGGTCCCGCGGCTCCAATGGAGCTTCCGCAGGCACGCCTGTGGGAGGTCCACCGGAGCCGCAGGACCAGCAGACCCTCTGCAGAGACGCCTGCGGGAGGTCCACCGGAGCTGTGGGACCGTCGAGCGGCAGAGCGTCCCCCCCCCGTGGCGTGCCACCGTGCTTGAGGCGGCAAAATGGCTAGAGCTGGCCCTGCTAGCTGGCCTTATCTTTAACAGTCCACGCTATCAGGATATATTTCTTAGCCGATGTTACCAATAGTAAAAGGAGGTCTGCACACTGTCTGTACAGTAACAGTCCTGGAATAATGTCTGGGGTCTTTCTCTTGAACATTGTACACGGGGGTTCACAAATTTCACTTGCAGTGAAGCACTATCACAGCGCGGGGAGGAGAAGTGTTGCTACTTCACATTCCTCACAGCCAGATGGTTGTGTCTTACATACCTCATTGTCTACTTCTTATGAAATAGCTAGAGCTGGTCAGAAAACGTTTGGAGTTTCTTCAGTGGAAAATTTTGACTTAATCAAAACACTTCAATCCCAGAAAACCAAAAAATGTTGGCAGAAAACTGACACAAAACAGAAAAATGTCAGTTAAAAAGAAAAAAACAAAACAAAAAGAGGGGTTGGTTTTCTAATCATAATCAGGACTGTTGATTAATCTCAGTTAACTCACTCAAAAAATTAACTGCAATTAAAATAATTAATTGCGATTAATCACACTGTTAAACAATAGAATACCAATTGAAATTTATTAAATATTTTTGGATGTTTTTCTACATTTTCAAATATATTGATTTTTATTACAACACAGAATACAAAGTGTACAGTGCTCATTTTAGAATCAATCATGGAATATCAAGGTTGGAAGGGACCTCAGGAGATCATCTAGTCCAACCCTGCTCAAAGCAGGACCAATCCCCAGACAGATATTTGCCCAAGATTCCTAAATGACCCCCTTAAGAACTGAACTCACACCTCTGTGTTCAGCAGGCCAATGCTCAAACCACTGAGCTATCCCTCCCCCTGCAATATTTTTATTACAAATATTTGCACTGTAAAATGATAAACAAAATAAATAGTATTTTTCAATTCACCTCATACAAGTACTGTAGTCCAATCTCTATTGTAAAAGTGTAACTTACAAATGTAGATTTTTTTTGTACCAAAAACAAAACAATGTAAAACTTTAGAGCCTACAAGTCCACTCAGTCCTACTTCTTGTTCAGCCAATTGCTAAGACAAACAAGTTTGTTTACATTTATGGGAGATAATGCTGCCTGCTTCTTATTTACAATGTCATCTGAAAGTGAGAACAGGTGTTTGCATGACACTTTTGTAGCCCATGTTGCAAGGTATTTACATGCCAGATATATTAAACATTTATATGCCCCTTCATACTTCAGCCACCATTCCAGAGGACATTCCTCCATGCTGATGATGTTTGATAAAAAAATAGTGCATTAATTACATTTGTGACTGAACTCTTTGGGGGAGAATTGTATGTCCTCTGCTCTGTTTTACCCGCATTCTGCCATATATCTAATGTTATAGCAATCTCGGATGATGACCCAACACATGTTGTTTGATTTACGAACACTGTCACTGCAGATTTGACAAAATGCAAAGAAGGTACTGTGAAAGTAGAATGAATTATATTGTAAAAATAGAAAGGATTAAAGAAATGCTGTGTGTACCTTTAAGCAGAAATGAGGAATGTTAAAATACAGGTGTCAGGAGAAGAAACATTAAGGCATAAACAATAAGTCCACTTAAGTTAATGGTGGAACATTAACCGGAGATTGGTAAAAGTTAGTAAGGAAATTAACTATGTCTCTCTAGCCTCAGGTAAACTTGTCAGTTCTGCTCCCTTTGTTATTTTGTCAAGTTCGCGCCCTTTTTATCTGTATAAAATAAGGTAGTGTGGGTCTTGCATGGTGCTCACATTATCTGCGTGTTATTAGCAGAGCGCTGTGCTAATAAACAGAGTGGTCTAACAAATTGTGAGTCCTGAGTCTGACTTTGATAATTTGGAGGTCCTACCGAGATGGCAGCCATCTTCACTGGGGCCGCATGATTCCTGACCATTTTTTGTAGGACGACCATGGCAGCTGACACCTGGGCATTTGGCCCGAGCGGTCCTCCGCTTGAACAGAAGGGCACACGACCACAGTGAAGTCTACGCCATCAAACCTGTTGGTTCCCACTCTGTTCTGGTAGGGATCCTGGGATCTGACATCAGGAATCTGGTCAGGTAATTATTTCTGTGTTTTGTCCGGACTAAGGACTGTCCTGTCTCTGTGTCTATCCGTCCTCCCTGTGGAGTGTTTGAGTCTGGGTGCCATCTCCGTCCGGGGATCAGCCGACCAAGGGGTTCCTGTCCCTGTGGCCTGAGTGAGTGAAATCTGCACAATCGCAGCCGCACCCCACCTTGGGTAAAACCCTTGGTGTGAAAGCAAGGGCGATTGAGGCACTAGCCTGTGGGCTCCTTTTGTGTATTGCACCGGGCATCACTCTGACGAACCCGAATTTCCTTCTTGTGCAATTGGTGTGTGAAGTCCTCCTGTATGGGTAACCAGACATCTAAGTTGGGACAGTTCCCTAAAGAAATGCCAACTCATTTTATGTATTTTAGGAAGGGTCTGGACTCCTGTAAATTTCTGAAAAAACGGTCTTAGTTAACTCAAGGGGATCCCAAAACTCAGGGCCACTTTTAGAATCTTGGGACAAAGACCGAGTGGACGTCTTAAAAGACAAACTCAGCCAACCTAAAACTAAATTGGCCAGAGGAGAGGTTGATTGTTTCATGCAGTGGTGGGAAAAGGCAAATCGTAGGTAAACAGAATTGAAATTTGCCTCTCTCAAAGATTCAAATGATAAGTTAAAAACTTTATTGGAAACCTCCTCTCCCACCACCAGACCGAGCGCTCCCCTTTACCCCGTTCTCCAAGCAGACTCAGATCGATCCCAATCCCTTCCATACTCCCATGTCATTGTGGAAAAGGACCCAGAAAACCCCTTGTTAAATTCTGGGGACGATGATGGGAAAGATGCATTAGTCAGCTTGGCAGCCTTGCATCAGATCAATAGACAATCACTAGTCTCCCCAGTTCAGAAACAAGTCTCAGAGGTCACCAGTTCAGACCAGTCCAGACCGTCCAATGCCGCTCAGGCCCATTCCTCTGGTACCACTCAGGCCTATAAAGAAAAATCCCTTGTTTCCCTGAAACCCTCCAGTCTGCCTGACTCTTCTGCTTTTTCTTATACATGCAAAAATATCCTGAATAAGGACTGGGCCCGTTGCTTGCACTCTAGCTCTAAAACTCTCCAGGCCCCCCTCTGAATCCTGCATACTGGGGGCCAAGAAGGGGGTCCCACTTGGAGCAATAAACCCTGGACTCGCACAGAGCTCCATTCAATTGTTAAAAGCTTTCCAAAGCCCCTGGAAAATCCTACCAAATTCGCAGAAGAATTTATGTTAGTATGCAACACCCTATGAACCCTCTGAGGCAGACCTCCTGCAGCTTTGTAAGCTACTTGTAACCCCTAGCGAACATGAAAAATGGCTCACAGCAGCAAAGTGGCCCATCAGTGAGCGCCATTCTAATTTGCCAGACACCGATCCTGATGCTGAATACTGGAAAAAGTGTAAGGACCGAGCTAAAAATCTGCTTGAAGCCATCCCTCGAGTATGGACTCCTAAAACCAACTGAAAGGCAATACACCGCTGTAAATAGTGACAGGGAGAAAACCTGAGCGACTATCGCACCCGGCTGACTAATGTTTTTCTGCAACATTCTGGTATACAGCAACCGGGTGAAAATGCACAGGGTGCCTTGGCTCATGCGTTTGATAATGGTCTCCTACCTGTTACTGGCAGTATGCTAAAGCGAATAAGTGTTGGGTGGAAAATCGAAACCATGGACAAATTGCAAACAGTGGCAGAGCACTGCCAATGCACTCTGAAAGGAAAAAAGAAACAGTCCTCTCAAAAATTAATGGCCATGCAAATACAACATTATTCCAGGCAGGGCAAACAGTACCAGGGACGGCAAAGGTTCCAGGGACGGGGACGTGGTTGTGGGAGGGGCCGTGAAACTGGATTTTCAGGTTTTAGGAATGTTTGTAATTACTCTAAGTAGCCCGGACATTGGAAGAATGAGTGTCCGAGCCGGCCTAATAGCTCTGTAAACAACCAACTAGACCCCCAGTTGGCACAGCCAGTCAGTCCCCAGCCTTACTTTGTCCCACAGCAATGATGGGGCACTGGGGAACCTCAGGAAATTTTAGCTCCTTTACTACCTCTCACTCCCATAGGTGAGTGTGTTTTGACTATCAATAATCTTTCTCTCCTTTTCCTTGTTGATACGGGAACTTCACTCTCTGCAGTTCGTACTACCGATCTGCCTGCAGTTCCCTGCTCCAGAAAAACCGTGTCTGCTGTGGATTTTACGGGATCCCCACCCCTTATCCCCTTTCAAAACCTCTACCAGTCCAGGTTGGTCCCCTTTCCACGGATCATGCATTCCTTCTCTCTGATTCCACTCCGGTAAACCTTTTGGATCGACATCTGTTACGTAAACTCAGCTGTACCATCTATTGTTCCCTAGATGGTGTCTACTAATAAATCCCCTAGTCCTCTCTGAGTGATTCTGTGGCCTCTCTGCTGTCTGAAACCTGCCTTTCCACTCCAGTCCCCTGTTATGCATTGATCCCGTCCCTTGAACACCTAACTTCGCAGGTCCCGTCCTCTCTGTGGCCAGCCCACCCATCTGAAGTGAGCCACTTAAATACTGACCCCGTCTGCATTACTGTTGACTCCTCCAAACCCCTGACTCGCCTGTCTCAATACCCTTTAAACCCCAAAGCAGAGGCTGGCATTGCTCCGGTCATGACCACCCTGCGAAAACAGGGCATTACTGTCCCCTGCTCCAGCCCCTGTAACACCCCTATCCTCCCAGTTCAAAAAGCTGACGGTAAATCGTGGCGGTTTATTCCGGATCTTCAAGCCATTAACCGCATTGTTATACCCCCTTTCCTGTTGTCCCTAACCTAGCAACGATTCTGGCTTCTATCCCACCAGGTGCAACTCATTTTACTGTTGTTAATTTGTGCTCCACTTTTTTTTCCTGTCCTGGTTCACCCTGACTCCCAGTATCTTTTTGCCTTTTCTTACAAGGGGCAGCAGTACACATGGACCACACTCCCTCAAGGGTGTACTGAAAGCCCATCTTACTTTTCCTAAGCATTAGCCCGAAACCTTGCTGACCTTGTTTTTCTGTCCGGGTCCACACTAGTCCAATATGTTAATAATCTACTCCTCTGTTGTCTGCCTCAGAAACTAATTCTTTAGTGCTCCTTACTGCCCTAGCAAAGAAGGGTCACAAGGCTTCTCACTCTAAGCTATAGCTCAGTCAAGCCTCTGTCACATACCTTGGCTTTCTCCTCTCCCAGGGTTCCTGAACACTTTCTCCCGCCCGCATCCAAGCTATCCTTAGCTTTCCCTGAGCCCGCTCCCCATGCCAGGTCCGAAAGTTTTGGGGCATGGCTGAATTTTGCAGGCAATGAATTCCCCAATATGCCTCCTTTTCAAAACCTCTCCAGGAACTCTCTCGAGTCTCTGTGCTTGACCCCATGCCGTGGCCTCCTGAGGCCGACTCTGCCTTTGTTTCTCTCAAACAGGGTTTGGCTTCTGCCCCCTCCTTAGGGCTGCCTGACTATTCTAAGCCTTTTATCCTTTTCTGCCACAAACAATCTGGGTGTGCACTTGGAGTTCTCACTCAGATACACAAAAACAAAAACCACCCAGTGGCTTATTTCTCTGCCACTTTGAACCCTGTTGCCCAAGGCTTACCCCCTTGCCTGTGCGCTGTGGCTGCCGCGGTGTGCCTAGTCGAAATGTCTGAATCCCTTGTCCTCCACTCTCCTCTTACCCTCATGGTACCTCACTCTGTAAAAACTCTCCTGCTACAACATAACACAAGCCACTTCTCCTCCGCCCACCTTACCAGGTATGAACTTTTACTGCTGTCGGCTTTGTATACTACCATAAAGCATTGTTTTCACTTAAACCCTGTCGCTCTCCTTCCTTTGTCTAATGATGGTGATCCCCACAACTGCCTTGCAACTATCTCTGCTCTGACCCTTTCTGATGTCCCTTTCTCTAACTCTGATCTTGTTTTGCTTACTGATGGTTCCTGTTTTTGAGACAACCAAGGTCGTCTCCTTGCAGAATATGCTGTAGTGTCATTCTCTGAAACTCTAAAAGCTGCGCCTTTACCTTCTGTAACCTCAGCGCAAGTCGCTGAATTAGTCGCCCTCACCTGTGCCAGCTTTTTGGAGGAGGAACGCTCTACCACCATTTACACTGATTCCCGCTATGCTTTTGGAGGTGTACATAACTTTGGCACCCTTTGGCAAGCTCAGGGTTTCCTTACCTCTGCTGGTACCCCTATCAAAAATGGCCCCTACATAGCTGCTCTCCCGTAAGCAGTTTTACTTCCATCTGCCCTAGCTACTGTTGAGTGCCCTGATGTTGCTAAGGGTAATGCATTTGCTGATGGCTCTGCTAAAGATGCTGCTGCCATAAAACCTTTCCCAGATGTGTTTCTACATTTCCTTTCTGTTTCTATACCCCTGCCATCCCTCACTAACCTCACTCTGCTCCAAAACTCTGCTGCAAAAGACAAAAAAGACTCCTGGGTTGCCCAGGGTTGCTCTCTACACCCTGATTCCCTTTGGTGTTCGCCTACTGGCGCCTTTGTGGGCCCCTTTTCACTCTACCCGTCACTGGCCGCTCTGCTACACAGTGTTTCGCATGTCAGAAAAGAGGGGATGGCACATTTTACTGGACAACTTGTTCAACACCTAGATTGTATATTACATATCACACACCTATTTCACTGTCCCTACCACCCACAGAGCGCAGGTGCAGTTGAAAGACTAAATGGTGTACTTAAGAATAAACTTGCTAAAATTTGTGACTCTACAGGGTTAAGCTGGTCAGCAGCTTTACCGCTGGCCCTTATGGAAATGTGATCCACTCCATCCCAAAGGCATAAATTAAGTCCCTTTGAAATTGCTATGGGATGTTCTGTGTGAGCTATGGTTACCATTACTCCAGTCCCAGACTTAAACTTAACTCAGAGTACGCTCCTTCAATATTGCAAGGGATTAATGCAAGCCGTAAGTCACTTCCATTCACAGGTTCGAGCTGCCTGGCCAACAAAACCCACCTCTGACGCTTGTCACGACCTTGAGCCGGGTGATTGGGTCTATGTACGGCACCATCATTGAAAGTACGCCGTGGAGCCCCAGTGGAGGGGCCTCATCAGGTACTGCTTACTACCCAGATGGCTGTTAAACTATCTGGCATTGCAGCGTGGATACATGCTTCGCAGTATAAGAAGGCACCATCCCCAGCGAACCAATCATCACCTCAGAAGCGCGCAGAGTCAGTTTTGACTCCAGAAGAAGACGTAGAGGAACAGCCTGCAATACCTTACAATCTACATTCTCGTAAGGGTTGCCAAAGGCAGCCGATGACCTAAAGCAAGGCCCAAGAAGAAACAGTAGCAAGCCTAGCACCTGCTGCCTGGTGGACGTAAAACCGTGACTGTGGTTCCCTCAGTTGAGGTTGTCAGAACCAGAAGGGCCTTGCCTCCAACATGCGTCTCTGGTGGCGCCTGTTCCTCGGCTGCTGGTGTCTTAAGGTCTGGGGAGTCCACAATGACAATGCTTTTATCTAGCAGCAAGCGTGGATAGCTCAGACCCTTAATATTTCTAAATGCTGGGTCTGCAGCCACATCCCAGCCCACTTTCAAACTGGTGTTTCTGTCATGGCAATCCCACTCAATTCCCCAGACCTCACTGGAGGACCTCGTCCGTTTAACACAATATGGAACAGCAATGACATTTGGGAAGCAGTGGGAATAAATGTATCTAAATGGATAAGTGTGGTGGAGGGAAAAGGTCACTGGTGCTGGGTGTGTAACGGGACAGGGCTGGATCTGGGAAAAAGCAGTTGCCTTCAGCATATTGTGGCCAATGGTGTATGGGATTATTCGAATAAAACTAAAAAGTGGTGGGCCAGGTATGGGGATATAAATTTTTTCTCGACCTGGAATCAAACAGAAAAATCAATTTCATGTTCCCCCTACAGTAACCCTAGTAAAAACAATACAATCTTTCAATGCTATGCAAATAACACCACTCCTCATAAGAAAAATTACCCTGTGCCCTTTGGGGGATATTACTCCTCCTTTGCAGACACCTATATAACAAATGGGTGCAGTTGACCCTTCCCAGCCTTGATAGGGCATGATTGGGTTTGTGGGACCAAAGCTTATACCATGCTACCAGCTAACTGGTCAGGTATCTGTTATCCCGCCCGACTCTTCCCACAATTCCGAGTGCTAGGTCCTTTCCACAAAAATGCCTCCATAATTTTAGGTGAAAAAAAACAAACTAAACAGATGCCCAATGGTATATAAATAATATAAGCCCCTTAACCTGAAAAAAGGCCATTGGCAGTTCCCTTATCCCACTTGGGGAAGTAATACACCATGCAAAAAGGCTCCTAAGGTTACAAGCAGTAGTTAAAAAAATGGCAAATAAAACCAAAGAAAGTTTAAAAGCCCTGGCCAAAGAAACAGGGGCTATCTGACAGATGGCTCTCCAAAACCGTCAGGCATTAAACATAGTGCTGGCGGCCAAAGGAGGGACCTGTGCTCTCATTAAAAAAAAATGTTATGTGTACATACCTGACAACACCAATAAGGTAATAAATTGCGCTAGCCACTTAGAACAAATTGCATATCTTCCCCATAAAGAGCCAAGTTCTTTATGGAAGTGGCTAAGTAACCTGTTCAATTTCTCTGGCATAAAAAGCTGGTTGTTTCAGGAAGCCCTGACTATCTTGTTTACAATCCTAATAATTTTGTATGTTTTCAGTTAGTCTCGTGTTGTATCCAAAATTGTGTAAGGCATGCCACCCAGGTGACTGCCCCAAAATAAAGTGCTAATATAATAATTTTAAATATCGCTAATAAACAAAAAAATAAAAACCGGTTAATATGTGAAACTCAGTAATTGTTGGTCATGCCGTAGCATGACCAAAAGGAGGGATTGTGAAAGTAGAATGAATTATATTGTAAAAATAGAAAGGATTAAAGAAATGCTGTATGTACCCTTAGGCAAAAATGAGGAATGTTAAAATACAGGTGTCAGGAAAAGAAACATTAAAGCATAAACAATAAGTCCACTTAAGCTAATGGTGGAACATTAACCAGAGATTGGTAAAAGTTAGTAAGGAAATTAACTATGTATGTCTAGCCTCAGGTAAACTTTTCAGTTCTGCTCCCTTTGTTATTTTGTCAAGTTCGCGCCCTTTTTATCTGTATAAATAAGGTAGTGTGGGTCTTGCATGGTGCTCACATTATCTGGGTGTTATTAGCAGAGCGCTGTGCTAATAAACAGAGTGGTCTAACAAATTGTGAGTCCTGAGTCTGACTTTGATAGTACCAATGTGAGATTTTTAAATAGCTACAGCACTCGACCCAAGGTTTAAGAATCTGCCTATGGACAGAACTCTAAGGTTTTTTCTTGCCATGTGCTGGAATGGTTGTCTTTGGAACAAAGAAAGAAGGGCCACATGACAAGAGACTATAAAAAGCTGCTGCAGCTCCTCTGTCTTGTCTTCAATCCTGCTTCATACCTCTGGAGGGACTTTGCTACAAACTGAAGCTCTGAACAAAGGTCTGAATGACCTATCCCAGCTGTGGATGTACTACAGAGACTTGATTTGAACCTGCAGTTTATTCTATCACTGCTACAAGACTGAACCAAGAACTTTGGCATTACTGTATGTAATTGATTCCATTTAACCAATTTTAGCTCTCATCTATATCTTTTTCCTTTTATGAATAAACCTTTAGATTTGCGATTCTAAAGGACTGGCAACAGCACGACTGGGTAAGATCTGATTTGTATATCCATCTGAGTCTGGGGCTTGGTCCTTTGGGATCAGGAGAACCTTTTTTCTTTTACTGGGGTATTTTCTTTTACTGGGGTTTTCATAACCATTCATCCCCGTAACGAGTGGCACTGATGGCGATACTGGGAAACTGGAGTGTCTAAGGGAATTGCTTACGTGACTTGTGGTTAGAAAACCAAAGTCCTCTCTGTTTGGCTGGTTTGGTTTGTCTTATTAGTAAAGGAACTCCAGCCTGGAGTTGTAATTGCCCTGCTCTAAGATATCTGAATTGTCATTCTCAGAAGTGTCCCACCAAGGGCAGCATCATTACAACCCGAACCACCAAAAAAAAAATCAACTTTCTGCTGGTGGCATCTGACTCTGATGATGAAAATGAACATGCATTGGTCTGCTCTGCTTTGTACCATTATCGAACAGAACCCATCATCAGCATGGATGCATGTCCTCTGGAATGGTGGTTGAAGCATGAAGGGACTTATAAATCTTTACCGCATCTGGTATGTAAATATCTTGCGACACGGGTTACAACAGTGCCATGCAAATACCTGTTCTCACTTTCAGATGACATTGTAAACAAGAAATGGACAGCATTATCTTCTGCAAATGTCATCAAACTTGTTTGTCTAAGCGATTGGCTGAAGTAGGACTGAGTGGACTTGTAGGCTCTAAAGCAGTGGTTTTCAAACTTTTTTTCTGGTGACCCAGTTGAAGAAAATTGTTAATGCCCATGACCCAACAGAGCTGGGGTGTGGGAGAGGCTCAGGGCCAGGGCAGAGGATTGGGGCACAGGGGTGAGGGCTGCAGGGTGGGGCCGGGAATGAGTGGTTCAGGGTGTGGGAGGGGGTTCTGGGCTGAGACAGGAGGTTCGGGTGTAGGAGGGGGTCAGGGATCAAGGCTGGGAGTGCAGGCTCTGGGATGGGGCCAGGGATGAGGGGTTTGGGGTGCAAGAGAAGGCTCTGAGTTTAGGGGGAGCTCAGGGCTGAGGCAGGGGGATGGGGTGCAGGGTTGGGGCACAGGCTTACCTCAGGCGGCTCTCGCTCAGCAGCACAGCGGGCATGCTAAGGGAGGCTTCCTGCCTGTCCTGGTACCGCGGACCACACTGCACCCTGGAAGCAGCCTGCAGCAGGTCTGGATCCTAGGAGGAGGCTCTCACTCGCAGGCACTAACCCCCCCAGATCCCAATGGGAGTGCGGAGCCAGTGCTCAGGGTGGGGGTAGCGCACAGAGCCCCGTGGTCCCTCTGCCTAGGAGCCGGACCTGCTGCTGGTTGCTTCTGGGCCACAGTGCAGTGTCAGAACAGGTAGAAACTAGCCTGCTTTAGCTGGGCAACACCACCACTGAGACTTTTAATGGCCTGGTCGGCGGTGCTGACCAGAGATCCGCGACCCAGTGGCTTCCATTCTACGACCCAGTACTGGGTCACGACCCACAGTTTGAAAACCACTGCTCTAAAGTTTTATATTATTTTATTTTTGATTGCAATTTTTTTTGTATATAGTTCAACATTTGTAAGTTCAACTTTCATGATAAAGAGATTGCACTACAGTACTTATATTAGGTGAATTGAAAATATTATTTCTTTTGTTTTTTACGGTGTAAATATTTGCAATCAGAAATAAATAGAAAGTGAACACTGTATACTTTGCATTCTGTGTTGTAATTGAAATCAATTTATGTGAAATGAGGAAAACATCCAAAAATATTTAAATAAATGGTATTCTATTATTAACAGTGCAATTAATCATGAAATTAATCGTGATTAATTTCTTTCACAATTTGACAGCCCTAATAATAAAACAAAATTGAGAATATTCAAGGAAAACTGACACTTTCTGCAAAAATTGTAATTTCATGAATTCCCCCACCAGTTTTCTGTAGAAAATTTTTTGACAGAAAATGTTCAACCAGCCCTAAAAGCACTGCTCCTCATCCAACACACAGCAGTTTCTTTGCATGTTCACTTTCTAGTTGCACAGAGCCACAGTAGGTATAAAAGACCTGCAGCATGGTCACAGCTGGCCTGGGTCAGCTGACTTGGGCTCAAAAGGCTAAAAAAGTGGTGTAGACATTATGGCTTGGGCTGGAGCCAGGGCTCAGTGATCCTTGCTCATGAATGTGGTATAAGTGACAATTTATCAGCTAAGTCCAGTTTGTCTAGATGGCCAAATAGACTGGACAGTCCAAGGGGACTGTCTGTGACTCCATAGTAAGACTGTTTTAGTGACCCAGCAGTTCACATTTGCTACCCGCTTCGTGAAACTAATTATAGAACACACCACCAGTTTGCGATGTCTGCCCTGTTTCTGACAGTCTGCCACCTGCACGTGTATGGCCAGGGATTGCCTGCTGTCAGCCCATGGAGTCCCAAGCCAAGTCACGAGAGCTATCATCTACACATACATCCCCTGAGACAGCTAGCCTTAGATCCTGGCATCAGTCTTGACAGCAGCTGCCCTAGCAACCTGTATGGGTTTATTTGGTGATTTTCATACTAAAAGAATGAACTCAAAGGTTATCTCCCCCTCCGCAACCTATCTACAATAAAGAGACTTCAGTTTATGTGCTAATTGAGGGCTTGTCTATATAGTGGTTTAAACCAGGTCAAATCAAGTTAATCTGGTTTGAAAACACTTGGTACATAAAGATTCACATAATCATAGAAGATTACGGTTGGAAGAGACATCAGGAAGTCATCTAGTCCAATCCCCTGCTCAAAGGAGGACCAACCCTAAATCATCCCAGCCAGGGCTTTGTCAAGCTGGGCCTTAAAAACCTTTAAGGATAGAGGATCCTCACATGAGACAATCCATCACCATGCACTAATTCTGCATGTAACCCAAACTGTGGAGTCCTCTTGCTTCAAACTGAATTAGTTCAATCTATTGTTTGTGTGGCTGCAACTGCTGCACACCACTTTTTGCATGCTTCCAATGGCTATCCCACAGTGCTTTGTAGGCTGACTGTCAAGGTTCCTTCCCCACTCTGAACTCTAGGGTACAGATGTGGGGACCTGCATGAGAACCTCTAAGCTTAACCAGCTTAGATCTGGTTTTGCTGCCACCACCCAAATTATTTATGAGTTATTTGGGAAACTGTCTACCCCCTCCCCCGCCCACCCCGAATATTTTCCTCCCAAGTACTATAACTCTTCCCTGAGTAGCCTTGAGAGACTTGTCCACCAAGTTCCTAGTGAACACTGATCCAAACCCTTGGATCTTAAAACAAGGAGAAATTAACCATTCCTCCTCCTTCCCCACCCCCAATTCCTGGGGAGTCCAGATCCAATCTCCTTGGATCTTAAAACAAGGAAAAATCAATCCGGTTCTTAAAAAGAAGGCTTTTAATTAAAAAAGAAAGGTAAAAATCATTTCTGTAAAATCAAGATGGAAAATAACTTTACAGGGTAATCAGATTCAAAGAGCCCAGAGGAACCCCCTCTAGCCTTAGGTTCAAAGTTACAGCAAACAGAGACAAACGCTTTAGCAAAAGGAACATTTGCAAGTTGAGAAAACCAAGATAAAACTAACACGCCTTGCCTGTCTCTTACTTACAAGTTTGAAATATGAGAGACTGGTTTAGAAAGATTTGGAAAGCATGGATTGATGTCTGGTCCCTCTTAGTCCCAAGAGCGAACAACCCCCAAAACAAAGAGCACACAAACAAAAGCCTTCCCCCCACCAAGATTTGAAAGTATCTTGTCCCTTATTGGTCCTTTGGGTCAGGTGTCAGCCAGGTTACCTGAGCTTCTTAACCCTTTACAGGTAAAAGGATTTTGGTGTCTCTGGCTAGGAGGGATTTTATAGTATTGTACACAGGAGGGCTGTTACCCTTCCCTTTATAGTTATGACACTGACCATTGCTGACCTGTTTACCTGTGTGCTCTCCCCTGCTCTGGAGTCAAGTTCCAGGGATGACACCTCCCTCCTGGATCCCAGTATATCATTCTTGTAATACAACTGTGATTGCACTCCAAAAACTCCACACCATGCCTTGCATAGCTGCCTGGAGCTGTGCTGAGACCCTGGCTCTCATTGCCAACTGGGGAGAAGCATTAGTTCAGGAAGCTCTTGTGGCCAGTCACCAGAATAAAAACCTTTCTAGGGATATTGCAAAGTAGATATCCACAACGGGTGATGACCAGGATGCCGAGCAGTGCCAGAGAAAGAGTAAGCAGCTCAGAAAAAAGTATATTGATACAACGGACTCAAAGAGACAGTTCAGCAGGGGGCATGTTTGGATGAACTGGACAGGATACTATACATCCCATCCCAAACACCATTTGGAGCCTGCTGCCTGCACTCTCACACTCACCAAGGATGATCAGCCAAACCCATCAAAGAGTGAGAAGAAGGATGGTGAAAATGAGCTGCCCCCTCAGATCCAGGCTCTTTTTGGGACTCAGGACCCTGATGCCAGCCAGCTGGAAAGCATCCCCAGTCCTGCCCTGCTGCAATGGACCCGTTTCCCACCATGCATCAGGTCAACCTGAATCCCAGACAGAAAGCCAGGATTGAAGTACCTATCTTTACAGTGTATTATTGTGAAGTACTCTGGTTCTGGCTTTGGTTCTGGGGCCCTCAGTGCCACAGCCATTGTAGGCAGATGTGAGCTAGGAGCCCTTCTGAGTATCCAGTCCCCTCCCTTGGCCCATCTGTGATCTGGAACTGTAGTGCCACCAAGGAAAATACTTTCCTCCCCAGCAGGCCCATGAGCTTTGCCATCTGGTCTGGAGAAGTAAACTTCTGCAGGTGCTGGCATGTCCGCTCTGCTGTCATGTGGATGACAAGGAGCGGGATGGATGAGAAGAAAGAAAATCCACCCCTTTAGCAAGTACAAAATATCTCCTCTCCACTCGATTAGGTGTGGGGGCACAGGAAGCAGGGGTGTATCACACTGCCTGTGCTGGAGGATGACCTTGTTAATAGATAGCACCACCCTAGAGGGGCCCTGAGGCTGGAAAATCCAAGGAAATGCCAATGTAAGACACAAGTCTCCAACCACCCCAGGAAATGCTGTCTGTCAGTAACACACAGGGACACGGCTTCCATCTCCAAAAGACACCCAACCTGCCATGCAGCTCCCTCACATGGGAATGCACAGCCTTGCATCTCACCTGCCTATGGAGAGCTGGGGAGGCTGGACTTCCTCATGTGCATCTGTGCAAGGACAACCTGAGTCAAATGTCCCTCCAACCATGAACAAACGTCTTCCCATGCCCAAATCAGATGCTCAAAGTCTGATCAAATGTGCTCTGCTGGGCTCCTCCCACTTGACATCCCCTCTGTAGATGGTCAGGACTATATTGAGGCACACTGCACAACAGGCAAGAGGCTAGGGCCTCAGCTCCCAGACACCCTGATTCTGAGTTTTCACTATTTAAAGGTTTCTAGCTGTCAAGGCTGTGAAGAAAAGCTTAAAAATGTGACCTGAGTATCACTGATGCAGCAATGGCTGCAGACAGCTATCAACAGTGACTGAGCCTGGGAGGAACTGCCTGTCCTCACCCTCACTGCATTGGTTACACTGAGGTTCACAGTTCTAAGGGTTATTCACAACCACACTGTGCTTAAACACTTTGCCAGACTGAGGCCTTTACAAGGATTTAGGGACTAATCCCAAACCCTTTGAGGTCAGTGGCAGCGTTTCCCTTGATTTCAAAGGGCTTTAGATCAGGTTCTCTATCTGACTCTGCAAAAAGGCAGAGGAAAGAGAAATTAAAATGAGCAGCATATTTTAAAATCTAGTTCTCTAAGGAAAAGGAGGCAACACTGTATTTAAAGTCTGAAATGATGTCCAGAAAGCTTAGGGATATAAAAGTTAAACAAAGAGGATAACAAATCCCAGGCACGTGAACAGCTATTATTACAGGTTGTTCATGTCTCATATTAAACCATTAAGACAGACTGTTGTGCACTGTATACTGTAACATTAATTTGGGCTCCTTCCTATTTAGATCAGCAAACCAAGCCTCCCATTTAGCAGACTGCACCCCTCTCACCAATCCTCAGACATCAGTGCTAAATGTGGAAAGCAAGTACATACATATCTTCCAAACATAGGAACAAAGTTCTAAATTGGTGGCTTCCTAGGTGGGTTCTCTTGCTGTTCCCTCTATCTGATTATCTCCGCAGAGAATGATACCATTCCTAACAGCACTACTCAGTTCCCACTTTCTCGTAAACATACTGAGTACACGTTGTATTGGAATGCCCAGTGTTACAGATCAGAGATTGTCATTATGATTGGTTGGACCCCCACCTCCAGGATGTCACCTGATCATAGAATCATAGAATATCTGGGTTGGAAAGGATCTCAGGAGGTCATCTAGGCCAACTCCCTGCTCAAAGCAGGACCAATATCCAACTAAATCATCCCAGCCAGGACTTTGTGAAGCCTGACCATAAAAACTTCTAAGGAAGGAGATTCCACCACCTCCCTAGGTAACCCATTCTAGTGCTTCACCACCCTCCTAGTGAAAAAGTTTTTCCTAATATCCAACCTAAACCTCCCCCACTGCAACTTGACACCATTACTATTTGCTCTGTGATCTGCTACCACTGAGAACAGTCTAGATCCATCCTCTCTGGAACCCCATTTCTTGAAAGAAGCTATCAAATCTCCCCTCATTCTTCTCTTCTGCAGACTGAATAACCACAGTTCCCACAGCCTCTCCTCATAAATCACATGCTCCAGCCCCTTAATCATTTTTTGTTGCCTTCCTCTGGACTCTTTCCAATTTTTCCACATCCTTCTTGTAGTGTGGGGCCCAAAAACTGGACATAGTACTCCAGATGAGGCCTCACCAATGCCAAACAGAGGGGAATGATCATGTCCCTCGATTTGCTGACAATGCTCCTACTTATACAGCCCAAAATGCCATTAGCCTTCTTGGCAACAAGGGCACACTGTTGACTCATATCCAGCTTCTTGTCCACTGTAACCCCTAGGTCCTTTTCTGCAGAACTGCTGCCTAGCCACTTGATCCCTAGTTTGTAGCAGTGCATGGAATTCCGTCCTAAGTGCAGGACTTTGCACTTGTCCTTGTTAAACCTCATCAGATTTCTTTTAGCCTAATCCTCCAATTTCTCTAGGTCCTTCTGTATCCTATCCCTATCCTCCAACATACCTACCGCTCCTCCCAGTTTAGTGTCATCTGCAAACTTGCTGAGGGTGCAATCCACTCCACCCTTCAGGTCATTAATGAAGATATTGAACAAAACCAGCCCCAAGACCGACCTTTGGGACACTCTGCTTGATACTGGCTGCCAACTAGACATGGAGCCATTGATCACTACCCACTCGGCCCAATGATCTAGCCAGCTTTCTATCCACCTTTCTATCCACCGTCTGTTAGTCTATAAGGTGCCACAGGATTCTTTGCTGCTTATCCACCTTTATAGTCCATTCATCCAGCCCATACTTCTTTAACTTGCCGGCAAGAATACTGTCGAAGACTGTAACGAAAGCTTTGCTAAAGTCAAGAAATAACATGCCCACTGCTTTCCCCTCATCCACAGAGCCAGTTATCTCATCATAGAAGGCAATTACGTTAGTCAGGCATGACTTGTCCTTGGTGAATCCATGCTGACTGTTCCTGATCACTTTCCTCTCCTCAAAGTGCTTCAGAATTGATTCCTTGAGGACCTGCTCCATGATTTTTCCAGGGACTGAGGTGAGGCTGACTGGCCTGTAGTTCCCTCGATCCAGATTCTTCCCTTTTTTAAAGATGGGCATGACATTAGCCTTTTTCCAGTCATCCGGGACCTCCCCTGATCGCCATGAGTTTTCAAAGATAATGGTCAATGGCTCTGCAATCACATCTGCCAACTCCTTTAGCACCCTCGGATGCAGTGCATCCGACCCCATGGACTTGTGCCCGTACAGCTTTTCTAAATAGTCCTGAACCATTTATTTCTCCAAAAAGGGCTGGTCCCTGGTCAGGTGAAGAAGGGATCCTTTCCCCAAAAAAACTTCAAGAGGCATCTCTTCAGTATGCTCCTTCATATTGCTTTACGGGGGAGAGATAGGTCAGTGGTTCTTGCTAAACCCAGGGTTGTGAGTCCAGTCCTTGATGGGGCCATTTAGGATCTGGGGCAAAAATCTATCTGGGGATTGGTCCTGCTTTGAGCAGGGAGTTGGACTAGATGACTTCCTGAGGTCCCTTCTGACCCTGATGTTCTATAATTCCCCATATTGTATGGCCCAGTGCAGTAGTCTGGGAGCTGATCTGATGTGTTGAGGTTCCACTGAGTGTGCCCGTTACAGTAGCCTGAGCTTCCTCACCCTGTCCAGTCCAGCAGAATTGCTGACAGATGATCATTGCCTCGATACTGGTGGTATTTGCTTCTTCCAGAACACTAATATTGGTGTGCCTGTCTTTCCATTTGATCTTCAGAATTTTACAAAGGCAGCGTTGATGGTGTCTCTCAAGGACTTTCAAGTGATGTCTATAGGTTGTCCAAATTTCTGACCCATACAACAATGTTGAGAGAATAACGGCTTGATAAACAAGAGGCTTGGTGTCTGTTCGAAGGTTGTAATCTTCAAAGACTCTGTGCCGTAAATGAGAAAGCTACACTGGCACAGCTCAGGCAATGTTGAATTTCTGCATCAATATCAGCCTTGGATGAAAGATGACTTCCAAGGTAGAGGAAATGATCGACGTTCTCCAGTACCACTCCATTGACTGATAGATGGGGCATGTAATACCTCATTTGGAGGGGGCTAACAGAGCACTTTAGTCTTCTTGCTATTAAGAGTGAGACCAAGACATGCGTATGGCAATGCTAACATATTCAAGATAGTTTTAAGGTCTTTCTCAGAGTGGGCAAAGAGTGCATTGTCATCAGCATACTGAAGTTCCACAATAGATGTTGTGGAAATCTTACTCTTGGCTTTCAGCCTGCTAAGCCTGAACAGCTTTCCATCCATTCCGTAAGTGATTTCAGCGCCAGCTGTATACTACCCCACAATAAAACTGCAAACATGGTTGGAGCGATGATACAGTCCTGTTTGACTCCTGTTTGTACTTTGAAAGCTTCCCTCTGGGAGCCAGTGCTGCTCAGAACAGTCGCTTTCATGTTATCATGAAGCAATTTTAGGACATTGATATATTTATCAGGACATCCAATCTTAGACAGTCCAGTCCAAAGGTCATGGCGATTCACTGAGTCAAAGGCTTTAGTTAGATCAATAAAAGCCATGTACAGTGGTCAGTTTTGCTCCTGACACTTTTCCTGCAGCTGTGGTGCTATGAAGATCATATCCACAGTTTCACGACATGGTTGGAAATCACTCTGTTACTCTGGTAAAATTTCTTCTGACAGGGGCAGAAGGCGGGTTGCAAGGATCCACCCAGAACTTTGCCTGCAGTGACTAGGAGGGAGATACCATGATGATTTCCACAATCCACTTTATCCCCTTTCTTGAAGAGGGTGACAATCAAGGCATCCCTCATTTCATTGGTTTATCTCCTTCTTTCATCTAGATTTTAAGGATAAGCAGTTAAAGCTGCCGAATTAGCTCTGGTCCACCATTTTTCAAGATTTCAGCAGGGATCCCATCTAGACCTGCTGCCTTGTTGTTCTTCATCTGCATGGTGGGATTGTGTACCTCATACAAATTGGGAGGGTCTCCAAGTTCATCCCTAAATGGCTGTAAAGGGATTTGCTCAAGGACTTCATCTACCACCATAGAATTACGGTTAAGGAGATCTTCAAAATATTTTTTCCAGCAAGATTTGATGGCTTTGTTGTCCTTCAGAAGTGAGGTTCCATCCTAAGAGCGAAGAGGATTCCTACCGTGACAAATTGGCTCATAAACAGCCTTGGTGGCACTAAAGAAACCACATGTATTGTGGATGTCCACAAGATGTTGGAGTTCTTGCGCCTTCTCAGTCCACCATTTGTTCTTAAGTTCTCTGGTTTTAAATTGTGCTTCTGCACTTGCCTGGGCATGGGCTTCTCTCTTTATATTACAATTTATGTCATTCTGCCAAACACGAAATGCCATTCTCTTCTCATTGATGAGTTGCTCAAATTCAGCATCATTCTCATCAAACCAGTCCTGATGTTTTCTGGTTTGGTAGCCTATGGTTTCCTCACAGGCATTGATGATTACTGCTTTCAACTGGCTCCAATGTTCCTCAATTTCTTCTGGAAACTCTGATGGGAGCTTTTCTTCTAAGACTGCTTGGAAGTGGTCACATTTAATAGGGTCCTTCAAATCTTAAACCTTCAGCTTGTGCCTGACCTGCTTCTTTTGCAGCCTGCAATTGGGAGCGATCTTAATTTTTAGTGTGGATTGAATAAGGCGATGATCATCAGCACTTGTCATTGCTCTTGTGAGAAGTATCTCACTTTGATCTCGGGCACGAACTATGACGTAATCGAGGAGATGCCAGTGCTTTGACTGTGGGTGTCTCCAAGATGTTTTGAATGTTTCCTTTTGTCAGAAAAGGGTGTTCGTAATAATAAATTTGTGTTCAGAACACTTGGTCAGGAGCAGAATTCCTTTTGAATTGCTTTTGCCAACTCCTTCTTTCCTGATTGTTCCTTTCCACAGGTCTGAGTCTCGTCCAACAGATGCATTGAACTCCCCCAGAAGGATGATCTTGTCTTCAGTAGATGTCTCTGATAAAATGGTTTCCAACTGAGAATAAAAATCTTCTTTTACATTCTCATCGGCATCCAGTGTTGGTGTATAGGCGCTCACAATAGTTACCTGTTGATTTTTGGTAAGCCTCAGTCAGAGTGTCATAAACAGCTTGTTGATGCTAACTGATACCTCAGAGAGGCACCTTACGAGCTTGTTCTTTATAGCAAAGCCCCCTCCATAAAATTGGGGTTCATCTATAGATTTCCCCTTCCAGAAGTAGGTGTATCCTCCTTTCTCCTCCCTCATGTCCTTCATCAGCTCTTCCAGTTTCAGAAAATGCAGCAATATCAGTGTTAAACTGACTGAATTCACGAGCAATAATGGCTGTACATTGCTCTGGTCGGTCGCTGTTTGAATTGTCCATCAGGGTATGTAAGTTCCAAGTTCCAAAGTTGAAAAGTTTCTTACATTTTCAACAGCTGAGGTGGTGATCCTGCTGGGTGTGTCTATCCAGCCAGGAAAAACAGAGGCAAGATTATTTTAGGGTTCCCCTCCCCATGTGGGTGAGCAGAGTGGATCCTAAAAAGGACTGCTCAGTCATGGGTGCAGCTGCCAAGATGCTTGACCCGCCTTACACCTCAAACAAGATGACTGTATCACACACCCACCGCCTGTCTGTTGGTCTGTGACTAAGAACTTCCGGATTTCACTGTCCTGTTCCTGTCGCCACTCGCTGATCGCCACTGGACTTTTGGCTTGTGCAAATATTATTTCCCCAAAAACTGGAAGATGCCTGTGCGGGATTTCTTTTAAAGTGGGGAGACTGGTGCACGACAGTCACCACACTGCCCTTGACAGATAGGGGACTTAAAACCAATGGCATGGACACCATGACGATTGGAAGTCCTCTATTTGCTGCAGCCTTTATCCACCTTGTCATAAAGAGATAAGTAAGAGTTAATAGAACAAAAGTGCTTCATATCTCTTTTGCCTGGAAAGGGTTAACAAGAACAGTGAGCCTGGCTGTCACCTGACCAGAGGACCAATCAAAGGACAGGATACTTTCAAATCTTGAGGGAGGGAAGTTTGTGTGTGTGCTGTTAGAATTTGGTTGTTGTTCACTCTGGGGGCTCAGAGGGACCAGACGTGCAATCAGGTTTCTCTCCAATCTCTCCGATACAGGCTCTTATAAGTTCAGAATAGTGAGTACTAGGTAGATAAAGCGAGTTAGGCTTTATGGTTGTTTTCTTTATTTGCAAATGTGTATTTGGTTGGAAGGAGTTCAAATGTGTATTCGGCTGAAAGGAGTTCAAATTGGTATTTTGCTGAAAAGATTTTAATTTGTACTTGTATACTTAGGCTGGGAGGGTATTCCCAGTGTCTATAGCTGAAAGACCCTATACCTATTCCATTTTTTAAATTTACAAAGATAATTTTTACTGTTTTTTCATTCTTTAATTAAAAGTTTCTTCTTTAAGAACCTGATTGTTTTTTTATTCTGGTGTGAGACCCCAGGGGACAGGGTCTGGATCCACCAGGGAATTGGTGGGGAGAAAGGAGGGAAGGGGGAGAGAAAGGTTATTTTCTCTCTGTGTTAGGATTACTTTCTCTCTCAGGGAGAGTCTGGGAGGGGGAGACAGAAGGAGGGGGAAAGGTGAATTTTCCTCTCTGTTTTAAGATTCAAGGAGTTTGAATCACAGTGATCTTCCAGGGTAACCCAGGGAGGGGAAGCCTGGGAGAGGCAACAGTGAGGGAAAGGGTTTACTTTCCTTGTGTTAAGATCAAGAGGGTCTGGGTCTTGGGGGTCCCCGGGCAAGGTTTTGGGGGGACCAGAGCATACCAGGCACTGGAATTCCTGGTTGGTGGCAGCGCTACAGGTTCTAAGCTGGTAATTAAGCTTAGAGGAATTCATGCTGGTACCCCATCTTTTGGATGCTAAGATTCAGAGTGGGGATTTATACCATGACACACCTTCACAGCTGTTGTAATATTACACAACAGTTTCACCTCCACTGTGCAGTTATCCTCCATCTGCTCTGCTGTTAGGGACTGCTTGGGTCATACTTTGTCTGGAGCCTCGCCCTTGACTGTTCTGCCATGGGTAATCCTAAGGGAGTACATGACTCCAGGCAGCATTGCCCCTTGGGTCATTGAGACAAGCAAGCCTCTCCACCACTACAAGGTGATGATCCTTGGAGAGTATGCCTTCAGTAGGTGAAGGTGGTATATGCGTGTCTCTTTCCGTTGCACCAATAGCCGGATCTTTTAGTCCACTGACTCCACCCATCTGGTGACCTCATAGGATCCTTGCCACTTTGCTATCAGTTTGGACTCTGCAGTGGATAGCAACAGTAGGATTCAAGTTTCCAGCTTGAAACTGAAAAGTCTGGTGGCCCCTTTGTAATAGTGCTGTTCTTGCACATGTTGTGTCTGTAACAGATTCTGCTGGGTTAAAGTCCCCAAAGTATGGAGTCGCTCATGCAGTTGCAACACATAGCAGAATACACTTGTGACCAGGGTTTCTTGCTCCTCCCAATTCTCCCAAAGGAGGTTGAGAATGACCCAGGGATGCCTTCCATAGAGGAGCTAAAAGGGTGAGAAGTCGGTTGATGCTTGGGGTACCTCCCACATGGCGAACAGCAGGGCTGGGAGTAAAGTGTCCCAGTGCTGGGGGTCTTCTTCCACAAACTTATGCAACATCATTTTCAACATCTGGTTGAAATGCTTTACCAGCCTATCAGTTTGAGGGTGGTACACCAACATCTTGAAAGCCTGGATACTGAGTAAGCAGCAGAGTTCAGCCATCAGACAGGACACCACGTTGGTACTTTGACCAGTTAGGATCTCTCACGGTATCCCCATTCTGGTGAAGACTTTCAGTAGCTCAGTGGAAATCTTAGGTGCCGTGGATGTCCACAAAGGGACAGCTTCAGGGTACTAGGTGGCATAGTCAATGATCCCCAGGTTGTAGCAGTTTCCTACCCTGTTCCTTTCCAGTGGCCCCATCAGGTCCAGGCTGATGTGTTCAAATGGGACCCCATCACGGGTAAGGGGATGAGCGGTGCCTTGGGTACTCCCTTCGGTCAGGCTCAATGGCACTCTGGGCAAGAGGCACAGTAATCCTTTACAGTGGAACTTCAAAGATATGAACACCAGAGTTATGAACTTGACTGGTCAACCGGACACCAAGTGAAACTGAAAGCAACCAATCAGGCAGCAGCAGAGACCAAAAAAAAGCAAATACTGTATTGTGCCTGTACTGCATCTTAAAGGTAGGCACACCTGGGCAGTCTGTCCCCACCCTCGCCCCCACACACAGGGCACTCACTTACAGCTAGCTGCTATGCTGCCAGCCCAAGGCAGCTGGTACCAGCCAGCAGAGCAGGAGCAGTTCTGGGGTCTGCACCGCATTCACTCCCTCCTCCCTTCCCCCAGCAGGGAGGGGGATGCAGTTTTTACCCTCCTTCTCCACTATTTTCCCACACACACACACCCCTGCCGGGATGGGGACAAGCTTGCAAACTCATTCTGGGGCGGAGTAGGGAGCTCATCTGCTGCTGAAGCCTGGCCTGCAGTGTCAGTTGCTGGATCTGGAGCCTGAATTGTGCTTTGTTCAGAGTTATGAACACTTCAGAGTTACGGACAACCTCCATTCCTGAGGTGTCTGTAACTCTGAGGTTCTACTGTACCTCCTGGTGGATATCTGGTTAAAAGAACCATTGGGCCACCCTTTGGCAGGTCTTCTCTCTCCCGAGGTGTCTCCCCTTGGCATCAAATGGGCCAAGTGCAGGAGGCCACAGCATAATCTTCACAGAACCAGCAGCTGTCAGGTCTTCCTGCATCTGGGGGGTCTAGAACAACCCGGTAGAGGTTGTCCCTCCAGATCTCAATGCGGGACCCTTTTAGGTGACAAGCACCATCCCCTGCCTCTGGCTTGGGGAGGTTGTTGCTTGTTCCCAGGCATGGCTTGTTCTCAGACAAAATCCCCATCATTTGAGTTCCCTCTGGGCACCCTCTACTCAAGATAGCTAAGTCCCAGGCAGACTGCAAAGAGCTACAAAAGGATCTCTCAGAACTGGATGACTGGGCAAAAAAACAGCAAATGAAATTCAATGTTGATAAATGCAAAGTAATGCACATTGGAAAACATAATCCCAACTATACATATAAACTGATGGGGTCTAAATTAGCTGTTACCACTCAAGAAAGAGATCTTGGCGTCATCGTGGATAGTTCTCTGAATACATCCACTCAATGTGCAGTGGCAGTCAAAAAAGCAAACAGAATGTTGGGAATCATTACGAAAAGGATACATAATAACACAGAAAATCATATTGCCTGTATATAAATCTATGGTACGCCCATATCTTGAATATTGTGTTCAGATGTGGTTGCCCATCTCAAAAAAGATATAGTGGCATTGGAAAAGGTTCAGAAAAGGGTAACAAAAGTGATTAGGAGAATGGAACAGCTTCCATATGAGGAGAGATTAGTGAGACTGGGACTTTTCAGCTTGGAAAAGAAATGACTAAGGGGGGATATGATTTAGTCTATAAAATCATGACTGGTGTGGAGAAAGTAAATAAGGAAGTGTTATTTACTCCTTCTCATAACACAAGAACTAGGAGTCACCAAATGAAATTAATAGGCAGCAGGTTTAAAACAAACATAAGAAAGTATTTCTTCACACAACGCATAGTCAACCTGTGGAACTCTTTGGCAGAGGATGTTGTGAAGGACAAAAGTATATCTAGGTTCAGAGAAGAACTAGATAAGTTCATGGAGGATAGGTCCATCAATGGCTACTAGCCAGGATGGACAGGGATGGTGTCCCTAGCTTCTGTTTGCCAGAAACCGGGAATGGGCGAACCTGTTCTGTTCATTCCCTCTGGGGTACCTAGCATTAGTCACTGTCGGCAGACCAAATACTGGGCTAGACGGACCTTTGGTCTGATGCAGTATGGCCATTCTTATGTTCTTCGGATTTCTCCCGTCAGCTGAGTTCACAGCTAAAAGTACACAGGGGAAAGGGAATAAAAATCTCTAAGAAGAAGGGAACTATATCTCAATGCTCCTTGGATTCTGGGAGACAAGTTTTTCTAAGCACAGGGATCCATATCTGCTCAGCCTGGGTTAGTCTTAAAGGATATATAGACCTTGCTTATTACAGAAACTTCTACTATCTTTTGAAACTTAAGATTGTAAGTCAATTGTATATATATGTTTACCTGCATTAACCACTTAAATTACTTCCTTGTTTCCTTTTTAATAAATCTGTATATAGTTTATTACAGAATTAGCTACAGATGTTCAATTTTGATGTGAGATCTGAAGTGCAATTGACAGGGGTAAGTGACTGATCCTTTGGCACTGGGAGAAACCTGAATATTGCTGTGATTCTTGGTGTAAGGGACCATCTATCACAAAGGCAGGCTTCCCTGGGTGGCAAGACAGAGGACTGTCTGTGACTCCATGCTTAGATTGTTATAGTGCCTGAGGAATTTACATTTGGTATTGGTTGGTGAAATCTAGTTATAGAACTCATAACCAATGTGGGGTTTGTGTCCTGGTTTTAACAATCTGCCCTGAGGTTAGTTCTAACACTCCTGAGTCACTGACAACCAGCTTGACACAGGCCCTATAAATGATAATGGCAGAACACCAAATCAGCATTCTGAGAAATCTGTGCAGGGACCTTACACTGTGACTTCCCAAGGACAGCAGGCCTAGGACGCGGTACTGCAGCATGTGGCAGAAAGCATGTAATGTCGTTTCTAAAGTAGAGTTGTTTATTTTAGCAGTGTAGATGGATGGTAACTGGAATATAACCTTGCAGATGAAAAGCAAAAGAGAATGGCTTCTGAAACAGAGCCTTGCTGTGGAAGGTTTCCCACACTGTTTTAATTTTATTTTCCTGGATGCCCCCAGGGCAGCTTACCAGTGGCTCTAATGAGTTAGTTCCTGACAACACAATAAAAAGAGCTGACCAACAGGACTCACTGCAGCAAGCCTACACAATATGCACTAAACTGAGAACCCCAGTAACTGCCACTAAATAGAAGGAGACCCCACTGTAGCCTTGGTATGTCTTCATACTAATAAATCTTGGGAGCAGAGGCAATGCAGAATGTTCCCTGGCTTCAGCACCTCTCTCTGATAAAGATGAGGTGGAACATGGGAATTCCCCTTTGCCTATAATACAGACTCACTATCAGATAATCAGTACATGCGCCTGTGAGTGAGCTGAAAGCTACAAGACTGCCTGCTGGATTTCACTAGAATAACACATGCCTAGGTATGAAAATTACAAGAGGAATTTTGTGGTATCCACATTTACCTGTTTTTCAGGTTTATGTTTGCCTTCTCGTGGTATTATAATGATGGATAATTCTGTAGCGAAGGGAAGCCCATAAACAACCATAAGTTCATGACTCTAGAATTTCGTGTGTTTGGCTGGACTGAAGCTGGCATTCTACTGTATTTCACTGCGAACTCAGTACATCAGTGTAAGAACTCTAAAATCACGCTGCTTAGCCTTGGAGCCACACATCCAGATGCCCTGTTTATTTTCTCAAGTCACATCAGCAAGTACAAAAAAAGAAAATACAGTCATTATTCTAGTGGTACATCTCTGATGGGCAAACAGCAGCAGCTGCGCCTCTAAACAGTTTCTGTTCCCAAAACACTGGAAAATTGTTTAAGTTGCAAAATATTGTCCAGAGTTTTGGAAACAGGTTCTTAATTAGCGGAAACTATTTGCTTTGTTGGAAAATCATTTCCAGAAGCACCTGAAGAGTGTTTAGGAGCAATTCTAGCAGCACCCTCAGAAAGCTAACACTTTTCAGAGCTGCTTTCCAGGCACCAGCCTACATGCTCATGCTCACCTCCCTCTCTAAAGGAAAATGCCTGAACTCTACAGTGCTATATACTATAGGTCTTCATTTACCTGGTATCTGACAGTCCTGCTCCATGAGGATTTAGAGCTAAGGTCCTCTGTATGTATGGGAGTGCTGAAGGGAGAGATGTTTAGCATCTATTCATTTTGCACTAGTGACAGAGGAAAGAGTGGAGGTGCTGTCCTGTCCTAATCATTTCATAGAATCATAGAAGATTCGGGTTGGAAGAGACCTCAGGAAGTCACCTAATACAATCCCCTGCTCAAAAGCAGGACCAACCCCAACTAAATCATCCCAGCCAGGGCTTGGTCAAGTCGGGCTTTAAAAACCTCTAAGGATAGAGATTCCACCACCTCTCAAGGTAACCCATTCCAGTCCTTCACCACCCTCCTAGTAAGAAAGTTTTTCCTAATATCCAACCTAGACCTCCTCCACTTCAATTTAAGACTATTGCTCCTTGTTATGTCATCTGCTACCACTGAGAACAGCCAAGCTCCATTCTCTTTGGAACCCCCTTTCAGGTAGTTGAAGGGTGCTATCAAATCCTCCCTCCCTCTTCTCTTCTCCAGACTAAATAAGCCCAATTCCCTCAGCCTCTCCTCGTAAGTCAGGTGCCTCAGCCCCCTAATCATTTTTGTTGCCCTCCGCTGGACTCTCTCCAATTTGTCCACATCCTTTCTGTAGTGGGGGGACCAAAACTGGATGCAATACTCCAGATGTGGCCTCACCAGTGCCGAATAGAGGGGAATAATCACTTCCCTCAGTCTGCTAGCAATGCTTCTACTAATGCAGCCCAATATGCCATTAGCCTTCTTGGCAATAAGGGCACACTGTTGACTCATATCCAGCTTTTCATCCACTGTAATACCCCAGTCCTTTTCAACAGAACTGATGCTTAGCCAGTCGATCCCAAGCATGTAGCAGTGCCTGGGATTCTTCCGTGCTAAGTGCAGGACTGCCCTTGTCCTTGTTGAACCTCATTAGATTTCTTTTGGCCCAATCCTCCAATTTCTCTAGGTTCCTCTGGACCCTATCCCTACCCTCCAGGGTATCTACCTCTCCCCACCCCCTTAGTGTCATCTGCAAACTTGCTGAAGATACAATCTATCCCATCATCAGTATTATTAATGAAGATCTTGAACAAAACTGGTCTCAGAACCAGTCCCTGGGGCACTCTGCTAGATACCAGTTGCCAACTAGACATCAAGCCATTGATCACTGTGCATTGAGTCTGATGATCTAGCCAGCTTTCTATCCAACTTATAGTCCATTCATCCAATCCATACTTTAACTTACTGGCAAGAGTACTGTGGGAGACTGTATCAAAAGCTTTGCTAAAGTCAAGGTATATCATGTCCACTGCTTTCCCCGTATCCAGTTATTGCATCATGGAAGGCAATCACCTTGGTCAGGCATGACTTGCCCTTGGTGAATCATAGAATATCAGGGTTGGAAGGGACCTCAGGAGGTCATCTAGTCCAATCTACTGCTCAAAGCAGGACCAAGCCCCAGAGGGCTGGGTAAGTGTAAGGGAACAAGTGGGAAGTCACTGTGGCTGCAGGAGGGACCCCACTGGGATCCTCTTCTGACAACAAAAATTACTACAAGATGCCACCCCGCCCCACACACGGGGCTGAAGCCACAGCTCAAGCCCTGCTGCACCGTGTGGGAGGGGGCCTGAAGTCAAAGCTCAAGGCCTGCTGTGCTGCCCTGGACTGAAGTGCAGCCCGAGCGCTGCTGTCTCGGGGGAGAAGGGAAGCGGTAGCTGAAGTTGCAGCCTGAGCCTAGCTGCACGGGCGGGGAGGTATGGTGGCATGGGGCTGAATTTGAAACTTAAGCCCTTCCACCCCAGGCTGAAGCCACAGAACAAGTTCTGCTATGCATGGGGGAGGAGGGTGGGGCTGAGAGTCCAAGGCCAAGTGCTGCTGCTCAGGGCTGAAGCCCTCAGGCTTCAGCTTCAACCTCAGGCCTCAGCAAGTCTAAAGCTGGCCCTAGTGATCTCATTAAAAGGGGGTTGCGAGCCACTGCAGGCTTAAAGAAATTTATTCAAGGGCAAGAGGACGCTAGGCAGCTTTCCCTCTACACTTTTCCTTTGCTTCCCCTTGCTCAGGAGTCTCCCTAAAAACATCCAGAGACATTTTGTTCTCTTCTGATCCTGACCTGTTTTATCTCTGCCTCAGCAGCCTGGAAAGCCTCGTAGTTTTCTCTATGCATAGCGAGATTCTCTTGTGGCAGCCTCAAGGAGGCAGGACTCCTTCTGTGGAGACTGCTGCTTCCTGCCTGCTCTTTGGCACCTCGGCATGGGGCATGTAGGTCCTTCAGCAGTTCCTCCGAGATTCTGCTGCCCAGCACCGTGAAGGTGTTCAGCTGGATCAGCTGTTCTTCTGACTCTTGTGTAAAGGCCAAGTATGATTTTCTGTTCTCAGCACTGCACAGTAGCTCTCTAAGATTTCATGCAAAGAAAGAGATCAGAGCTACAGGTGAAAGAAGCAAATTTCATCCAAAATGCTTGTGAGTTAATTGCTGCTCTCAAGCAATGGAGGTAACTCATGCAGATAGAGCACTCAGTGTATATTAGTATGATCCCACTAAAATGGGGAGACAATTTCTAGTCAGATCTGGGATAGAAAATACTTGGGTTCCAGACAACATTCCACACCAGCATACCAAAAATGTTTAAGTAGGACACATTTGTAACATGCGAAGTGCACGGTGTTTCCTTTAATAAGCTACTTATTTATAACTGTTAAATGTACACATTTCCCAGCAGATTTCACTCCTTTTAGGTGTCATTTCAAGCAACATGTTTAGAAATCCTTAACAGTGTCCTTGCTGTAATATTGCAAGTATTCAGATTAACTCCAGGTCCCACCAACTATTTCAGGCATCCTTCTGGTTCACAAAGTAAACTTGCCTCTCTTGAGTCACCATCACTGTGCTTGGCTCTACATCTCATCTCTCAATGGGTTCCTTATGCCTCTAGTCTTGCTGGAATTGAGCTGAAAAATTTTAGTTTTTAATTATTGCTTAAAACAGGGGTCAATAACCTATGGCATGCGTGAGCTGATTTACTGTGGCATGCTGCTGCTGTCCTGGGGTACTGGCTGCCGGCTCTGCTCAGCCCGCTGCTGGCCTGGATGGACAGAACCCCAGACCGGCAACGGGCTGAGCAGGGCCAGTGGCCAGGACCCTGGCTGGCAGGGGCCGGTGGAGGAAACTCCAGCCTGCTCAGTCTGCTGCCGGCCTAGGGTCCCAGCCGCCGGTCCGCTCAGCCTACTGCCAGCCCTTGTAAATGTAAAATGTATTACTGGCACGTGAAACCTTAAATTACTATGAATAAATGAAGATGTGGCACACCACTTCTGAAAAGTTGCCGTCCCCTGGTTTAAAACATCCCTATCTGGTTAATACAGTGAAAGGAGTTGTGGAATAGGAGAAGGAGGTGGTGGAGGGGGAGTCTATACTATGTTTGGAAAAGGTATGGAAAAGCATTTTGGAAATATGAAAAGGAGACTGTGGGTACGTCTACACTATCTGACAGATCGGCAGGTAGTGATCAATCTATCAGGGATCAATTTATCGCATCTAGTGTAAACACGATAAATCGATCCCCGATCGCTCTGCTGTCAACTCCTGTACTTCACCGCGGCGAGAGGTGGAAGTGGAGTCGACGGTGGAGTGGCAGCAGTCAACCCCATGCCGTGAGGACGCGAGGTAAGTCAACCTAAGATATGCTGACTTCAGCTACACTGTTCTCACAGAGAGGAGGAATAGCTCAGTGGACTGAGCATTGGCCTGCTAAACCCAGGGTTGTGAGCTCAGTCCTAGAAGGGGCCATTTAGGGATCTGGGGCAAAAATCTGTCTGGGGATTAGTCCTGCTTTGAGCAGGCAGTTAGACTAGATGATCGCCTGAGGTCCCTTCCAACTTTGATATTCTATGATCTTAGGTCAATCCCCCCTCCCAGTGTAGACCAGGCCTGTATGTGAAAGTTCACACTATGAGTAAGGGTCAGAAAGGGAATTCTTTTTTCTTGATGAATTCTGGGGTGTGGGTGTGTGTTGTTGGGTTTTGTTTTTTGTCTTCTTTCTCTGATGCATCAGAGATGGCCACAACTGGAGATGAAACACTTGACAGGGTAGGATGACGCTCTGAGAAGGTACTGAGAATTCTCTCTCAGATGCTTTGTTGGTGGGTCTTACTCATATGCTCAGTGTCTAACTTGTTGACAGATTTGGGGTCAGGAAGGAATTTTCCCCCAGGTCAGTTTGGTTTTTTCACCTTCCTTTGCAACATGGGGCATCGCCACCTGCTGGGTTCATCTGGGTAAGAGATTTTCCTGTTCAACACAGTGTGATCCTACAATAGGATTTTATCAGCAGTATGTAGCTAGAGGAAACAATATATAACCCAAATTGTAGCAATTATGGGTATCGACCAGGGGTCGGCAACCATTCAGAAGCGGTATGCCGAGTCTTCATTTATTCACTCTAATTTAAGGTTTCGTGTGCCGGTAATACATTTTAATGTTTTTTAGAAGGTCTCTCTCTATAAGTCTATATATTATATAACTAAACTAGTGTTGTATTATAAAATAAGCAGGGTTTTCGAAATGTTTAAGAAGCTTCATTTAAAATGAAATTAAAGTGTTGATCTTACGCAGCCGGCCCACTCAGCCCGCTGCTGGTCTGGGGTTCTGTTCACCTAGGCCGGCAGCGGGCCGAGCGGGGCCTGCGGCCGGGACTCCGGCTGGCAAGAGTCCGTCAGCCAGAACCCCAGACCAGCAGTGGGCTGTGCGGGGCTGGCGGCCAGGACCCAGAGGGCTGGGGGCAGAGGGCTGGAGTCAGGGCCGGGGGCTGGGTATGTGAGGGGGTGTAGGTGTCAGGACAGAGGGGGCACTGGGTATGGATGTGGGTGCCAGAGTCAGGGCTAGGGTTGCAGCTGGTGGGAGGATGAAGGAGTCAAGTAGAGGGCTGGGTATGTATGAGGGAGGTACAGGGCTTGGGGCAGGGGCCTGGGAGGGTGCGGGGCTTAGGGCAGAGGGCGTGGTATGTGTGTGTGTGGGGGGTTGGGGATCAGGGCTCAGGGGAGAGTGCTGGGTGACTGCCCCCCTAAAAACTCTCAACCCCACTGCTCCTTGTCCCCTGACTACCCCCTCCTGGGACCCCTGCCCCCAACTGCCCCACAGGACCCCACCCCCTATCTAAGCCTCCCTGTTCCTTGTCCTCAGACTGGACTCTACCTCCTACCTGTCCCCTGACTGCCCCGACCCTCAGCCACACCCCCATCCCCAGCCAGACCCCCAAGACTCCCATGCCTATCCAACCACTCCCACCCCCTGACAGGACCTCGAGAACTTCCAACCCATCCAACGCCCCCCACTTCCTGCCTGCCCCAACCCCTTTCCACATCCCTGCCTCCTGACAGGACTCCCAGAACTCCCAATGCATACAACCCCCCCCCAGCTCCTTGTCCCCTGACCATTCCCTCCAGAGACCCCCCCACCCTAACTTCCCCCCCAGGACCGTCCTTGCTCCCAGTCCCCTGACTGCCCTGACCCCTATTCACCCTTTGCCCCCTCACAAACCCCGTGACTCCCATGCCCCATCCAACCCCCCCCGCCCCTAACCACCCTCCCCGGGATCCCACCCCCCCATCCAACCCACCCTGCTCCCAGTCCCCTAACTGCTCCCACCCCTTATCCAACCCCCCAGCCCTGGGCCCCTTACCATGAGGCTCCACACAGAGCTAGATACGCTGCTCTGTGGGAGCACGCAGCCCCGCCCCTCCGGTTGAGCAGGGAGTGTGTCTGCCTCCCCACGAAGCCAAATGCTGCCCCACGGGAGCGTGCAGCCTCAACCCCCAGAGCGCTGTGCGTGGCAGCAGGGCTCCAGGGGAGGGGAGAAGGTGGAGGAGGGGCTGGCAGCTTGCTGCACTTGGCCCCGCGTTCCGGCCCGGGAGTGTGGACCCCACAGCTTGCCGTGCTGGGAGAGTGGGGCCATTTGCCCACCCCGTGCGCACGGCTATGCTTCTGCTCCCTGCCCCCGCGGGAGAAGTGGAGGGCAGAGGAGAGTGCGCTGGGCTGGGCAGGATTTTTAGTGGCATGCTGGAGTGCCGGCAGGCTCCAGTGTGCCATTAAAAATTGGCTCGCGTGCTGTCTTTGGCACGCGTGCCATAGGTTGCTGACCCCTGGTATAGACTGTTTGCTGATTGTCTGAGGCACTGCAGTTTAAGACAGCATCCCTGACAACAATATCAGAAGAGGCTTTCATTTCACTAGTTGGAAGTACTTAATGAAGGAATGCACTGTGCACCACGTGGGCCACCTTTGCAGATCTTTTCTAAACACCAAGAGGCCACTGCTGCTCTTTAGGAGCTTGGCCTAAGAGAAGGTGAAGACAAGCTCTTTATCTTATCTGTCTCAGATATACCCCACCTGACCCACTTAGATGTGCATTTTTGTGCTTTAGAGCCAGGTGCAGAAAGGGAAGCCAAGCATCAAGTGACTCAGACCCAACAGCCAGCCAAAATAGTCAGCACAGATCCTGACAAATTAACCAGAAATTTCCTTTCCAGGTTTTGTTTTAGCTTAGAAAGGCTTTTGTACAAAGGTATTTCATCATCTACAGATGCAGACACAGTCTTCTAGTTGCATTTACAGAAGCACCTGAGCGGGTTGGATGCCCAACTCTCAACGGAAGCCATGTGCTTTTGTAAGTTCCATTAGCCACCCGTCTGCATCTTTATGTACTACAATACCTTTGTATGTGTTAGAGGGCTTTCCCTTCACCTTGTCCCCTGGTTCTTGTCACACAGACAGAATGCAGAAGACCAGAAGTCTGAAGTGCAGGCAATGCAATGTTTATTGGGGTTAATTCCAAGCAAATATATCCATAGCTGTACACACTGGCAGAGTCTGTTTCCCAGAGTTCCGTTCCCAGCTCTGACACCACAGAGTCTTGCCAGTGTCCCCATTCCCCATTCTCATTTCCCATTCCCAGGGGTGACTCCAGGCACCAGCACACCAAGTGCGTGCCTGAGGCGGCAAGCCACAGGGGGGCGCTCTGCCAGTCGCTGCGAGGGCGGCAGGTAGGCTGCCTTCAGCGGCATGCTTGTGGAGGGTCCGCTGGTCCTACAGCTTTGGCAGACCTCCCACAGCCTGCTGCCGAATCTGCAAGACTGGGGACCTCGTGCAAGCAAGCTGCCGAAGTCAGCCTGCCTGCCATATTTGGGGCAGCAAAATACCTAGAGCCGCCCCTACCCATTCCCCATTCTTATTCCCTATTCCCTCCTCCTCCTCCTCCTTAGCAGGCCCAAATATACCTGCAATGCATGCCCACATTCCCACCCCTTACAACTTAAGGTCATGTTCCATTTTGGGTCTGGGGTTTTCGTCCCATCTCTTTTGTACCCCATGGGAGGGGTAAGGAGTGAGGTTGTGCTGCGGTCAGGGACAGGCATTTCTTTGGTATTTTATTGTTTTATACCTTTCCCCCAAAACCACTTTGCCTCTCCAGACTGGTTGCTTGGCTTTGCCTTGAGATAGGGGTTGAAACAATCTTGAAGTGTGCTCTTGAGTAACACTTTAACCGCTCTTATTTGTTCCCATTGTACTAACAAATCCATCTGACTAAGCAGAAGCAACATACACAGTCTTTGTCCTTCGTTTACACATATTAGTATAAGATATAAGAGTATCCAAAAGTCAAACCCAAAATTCTATCCCAGGCTAACAAACAGACTTATATACTAACAGTATGTATCGCCCAGAGCTCCTAACACTCTTCAGCAAAGAGCTCTGTCCACCCTGCACGTAGTTCTGGAGGAGCACAAAACTGGCAGGAAATTGATATATCTTGATCTAAGGAGAAGTGACTCTCATTTTCACAGGAAGAGACATTTACCCTGTGACAATATTCTACACTAGTGAGCAGGGCCGGCTTTAGGAAGTGTGGGGCCCAATTCGAACAGTTTCGATGGGGCCCCGGCAGGGATGACTAAAAAAAAAAAAACACATGTAAAAAAAAAAAAAAAAACACATGGGGCTTGTACTCACCAGGCAGTGCTCCAAGTCTTCGGCGGCACTTTGGCGGCGGGTTCTTTACTCGCTCCAGGTCTTCGGCAGCACTGAAGGAGCCGCCGCTGAAGTGCCACCGAAGACCCAGAGCAAGCGAAGGACTCACCGCCAAAGTGCCGCTGAAGACCCAGAGCACCGCCAGTTGAGTAAAAATTAAAAAGGCGCCTCTAGCCAGGGAAGGGATTCTCACCGGGTGTGGGGCCCTCTTAGGTGAGGTGCCCGATTCGGGTGAATTGGTGGAATAGGCCTAAAGCCAGCCCTGCTACTGAGTTTTCTTTTATTGCACAAAATTACTAAGGACAAACATGCGGTCATGTGGTGTGATGGCTACTCATTGGAGCACTGCAGAAAAGGTGCATTCTGATAGGCCTACTTCAAGACTACCAGCCAGTGGTTTCATAAAAGTATTTTATAGAAAGTAGACAGGATATCGATACACATTTTTTGGTTTGATCAACTTCACTTTATCTTGACGTATATTTATGGCATTTCTTCTTTCAACCAATATTTGCTTAAGCAAATTTCACTGCACAGGAACTTCACAGACTTTGAATAGACTTATTCCAGTTCACTGCTCAGACAAACTCAGCATGAGACATGGTTATATAGCAGCCCCTTGTTAACTCCATTTCTTATTGAGAAGACTGGGTAAAGGTTTTCACACTCCCTTTCATACAGCGAGGTCTAACCTGAAAGGGCTGATTTCCCATCACTTTCTTTTATGGCTGATTGCCAGGCTTACACTGAGCCCCCATCGCCTGTGATTTGGCAAGAACAGCGATTTTCTTAGCAGGTGTCTTTCAGGATATTTCTGCAGAGCACTCAGACTTTCATCAACAGATCAGGTTGTTCCACGACAGTTACAACAGGGAGACCATTGAGATGGACTTGAGTCCAAGGAGGACCCAACAAAGCAGGAGGCAAACCTGGAAATCTGAGAGCAAAGCCGAAGAAAGCCAGCAGAACACACATCTTCATGGTCTCCTGTCAGTGGCATCTCATTTACATGTCTTAAATAGGCAGAGCCTGTGAGCAGAACTTATTCTGTAAGGCAGAGGTAGGAACAGATACCAAATATGGGGGTGGTACAGATGGGATGTGGTGTAAGTAGCCCTACGCTGCTGGTATGGGATAGCAGTTATTTTTGGGAAGTTCTCTGGCCTTTGACCTACAAGAGGTCAGACTTCATCATCACAGTGGTCCCTTCTGACCCTGGAATCTATAAATTCTTACAAGTTACACCCAAGTTTAACTGTAAGATTGGGGAGGAATGAGAGCAACATGACAAAATTAATAGACTTCAAAAAAACCTAACTAAGCTTTTAGTAGCATTATGAAGAGTAGTGATGTGACCAATTTTTGAATCATACATGGATTCTGCTATTTCCCCAGTGTTTTTATCCTGTCAAACAGAACATTGAGAAAAAGTTCAGACATTGCAGGGTGACACGATCGATGTATTACTTATCCCCTTTCACCCACACAAACTACTTTCAAAACCAATCAAGTATACATAATTAATATTGCCAATACATCAATTACATTCTCTGTCTTGAGTTATGCAGGTAGTCAGACTGGGTGATTGTGACGTTCCCCTTGTATTATGAGGACTGGTGATCTGCTAGGTCACTCCAATCCTCGACTCTGGAAGCCAGCCTTATCCTGCTCTGCTGTGAGAACCCTCAGTCCTGGGCTGTCCACGCACAGCCGCTAGCATGTAAGCTGCTCCTTGGATTGTGCAATCAAATGACACTAGCCAATATCTCTGGTCCCAGACACAACTCTAGAACCTTCGTCTTGCAGTGTCCAGTTATGCCCGCTGGATGCTGCAAGCTTATATGAGTTCATCAATTTAACAAAGAAATTGATAGGTACCAGGCTTGTTATCCCAAGGGGAGTCTCTGGCATACTTCAAATCAAATGCACTGCTTCAGGTAGAATAAACAAACAGATTTATTAACTACAAAATATAAATTTTAAGTGAGGATAAGTCAGATTTGGTAAATGAAATAAAAGCAAAATGCATTCTAAGCTGATTTTAACATGTTCAGTGCCCTTACAAACTTAGATGCTTCCCATCAGAGGCTAGCTGCTCTCCTTTGATCAGTACTTCAGTTTCTTGATGGTGGAGTCTGTAGATGGAGGTGGAAGAGAGAGCAAGAACATGGCAAATGTCTCTCCCTTTTATCATGTTCTTTCTTCCCTCTTGGCTTTGCCCCTCACTTCAGAGTCAGGTGAGCATTACTTCATCATAGACTCAAACTGACCAAGGGAAGCAGGGTGACTCAATCCCAACAGATCCTTTGTTGCTGGCTAGGCTAGTGTCCTTTGTTCCTGTGAGGCTGGGCTGGGTTTATTCCATACATGCCCTGATGAGATGAGAACTGTTCCTCTGCTCTTGGAGAGTTTTGCCTGGTCTTATTTTAAGCCATGAATACACATATTCAGCCTCATAACTATATACATGACATTACAACCTACAACACTACTATAACAATAATGCTCAGTACATCATGACCCTTCTGAAGACACCCAACATGACAAACTTTGCATTGGATACCACACAATCATATTATAAGGATGAACATGGGGGTGCAGGGTGTTCCCACGAGGTACAGAATGTCACACCTGCCCCTTTAGTTTACTGCAAGAGGGTTAGTCACTGATTATCTCGAAGATGTGTTTGTGTTGTAGTTCTCTTGGCATCCAGCCATTAAAGACATGAGGCAGCGTGCCTCAGTTTCCCCCTCATCCAGCAAACCAGGTTTGTTATGGTTTCTCTGCTGTGGTAAGCTTTAAGTCTGTTTCTGGGTATTAATTTAAAAAGTAGCATTATCATAAGGTTTAACATCCATGTCAAAATTCTTATCCCCAAAACTCAACATTAATACCAACATTTTATCACGGATGTGTGTTTACAAGTATCTTTATGATATCACACCCTCTGTAGTGTAGTTTGAGGTTAGTTTGTTCATTACCCATGGTGTCCTTTGACTCTCTCCCATGTAATCAGTCACTGGCTCTTCTTTCCCTCCAGTGTTCCCAGCTGTGTGGGCTCTTCATTTAGTCATGTTTCTGGAATTTTGGTGCCTCAGGGTCTGGCAAGATAGGTGTTCAGGGGGATCCTGCACGTTGGTTGGCCCCGTTGGGGAGCGGTCTCTCAACCCCAGGATTGTACATACATAAAAATACAGTTCCCTTTTGGGGTTACCCGATGTTTCCCCCTCCCAGCACTGAGTCCTTTCTTGCCCCCTTTTGCTAGAGGACTATGATCTGTGTTCTGTAGGTTAGGTGTGTTCACCCTTTTGATCAGATGCACCTTTTCCCAGCAGCTTTCCCATAACTGCTTTTCTGTGTCTCACCAGCCTGGGGGAAGACACCCCCTTTTCTGTCAGTTAGGCCATTTGTATTCTCACAAACTACGACCTGACAACTTTCTGGTCTCAACACCTCTGTTATCACCGGCAGGGCCGGCTCTAGCAATTTCGCCGCCCCAAGCATGGCGGCATGCTGCGGGGGGGCGCTCTGCCGCTCGCCGGTCCCGCGGCTCCGGTGGACCTCCTGCAGGCGTTTCTGCGGACGGTCAGCTGGTCCTGCGGCTCCGGAGGAGCTGCCGCAGGCGTGTCTGCGGGAGGTCCACCGGAGCCGCGGGACCAGCAGACCATCCGCAGCCACACCTGTGGCAGCTCCACCGGAGTTGCCTGCCGCCCTCCCAGCAACTGGCAGAGCGCCCCCGCCGGCGTGCCGCCCCAAGCACGCGCTTGGCGCGCTGTGGCCTGGAGCCTGCCCTGATCACCAGCATTGGAGCTGCATCTCGATTTAAAGAGACACAGTTACTTTCCAAAAACTTATCAGAAATAGCATCCTGAAAAATTGGAACCTGGACTGGGGTACCCTCCACTACCCCTTTCTCTGTCTCGGAGAAGTCAGCTGTGTGACTGTTCTCCTCCAGGAGGTCAGTTACACAGTTCCTTCTCAAAACCTGGGTCACAGACTGAGTGCCTGGGTGCAAAGTTGCTGGCCCAGCCATTCTCCTAGTGTCCTGGGCATCCTGCTCCAAGAGACCAGTGAGGAGACATTCCGGTACCCCCACTATTCCTTCCCCAGTTTCCTCCTCTGGGTCCCCTCCTAAGACACATTTCTCTGTGCTTTCTAGGAAGGGTTCTGTCTCTTGTTCACTGCAGAACTCTGCCAGCTAACAAGTGGGACAGTTTCCTTCATCACTGACAACACCTCTCCTGCCCCTGCACCTGAGGGCATCTTGCCTTCTTCTGGAAAGGGGCTAGTCTCAGCCCCTCCCGTACTTGGAAGCACCCTGCTTCCCTGTGTTACAGAGTCACAGGAATCCTCACCCACCTCAGTAGTTCCTGAGATTCCCTGCTCCTTTTCTGGGCTCTCCTCTGGGACACATTTCTCTATGCTCCCTAGAGCTGGATTTGCCTCTGGTTCAGCTGCAACCTTCTGGCAGCTAACAACCTGGACAGTTCTCTCCCTGGCAGGCATTACAGCCCATCCCTTCCTGATGTGGTGTTGCCTCCAGCTGCAGTGTAGGAATTGGTCTCAATCACCCTCCCACCTGGAAGCATATGGCTTTCCCCTGCTGCAGAAGAATCAAGGAGAGACTCTCCCATTCTCTCAGCAGTTCCTGAGACGTTACTCTTTCCCTCGGGGGTTCCGGCATAGAACTCCCTCCTGCTGCAGGCAAATACTTTAACCTGAGCTACACTCTGCTTAACTGGAGAGATCTGGGCCTTTTATCTCTCTGCTCCAAGTATTCCCTGCCATTAATTTTGATAACCTTAATATGCTCCATGTCTGGTTCTGCAGAGGCTAATCTCACAAAACCAATATGATAGATTTTGATTGCTTGGGGGGTTTCTGTGTTGAGGACAGCAGAACTAACATGAGCTATTGGTTGCCTGCTTCCTCCTAGCACAGGGCATTTATTCCTCAGGTGACAGGTGGAATTACACTGATAGCACTTTTTGGGCTCTTCTGCTTTTACAGGAGATTTGGGATAGAAGTTACCAGGAGAGGGATGTTTTGGGGGTAAGAGAATGTTTAGGCTCCCCCAACCCCCTTCTTTCATCCCAGGGGCAAAATGCGATCCTCCCTTCCCACCAGTTTTAAATCCCTGTTTTTGTGCCCTGCCCTCAGTAGACACCCGAGACTGTTCAAAGGCATTGGCTAAAAAAGCCATCTCATCCACACACTTTATATCTTTATCTCATAGACACTGCTTTACTTCGGCCTTACATATGCTTAGAAAATGCTCTTGAACAACAAGATCCAACGTTCCCTCAAAACTTGCTACCTCTTTACTCCTCACCCATTTTCCTAACAAATCTTTCATTTTGTTCACATATTCCCTGTTACTCATACCAATATCCCTCTTAAGATTCTTAAATTTAACCCTATATGTTTTGGGGGTAATCCGAAAACTTTGCAAAACAGTATAGTTAAATTTACAATAGTCTAAAGCATCTTCAATAGGCTTTCCACTGAATACATTTTGAGCTTTACCAGTTAATTTTGCAATCAGGGTAGGAACTCTCATCATCAGGGATTTCATGTATTACACATAGCCTTTCAAAGGTAGTCAGATATTCAGCAATATTGTCCTCCTCACTGTATGCAGGACATAAGTGTTCCCACTTGTCGATTTTTGGAGTGATGGGAGTCGTTGGGATCTGGGGCCTCTGGTTCTGCCTCTCTAGCATTTCCAGATGGCATCCTCTCTCTCTCTTTTTTCTGCAGTTCTTTCAGTTGCAATAATCTCTGGTGCTCCCTCTCCTTTTCTGCAACCTGCAGCCTAAAAAGCTCCAACTTCACAATCGTGTCACTGCTTTCACTCATTTTCCTGCTTTTCTGTTCTTACTTCCCTTTCCCGAAATAAGCAAACAGAAAATAACAAAACTGTGACCTCCTCCTGACTGTTCTTAGCCACTGCACTTAAGACTCACTTAAAATCAAAAATATCAGTGCTTAAAATGTGAACTCCACTTGGAGTAACAAGCTGCACATAGACCCTGCTCGCTGTGCCACTGTGATATTCCCTCTGGTGTTATCCAGACTGGTGATCTGCTAGGTCACTCCAATCCTTGACTCTGGGAGCCAGCCTTACTCTGTTCTGCTGTGAGAACCCCCCACTCCTGGGCTGTTCACACACAGCCTCTGGCATGTAAGCTGCTCCTTACGTTGTGCAACGGAATGACACTAGCCAATATCTCTGATCCCAGACACAGTCCTAGGAACCTCCCTCTTGCCGTGTCCATTTATGCCTGCTGGATGCTGAAAGCTTATATGAGTTCATCAATTTAACAAAAAAATTGATATGTACCAGGCTTGTTATCCCAAGGGGAGTCTCTGACATGCTTCAAACCAAATGCACTGCTTCAGGTAGAATAAACAAACAGATTTATTAACTTCTGTGACAAAGTTCCTCCTCTACCTTGGTGAGTCCTACACTTATTGGTGGATTTGCTCGCCTCAGAGATCTTCCCCTCTGGTGGAACCCACAGTCCGGGTCAACTCCTCCTGTGTCTGATCAGAAGTTGGGAGGTTTGGGGGGAACCCCAGGCCTGTCCTTTACTTTGGGTTCCAGTCCAAGGCCCTGTGGATTGCAGCTGCCTATAGTGCCTCCTGTAACAGCTGCATGACAGCTACAACTTCCTAGGCTACTTCCCCATGGCCTCCTCCAAACACCTTCTTTATCCTCACCACAGAACCTTCCTCCTGGTGTCTGATAACGCTTGTATTCCTCAGTCCTCCAGCAGCACACCCTCTCACGCTCAGCTCCTTGCACCTCTTGCTCCCAGCTCCTCATACATGCACCACAAACTGAAGTGAGCTCCTTTTTAAAACCAAGTGCCCTGATTAGCCTGCCTTAATTGATTCTATCAGCTTCCTGATTGGCTGCAGGTGTTCTAATCAGCCTGTCTGCCTTAATTGTTTCCAGAAAGCTCCTGATTGTTCTGGAACCTTCCCTGTCACCTTACCCAGGGAAAGGTGACCTACTTAACCTGGGGCTAATATATCTGCCTTCGATCACTCTCCTGTAGCCATCTGGCCTGATTCTGTCACAGTACAAAGATAGATTTTAAGTGATTATAAGTCAAAACACAAGAAGTCAGATTTGGTCAAATGAAATAAAAGCAAAACACATTCTAAGCTCTTCTTAACACTTCCAGAGCCCTTGCAAACTTAGATGCTGCTGGTTGCCATTCAGTCACTCTCTTCCATTTGATCAGTGCTTCAGTCGCTTGGTGGTGATGTCTGTAGATGGAGGAGGAAGAGAGGAGGATCACGGTAAATGTCTCTTCCTTTTATCATGTCCTTTCTCCCCTCTTGGAGTCAGCATTAGGGTTCTGCCTTCTAGTGAGGTGCTGAGGAATGTGCTGCATGTACTGTGATACTGTGTGTGTGTGTGTGTAGCTTGCTACAATATGTGCTGGAGGTATATGAGTTGTTTCTAGAAGAGAGGGGGTATACCCTCAGTGAAAGTGGGAGCTTAAGAATGTTAAAGAAGGATCCAGAATTGGACAGATCTTTATTTTCAGGGACAGGGAGGTCTCTGTTCCCCCTAATCAAGCTATGATAGTTTGGGGAATATGTCTGTGTCAATTTACAAATTCCTTTCTGTTTTGTTAAATAACATTTCTGATTGTAACCTTCACTGTGGATTAGAACCTCCATCCTGCAGCAGGAACAGACTGTGACTGGGAAACTGAAACAAGATAACTAAACAAGGGGCCAACTACACCTAATAATCCTATGCTAGTAGAACAATGGTGGTGTATCAGTAGAGCCACTTACTTTTAATAACTCTGCACAGCAGCCCACAGGTGGGGTGGAGTGAGGTGAGGTGGTGTTGGGAGGGGAAGGTTGAGAAAATCCCAGTGGAAGAGGGAGAAAGAGACAAGGGTGTCAGAGCCTACTTTTAACAGTGAAATTCTCTCTGAGCAAGGGAAGCCATTTCATCCCTGGAAGGAGACTTCCCAGTCGGAGCAGTGGGGCAGGAGGAGTTTGCCTTGTCCCAAGGGTACTGACAAGTCATAAGGACTTTCAGGAATGGGAAGGCTCAGAAAGAGGACAGCATTCAGGTATGTTTTATTTTGCCTAGATCTGTAACACTCCTGTGCTGTCCATGAGCAAAGCATTGGTGGGTCAAAGGAATCCACCTTCCAAATGCCCTGTGTTCCTTGCTATAACAGCCACATGTCTCACTATAAACCAGATGCCCAAGCAGGTTGAGCTCTGAGGGGAGTGTACATAAGTGACTGGGGAGGCTAAGCCAGTTCAGCACTTGTTTCAGGCCTTATGGCAACTGGACTATGCAGTCCCATATCCCACGGAGGGTGCCAAAGAAAGAGTCTGCACCCCAGGACTGTGTCCTGGAGGCCAGAACTAGAAACAGTATTGGGATGCTGGCTCACACTTAATTAGCTTAGAAGCATGTGAGAGCCAAAGGTTGGGTCCAATACAGTAGACTGGGGACCATCCAGAGGGGCTTAGCCATGGCTGTAACAAGTTTATCTGCTTTTTCTTTGTGGGAATAACCATCTTGAAGTCAATCCAATGCTGAGCCTAAGTAGACTGGCAATGTCTTAGTTCTTCACTCTGTATCTCTAAGAAGGCATGTAGGTTACGCAACCCATTACAGAATTAGGCAGAGATTCTTCTGCAAGCCCTTTAGGCATTTCACTGAGAAAAAAAATGAATATATTCCTGTGATTCCTGAGTTTTGCCTCATGACTGTGCTAATAACGCACTGTTCAGTCTAGTTTTTCTTGCTTTTATCCTGTGGCAGTTTATTTAGTCTACATCTCATTTCTAAGAAATTGGGATTTCAATCCAGTTCCAGAGACTTATTAAACTATACAACACATTACATCAACCATTGACAAGGTAATGCATGTATACATCAGGTGGAAACAGTATCCCAAATGCCTAAAGGACTAATTACTGAGGCTACATGTTGTATATGTCATATCAAAACAAGATCTAGACCTTGGAGTGGCTCAGCTGTGGAAATCAAGGTAACTCTATGGCTCAGATGTACGGTTTCTCCTAACAGCTGGACTTGGATCGCCCATTAAGGACATTAACAAGCATGTGACTGAGGAAAGCAGGGCTTCAGTGGCTTGAGCTCTTTTTGGCCTGTTTCAGTGTCACAGCACTGCCATTGCTTCATCTTCTCAAATGGGCTGGCTCACCATACGCAAGCAGGTCACTAAGAGATAGGCAACGGGCCGCAGCAGTATTGCCAAAACCCAAGGCCAGCTAGGACTCAGGAAGAGGGAGCTAAGGGGAGAGCAGGAGAAGCTCTTCTCCCTCCTCGTGCCGCTGCTGCTGTCCTGTCCTCCATCACATTGTGCTGTGCTCTACTGCCCTGACCCTGGAGCTCTAGCTGCATGCAGCACTCAGCTAGCTCTATTAGCATTCTTAAGTGAGCTTAAGAGACAGTGTGGGCAGATGCATCATGCCCACTTACCACCCAGCCGTACCCATTCTCAGCACCTTTCCAATCCCCCAGCAATCCCACCATCCATCAGCAGTACCTCCCACCCTCCAGCCCAGCCCCTCAACCCACCCGCACCAGAACAACAGTCACCCTGTGCCTCGCCCTTCTTCAGCTGGACACTCTCCCCCTCAAACCAGCCAGGATTTACTGCTGTTATCCCAATCCCACAGCCCTTTGCAGCCACCAAGGATGTGGCCACAAAATTTCCTAGGATTGGATTCAGAACAAGAGACCACAGCTGGTTTTGGGGAGACTTCAGTGAAGAAAGCATGGGACCTCCTTAGGGGTATCTAAACTAGAGCAGTCCCACAGCAGTCCTGAACTGGGAGAGCACTTTTGCCTCCACTCAGTTGTGCTGCCTTTTGAAACTCCCAAGCCAAACTGTAGAAAGCCGGTGAATGCTCAGTGAAGGTGTCCCTACTTCCCCAAAGGGGAATGGTGAAGGCTGACATGAAGAAAAGCCACTAATTTAGGGAAATCAGAGCACACCCATTTAAGGTGCTGGTTTACACACAGCACAAGCCATATACCTTAACTCTTCCCCCACAGGAATGTCAAGAGGAACTGGGAACACCATGGTACCTTAACCTTCCCTAATAAAAGAGGCCATCTTCTCTGTGACCATCACATCTCCAGTTCAAGACACCTATTCATGCAGTCACACATGTCCTTCAGTGTGGCCCACACAGAAGCACTGATACAGGAAGAAATTGCTGCTCGTGGCCCAAAGATGCCATTCCTTTCTTCCAGCTGCACAGTCACAGTTAATGGGGCTTACAACATGCTAGGGGATTTCCCACAATTAGTCTCCTGCAAATACTTCCAAGTCTCCAAAGATCGATCCAGCATGATGCTGGTATCTCTGCACGGGCAGAGTTAAGGTTGTGTTGGTGAGTTGTGTATGAAGCAGCATCTTAATGGGGCACTTTGGGGGTTCCCTGAGTTTGTGATTTAGTTTTCTCCCTTCATGATGTTTTTTGTAAGTAACATGTCTGAATCACATTGCCTCTAACTGGACTTGCTGATGTCAAAGGGGTGCCTGGATTGTAACCCAGAGCAGACTTCACAATGTTAACTGTCATGTTGATCTACAACATAGGCATTTCCTGACCACCTTCTGTTTCATTCATTCCCCATTTTCCTCACAATGAGAAATCATGGGTCAGGAGCAGAGAACTGCTATTGCCAATTCTTCTAAAGTGGAATGCAAACTAAGGATGGCTGGGCAGTGATGTGAATGAACTGAGCTTGTTAGGTGCCAAAATTCTTTGTCTGCTTATTGGTACTACTAGATGTCATTCACCCAAGGTCAGATTGCAACCAATCTGTCCCATTTTAGTAAATCTGAGAATACAGAAAGCCAAAATGCATTTCCTTCACTGTTCCTCTGATTCTCACAGTGAGGATCCAGTACTCTGGGCAGAAGGCATAATGCTGGGATATTTCTGCCCAACCCTAATGAATGGAGGCAGACTGAACACTCCCCTGGCTGGAATGTTTGTCAACTCAATCATTCCCTCTCCAGATCAATACTGCCAAAGTGGGGAGACACAAACTAGAACAATAATTGCAGTTTGGAAATGCAGGAACAAACACAGCCACTGTGTAGATGTGACTACTGGAATGTTCTAGCCCCATCTGACAAGAGACGCCTCTTTTCCTGACTTGAAAGAAAGTGACAGAGACTCCTATGATAAACCAAAAGTCTATAGAATACTGCGTGTTTATTAATAGGCCTGTTTTCCCCCTTTTCCTCCTTGTATTTCTAAAAGCCTTTCTGTTATCCATAAAGCACTATGGCACCTTTAAACTTACTCTGCTGCTTGTCTGCGCTGGACAGTGGCGAGTTGCACAGTGGGATACCCATTCTTGATGAGTAGATGCACTGCTGACAAGAATGTGCACAAGTGATGTACTAACTGCAGTGGCTGTATGCTGATGTAATTTAGGTCAACATAACTTTGCAGTGTAAACATGGCCTAAATTGTGACAAGTTGGAGGTTACTCAGTTTCCTTAGCTGATCAGGGATTGTTTCAATGGTTCAAGGGCACGAGCGCTCTGGAGGATAATCCAGAAAGTATGGTCTTGTGGAGAAGGCACTAATCCAAAACTCAGGACATTTAGGTTCAATTCTCAGCCACCCACAGACCTCCTGCATGAACTCAGGCAAGTCTCTGTGGGGATAATTCCCTTTGTCTGTCTTATCCATTTAGAGTGCAAGCTCTTTGGGGCGGGGTCTGTCTTTCATTAGATATTTGTACAATAATCTGGACAGGGCCCCAAAGAACTGCTGTAATATAGTTCTCATGCCCTGCTTAGTAGGAGATTTTTGTAATGCATTCAGCCTTTGAGAGGGCACAACCAGTTCCCAACACACCTGACCTGTTTCAGACAGGAAAATGTGAAAGCCAGACTCAGAACTCTGCACAATAATTCACTCTGACACCCATCCACTACCTCAGCAGCATGAGCTATACCACCACAGCACAAGGATTCCAAAAGCCAAACACCACTTTCTGTGCAATGGTGGCCCACTGAGAGTGAGAGCAAAACAGTCCTTATGCCAGGGATCCCAGAGCTTAGTGCTCATAGTCCCAATCATTTCAGATAGTGGATAGCAGCTCCAGCTCCTAGCAGCAGGTTCCACATAGAGAGGTAAATGTGCTGTTAGAAACGGGCTGCTCCACACCATGCAAGGGCAACCTTCCGGTAAAGCTGGTTCACTCAGACAAGGTAACAATCACATGGCCCCTTTCTGGCTTTAGTATCTATGGTGACAACCACCAAGATGAAGTCAAACAATCACCACGAAGGGATCATTTACTGCTAAGGTAATTTCATTCAGAAACAAGGAGAATGGAAGACTCTGACCTTGTTCAGTCACCATCAGGTTTGTAATTGAAATGTGTTGCTTTATGGCTAGCCATGCTGACCGAGGTCTGTATGTGTGAGCAGCAGTGACTAACTCAAGCGGTTAATCAAAATGCTACATATAAAGTTGACACTTTTCTGTTTTCTGCAGGTGTAATAGGAATCTTACTGAATCCTGACTGAGGAAGGGAAGGAAGTTTGGACCCCTGTTAACTGGTTAATAGGAGGTAACAAATTAACTTGTTAAGTATTGTTACTAGTGCAGTTAGAAAGTGGGGCAGCAGGTGGACCCAGGAGTGGCTCTGTGCTTGGATAAAACAAGGAGGCTTAAAAGTCATGCTGGGCAGTAGGATGAGCTCATGCTGAAAATTAAAGAATCTGAAACAGAGACTAGGTGCAGGAAGGAACCCAGGATATTGTAGAGAAAGGCAGACAATGATACAGGTCCTGGAAGCAAACACGGAATGATGGAACCATGATGAAAGAAAACCAGAGCCAAGTCCAATGTTAGGGGATTTTATTGTGGGAAGAACATCTGGAGAGGCTGTAAATTAACCACTTTTTTGCATCTCAATCATTCTATTGCCATGTGAATCAGATTAATCTGCTTAATTAGAAAAAGTAAACTCTGGAGTATTGCAAGTCAATCTGCCTTAAAAGCAACAATTCTTTTAAAAGGCTAACCTGTTTCCCCAGTCCTTTGCTGTGTATGTCTCAACATTCCCCCTCCCTTGACTGTCCATGCAGCAGGAGCCAGGTGTATAGTCTCTAAAGAAGGCAGGAGGGTTAAGCGTAGCAGGTTAAGAAGCAGAAAATATTCCTGAGTAAGGGGATCGAAAAAAAAATCACACAGGCAAAGCTATGTAGCACTGTCACATGCAACTGTGTGATTTTGACTTAGTTTTATACTGCTACTCTGAATATTTAAACCTGGCCCTTCACCTGATGATGGTGTAAGAGCTGCTTTCAAAGTTGTAGCCAGATATCCTACAATGCAGTAACTTTTGCAATTTCATTACATTCTAAAACTTGACAAGCATTTCCTTAACTACACTATCAGAGGGGTAGCCGTGTTAGTCTGGATCTGTAAAAGCAGCAAAGAATCCTGTGGCACCTTATAGACTAACAGACGTTTTGGAGCATGAGCTTTCGTGGGTGAATACCCACTTCGTCAGATGCATGTAGTCTATAAGGTGCCACAGGATTCTTTGCTGCTTTTACAGATCCAGACTAACACGGCTACCCCTCTGATACCTGACACCATGCAAGGCACTGCATTTAGCCGTATGGAGTGGAAATCCATCAACCTGGAAATTTCCACTACATGCATCTGACGAAGTGGGTATTCACCCACGAAAGCTCATGCTCCAAAACGTCTGTTAATCTATAAGGTGCCACAGGATTCTTTGCTGCCTTAACTACACTAATTTCTCTGCATAGGCTCAGCTCTTAATCAAAACTGAAGCAGGATATGTTATCTTCTCAGAACCACAAAGGATTAAGAATCCAGAAACAACTGCTGTTAACTATGAACATTCAATGACATTGTGTCCATACTTTGGAAAAGAACTGGCTTAAACACAGGGAGAAATTAGCAAAGCAATCACACCTCGCTGCAGTCTAGTTCTCCAGACAGTTCTGAGAAGTGCTTTCTCTGTGAAGACTGCAGAAGAGAGAAGAAACAAACTGGACTTATGGCTCAAGATTCTCTGCTGCATCAAGCTTCCATGGGGTTGCAACAGAGATGGGGAGACACTCAGGAGCTGATCCTGGGTACAGGCCCTCCCAGGCTGCCTCTAACCAGCACCAGCTGCCAGCTGGGGATTGATGTAGTGCATCATGCTCTGCCACTCCCACTGACCCTGACAAGGTAACTGTGTTTGAGCCTGTAGTGATCTGTGTGACTACAGAAGACCCAAGAGAGCCTGAAATTTTGTCTGGAGTGGGAAAGTAGTGCCTCCAATGACTGCAGCACAGAATTTGACCCAGAGACTTTGCTTATCCCTGTGAAGTCATGTGAAGGGAGGGGGGCCTGTGATGGAGTGTACCAACCCCATACTGGACTGATGGGGGCAGGCCAATCATTATGGGCCCAGGCGGCCACACCCCCTTTCCCCTGCTGCACATGCTCCAGTTGGAGAGGCCAGATAAAAGGAGGCAGTCCAGCTCAGTTGGGGGTGGGTTATGGAAGAGGAAAGATGTACTGTGCTGCTTCCTGATGATAGAACCCAAAGACCTAGACTATGCTCCAGGTGATTTGCTGACTGTGGAGGCTGCAGGGCCATAGACTGTTTGGCTGCTTTGCCCCTGCCTGGAGGCTGCAGCCTGCTACTGCTCTGGCCCTCCCAGGAGGCTAATTCCCCAAGTATTTCTGCCTGCCCCAGCCAGGAGGCTGCAGGGCTCTGGGCTGCTTGTTTAATTTTCCCCAGCTAAGAGACTACAACTCTCCAGACTGTTTGCTTGTTTTGCCTGCCCAAAGACTACAGACTATTTGTCTAAGTGACCCCGTTAGGAGGCTGGGACCCACTTGGCCAAAATCACCTGCTTAAACACCCCTCCAGCTTGACACAGGGCCCCGTCACACATGGTGGAGAATGCAGACAGCAGTCAAGTCTTGCTAAGAGGACTAGCCCAAGGAGAGCTACGTGAGAGAGCCCCACAGATACCATGGACACAGACAAGATATTAAAATGGATGCTGGAAGGCCAGCAGCAGCAGTCTACCCAACAACAACAAGCCCAGCTGCTACAGCATATGGCCATCCAACAACAGACTGCCCAGCACCAAAAGCAGTGGCAGCAGCTGATTAGGGACCTAGCTGCACAGCAACAAACCCAGCAGGAACATCTAGTTCAGCAGATGGCAGTGCTCCTGTAACTGAGGGGACCACCCAGACCAACGGGGCGAGACGGAGTTTGGAAAACACTCTTACTGGAGTAGCCATGAGGCTGGCCAAGATGGGACTCAGATTACCCAGAGGCTTTCTTGGTCACATTTGAGCGGGTTGCTATGGCAGCCCACTGTCCTCCAGAGCACTGGGCTACTCTAGTAGTCCCATACCTAACCAGACCTGCACAAATGGCCTACCGGAACTTAGACCCTACGGAAGCCCTTGTTTATGCAAAAAGTAAAAGGCTGCCATATTAGACCACATGGCATGAGCCCTTAAGTGTTCCATCATGGGTTTCAACAGGAGGAGATATTCCCTAGGCATGACCTTGGGTAGTGGCTCAGCGACTCCGTGATTATTGCTGGAGGTGTTTGGAGCCTGAGGTGTTGACCAGGCCTCAAGTGGCTATTGTCCTGGAGCAGTTTACACAGATCCTCCCCCTAGGGGGAAGGAATGGGTCCACCACTATCGGCTGAGGGCTCTCGCTGAGGCAGTGTCCTTGATGGAAGATTACTTGGCTGCAGAGGGACCTTGACTTCCAGCTCCTAAATCAGGGAGCCCTGGGAACTGTAGGAGGGACCTAAGTGGGAAACAGACCAAACAGGAAGAAGAGGGCTCTCTGAGTAGGCCAGGGCTGCGAGGGTCAACCTCCCCCTGTTCCCCACCCCCCCCCAAGAATTGCATGGAGACCTAGCGTGTGCAACTCCAAGGGGAAGAGACCCCAGCCGGTGGGCCTGGGCCAGTGCCACAGAACTCCAAGACAGATGCATTGAAGGGTCGATGTTATAAGTGTGGCCAGGAGGGACACTTCAGACACGACTGCTCCTTCATGGCCTGCAATTATCACCAGGTCTGGGTAGCAGGTTCTTAGGCCCGGCCAAGAGGCTTACTGAAACTGATAATTCCTATGCAGGTCAATGGCACCCCAGTCTCCAATCTTATCGACTTAGGTTGCAGCCAGACCCTCATACGGGCCGACCTGGTGAAGTCACTGGACTGGACAGAAGCCCCTATATACCTCCAGTGCATCCACAGGGATGTACAACTGTACCCCGCTGCTAAGGTAAAGCTAGCGGTGGGTGGTCATGAGGAAACATGCCAGGTCGGCCTGGCCAAAAAAAATGGCTATCCCCACAGTCCTTAGGTTGAGGCTGGTGCTGGTATGGGGAGGTCATGTGAGAATGGGGGTACAGGACGCCAGCAGAAATGAACCAAAGGCCATGGGCAAGGGGACTCCTAGGCCAAAAGGAAGAAGGAGGACGGGAAGAGAGATGCTGGAAGTGGAGCATGAATGGCTGATGATTAACGGGGACTTCCTGAGAGAGCAAAAGGAAGACCCCACCCTGAGTGGTGCATGGAAGCACAGCCGAGGAGGAAGGGGACACCAACTGATGGACACCCCAAGGACCCCACTTCAAGGTCCACAATGAATGCCTATATGGGATAACAAAGGACCCACAAACCCAAGAAGTGATCCAACAACTGCTGGTGCCACGTAAGTTCCAGAGTGACCTGCTGCAGTTGGCTCACTTGGTGCCCTGGACTGGACACCTGGGGTGAAAGAAGACCCAACACCGGTGGCCCTTGGGTTTTTCTGGCCTGGCATGCATAAGGAAGTGAGTGACTTTTGTGCCTCCTGTCCAGAGTGCCAATGGGCCAGCCCCAAAGATATACCCAAGGTGTCTGTTACCCCGCTCCCTGTGGTAGAAGTGCCATTTGAGAGGATAGGCATGGACCTAATAGGGCCCTTAGAGAAAAGTGGTTCGGGGTTCTGCTACATATCTGTGGTGGTAGACTATGCAACCTGATACTCTGAGGTAGCCCCCTTGCATTCACGGGGCACAAATTGCATACAGCTGTTAAGACTGTGTGGGATCCCCAGGGACATTCCTGTCTCCCACTTCTCCAAGCAGGTGTGGTGAGTCGGACAGAGATTCAGCAATTCTCCTATTCTCCCAGGGATGAGGAGGGGGATTGATTTCTATGGGAATAGGCTCCTGCCCTAGACTCCAGCTCTGGGGGCCATCCTGGCAAGCTGTCACCACTAGGGTTACTGACTTAAGGGCAGCCATAAAAGGATGGTGAGTAGAGAGTTTGGGAACAGCTGCTCAGTGTTAAGTTAGGAGAAGGAAATCATGTTAGCCTGGTAGCCTCGGCTCTCATATGCCCAATGGTAGTAAATAAACCTGGATTCTTACAGAAAATGATCTGTGCAAGCCTTAAATGGCTGTCGCTGCTCCCACACAAACTCTCATGCCAGCCGAAACATCGCTCATGGCAGCGCTGCCAGGAGTGAGCAAGGTTTTCTTTTACGTTTCCCCCTCCTGACTACTAGAAGCTACTTTTGGCTTCCCATGAGAAAAGCTGAGGGCCATTCTGGAGCTTTTATGACCCTGCACATGCTGTAAGTGGGTGTGGAGAGCTCAGCAAGAATCCTCAAATTCCTCCCTAAGTGTACATGCTTTAACGAGAGTGGTGTAAGCGTCCCACCCATACTGGCTCAGCACCACTGGCTGGCCCTGCACTTATCCTGCCCCTTTGGAGAGAAAGCTATGGCTTCCTGGAATGTAAGGCTCACACCGTCCTGCGTTTGTAGCTGGTCCCTGCAATTGCCTTTTCCTTGCTCCCCACCCCATCCATTTGCACATCAGTGCAGGGCTAGCTGGAGTTTCTCTAACCCATTCTCACCTGCTTGTTTCCCCCTCCCTGGAAGGAGAGAGAGCTAGGATTTTTGCAGGAGGTGGGGTGGGGGTAGCACTAAGCTGCCTGAATTGATTTAACCCTGCTAATCCTCCTTGTCCAGGAGTTACTGAGTTTCCACTGACAATGTGCCCTTTATGGTGGCACCTGTAAGGCAAGAGGCTGGTGTGAGATCACATAAAGGGCAACTGACAGGTAACTGCTCCCATCTCCAGCACGGGATCCAATGCACAGGAGACTGAGGGCTTGATGTCAACCTTCTTGTGCACATCAATGGCAGCACTCAGGAGGGAGGGAGACAGAATAGGGCCCATAAATGTCCCACTGCAGCCAGCCAGGGCCAAAGCTACTCTCAGGACTCTGCTGATATACATATCACTGGGACTTGAAACCTTACCCAAATCCCATTCTCTTGCTGCCTCGGGCTGCACCAAGTTCTCCTCAAATGATGAGCAAATGGAGTTTTCACATAATTTAATTCTCATTTCCACAAGCATTCTTCCCCAGAGCCAAATGTTGCAATTTCTTCTGCAACTAGGGTAGGCTCTGCTCCATTAATATAGAGATATACCTATCTCATAGAACTGGAAGGGACCTTGAAAGATCATCAAGTCTAGCCCCCTGCCTTCACTAGGCAGGACCAAGTACTGATTTTGCCACAGATCTCTAAATGGTCCCCTCAAGGACTGAACTCACCACCCTGGGTTTAGCAGGGCAGTGCTCAAACCACTGAGCTATACCTCCCCACATTCTCCCCATCCCTTTCTTTGTCAATATAACTTCAAATCCAAGTCACACAGTGTACTAGCTGGTAGATGTTTTATCCTGGCCCAATTCTCCCCCTGCAGGATGTAAGTAACTTAGTGAATATTCTTGGATCCTAAAAGCTCTTGGCTTTTAACAGAGCATTTGGTACAATGATTCTTACATTATTCTTACATTAAAAATCCATTTGAATGGGCTTGTATATGCCATTGACATAGTGTCACATGGACCCTGAAGGACCCTAGCCAATTTAGAATAATCAGATAGGGGACATCTACCATAAAGTGTTTGAGGGACCTGCTGGTAGCCCTATTTTTAGTTAATACCTTTACTAATGATACGGAAACCAGATAATGAAGTGATACACACAGCATTTAATAGTAATACTAAATGGGGAGCTGATGAAACACTAGCAAGGACAGGAGAATTGTAAAAAGGATCAAGGATGTTAGAAATAGCAGCAAGGAAGAACAGAGTGTGATTTAGACTGGAAAAATGCAGAAACGCACCTCAACCCAAACTCTTCAGTGGGAGGAAGACACACAGAGATCAGAGATCAGTGATCAGTGGGGAGAGTGCACAGCAAATTGGACACAAGAGCTTGCCAAACAATATGGCAGCATAAAACCATCCATACGGTTCAAAGCAGCATGTGCAGAGGACTCACATCACAAAGCAGGAAGATGATCATTTCAACAGGCTGCCTTGCCTCAATTAACAACCCATCAGATGCCCTCATCTAGCCCACCCTCCCTCCATCCACCTTCTCTCCAAGGCCTGGGCAAAGATGTGGGTTTCACTGTGCAGTTAAAAGGTTAACACATCCAGATTCTGGCACATTCAGGGCAGAAGTGATCCCCAAGGTCAAGGGCCCTTCCTGGAGAACATCCTTTTGCTGATGGCAGCTGAAGATTGATGGTTGGGGAGGGAGCTGGGTCATCCAGTGAACCGGAGTAACCGCATTCTAGCATTCTAGCATTAACATTTTTTCTTAAAGTAAGTTGTGAAAACACTCTATGAACCCAAGCTAGGCACAGCTGTAGCTCCCCCACAGGAAGCAGTAGCTGTTCACTGGGTGACCCTTTGACTTTGTAGACCCTTTTTGATCCTGCTATCAGTTCCCTAAGTGTCACTGTCCTTACCTGGCTGTCACACTGAAAAATGATCTCTGGTTAGTTTTTGCTGGGTGGGCTCATCATACTCCTGCATCTATGAGCGCTCCCTTTATGCCCACACACTTTCCATCCCCACAGGGATTTAACCCCTCCCCAAGCCTTCTTTCTGCCGGCACCCCTACAAGTGATGACCAGGCAAAACACCATCTGGGGAAGGCTGACTTTTCTTTGCAAAAGAGAATCCTTTCCAGTGCTTTGCATCCTTCAAGCTGTGCACAGAGCTAAGTTCCTTACTTGATCCCATAGCGTGGCCTCCTGCCCTTTCCCTTCCAGTGATTTGTTACTCACTTGTTGCATCTTTTTTCACATTGGTTTTTAAGATGGTTGGGGTAGGGATCATGCTCTCCCATGTGTTCATACAACAGTGTAGAGGTGCGGACTCACCCCTGCAGCGCCTTCTGCAGATGACTTCTGGGAATTAGCTTGTTCCAGCTCTGGAGCGCCCTCTGCAGGCTAGTGATCCGTCTGTCCTCTGGCCCCTGTGTCCCTCCCAGACCCGGTGCCCTGTTGTCTTGGGTGCTGCCCCCTGGCAATAACCCCCCCCCAGTCTTAGGGTCTCCCCTCCCCAGGGAACCCCCATCCACTATCCCCACCTCACCTCAGTATGCGGCTACTGCCAGTCATTGTCTAGCCTCTGTGCCCTCGGGCAGACTGTAGTATCAGCCTACTCATCACTGGCAAGGTTGGGTTTGGACCTGCTGCTTTTGCCTACCCCTGGGCTGCCCTCTGCAACCCCCAGTACCCATTGGCCTTGTGCTAGGCCGCAGCCTAGGGCTTTCCAGGCTGGAGCTCCCCAGCTCCTCTGCCTTTCCCCCGCCCTACTCCACTCAGGTACCCTGTCCCTAGCTCCCCACAGCCAGGCCCCTCTCCCTCTACAGGCAGAGGTGGACTGTTTGGGCTCCTGGCTCACAGCCTTTTTATACAGGCCAGCTGTGGCCTGATTGGGGCGTGGCCCAGCTGCGGCTGCTTCCCCAATCAGCCCAGCTTTTAGAGCTGCAGCCCTCTCCAGGGCTGCTTTTAAACCCCTCAGGACAGGAGCGGGTGTCCGCCCCGCTACAAGCACCTAGCTATGCACTCCTTATCCGTGGCCCCACAAAGTCGCGGGACCTCCTGGTCAACCTCCTCCTCGCCCTGGCTAAAATGGGCATCTACGCAACCAGGGAGAGGAGGTTGGCTGATGGAGACTCCGATGACTGTGGGGCTTGTTTCCGATCCATGGTCCATTCACGCATCCAGGCAGAGTTCCTCTGGGCGGCATCCACTGGCTCCCTTGACACCTTCGAGGAGCAGTGGGCACTGTCCGGGGTTCTCTGCTCGGTGTCCCCGTCAGGTTCCCTTCTTCTGACCCTTTGACCTCACTCCTGTCCCTGTTCTTTTATTAGTTGTCCCCCGAACTCAGTGGGTTCTGTGGCCCTGTGGATCCTCCCCTTAGGCTGGGGGAGGATCCTTTAGCAACGGGCGGGTGGAAGGACACCCAATAGGTACAAGCACCTAGCTATGCACTCCTTATCCATGGCCCCACAAAGTTGCGGGACCTCTTGGTCAACCTCCTCCTTGCCCTGGCTAAAATGGGCATCTACGCAACCAGGGAGAGGAGGTTGGCTGATGGAGACTCCGGTGACTGTGGAGCTTGTTTCCGATCCATGGTCCGTTCACGTATCCGGGTGGAGTTCCTTTGGGCGGCGTCCACTGGCTCCCTTGACGCCTTCAAGGAGCAGTGGGCGCTGTCCGGGGTTCTCCGCTCGGTGTCCCCATCAGGTTCCCTTCTTATGACCCTTTGACTGCACTCCTGTCCCTGTCCTTTTACTAGTTGTCCCCCGTAATCAGTGGGTTCTGTGGTCCTGTGGGTCCTCCCCTTAGGCTGGGGGGGGATTCTTTAGCAGCGGGCGGGCGGAAGGATACCCAATAGGTACAAGCACCTAGCTATGCACTCCTTATCCGTGGCCCCACAAAGTTGCGGGACCTCTTGGTCAACATCCTCCTCGCTCTGGCTAAAATGGCCATCTACGCAACCAGGGAGAGGAGGTTGGCTGATGGAGACTCTGGTGACAGTGGGGCTTGTTTCTGGTCCTTAGTCCATTCACGTATCCGGGTGGAGTTCCTCTGGGCGGCATCCACTGGCTCCCTTGACGCCTTCGAGGAGCAGTGGGCGCTGTCCGGGGTTCTCTGCTCGGTGTCCCCGTCAGGCTCCCTTCTTATGACCCTCTGACCGCACTTCTGTCCCTGTTCTTTTATTAGTTGTCCCCTGTAATCAGTGGGTTCTGTGGTCCTGTAGATCCTCCCCTTAGGCTGGGGGAGGATCCTTTAGCAGTGGGCGGGCGGAAGGATACCCAATAGGTACAAGCACCTAGCTATGCACTCCTTATCCATGGCCCCACAAAGTCACAGGACCTCCTAGTCAACCTCTTCCTAGCCCTGGCTAAAATGGCTATTTACGCAACCAGGGGAGGAGGTTGGCCGATGGAGACTCCTGTGACTGTGGGGCTTGTTTCCGATCCTTAGTCCGTTCATGTATCCGGGCAGAGTTCCTCTGGGCAGTGTCCACTGGCTCCCTTGATGCCTTCGAGGAGCAGTGGATGCAGTCCGGGGTTCTCTGCTCGGTGTCCCCATCAGGCTCCCTTCTTTTGACCCTCTGACCGCACTCCTGTCCCTGTTATTTTATTAGTTGTCCCCTGAACTCAGTTTGGTTTTCAGGTCCTGTTGGGCCTCTCTGTCATAAACAGATAAGTAAGATTTAATAGAACAGAAGTACTTCATCACTCTTTTGCCTGTAAAGGGTTAACAAGATCAGGGAGCCAGGCTGTCACCTGACCAGAGGACCAATCAGGGGACAGGATACTTTCAAATCTTGAAGGAGGGAAGTTTTTGTGTGTGCTGTTAGATTTTGGTTGTTGTTCACTTTGGGGACTCAGAGGGACCAGATGTGCAACCAGGTTTCTCTCCAATCTCTCCGATACAGGTTCTTATAAGTTCAGAATAGTGAGTAGTAGGTAGATAAAGCAAGTTAGACTTTTATGTTTGTTTTCTTTATTTGCAGATGTGTATTTGGTTGGAAGGAGTTCAAATGTGTATTTGGCTGAAAGGAGTTCAAATTGGTATTTTGCTGAAAGGATTTTAATTTGTACTTGTATACTTAGGCTGGGAGGGTATTGCCAGTGTCTATAGCTGAAAGACCCTGTAACATATTCCATCTTAAATTTACAAAGATAATTTTTACCTTTATTCTTTCTTTAATTAAAAGCTTTTCTTGTTTAAGAACGTGATTGTTTTTTCCTTTATTCTGGTGAGACCCCAGGGGACTGGGTCTGGATTCACCAGAGACTTGGTGGGGAGAAAGGAGGGAAGGGGGAGAGAGAGGTTAATTTTCTCTCTGTGTTAGGATTACTTTCTCTCTCAGGGAGAGTCTGGGAGGGAGAGAGAGAAGGACGAGGGGAGGTAAATTTTCCTCTCTGTTTAAAGATTCAAGGAGTTTGAATCACAGTGATCTTCCAGGGTAACCCAGGGAGGGGAAGCCTGGGAGAGGCAACAGTGAGGGAAAGGGTTCACTTTCCTTGTGTTAAGATCCAGAAGGTATGGGTCTTGGGGGTCCCCGGGCAAGGTTTTGGGGGAACCAGAGTGTACCAGGCACTGGAATTCCTGGTTGGTGGCAGCGCTACAAGTACTAAGCTGGTAATTGAGCTTAGAGGAATTCATGCTGGTACCCCATCTTTTGGACGCTAAGGTTCAGAGTGGGGAATTATACCATGACACTCCCCTTAGGTTGTGGGGGGGGGGATCCTTTAGCAGTGGGCAGCCACTTCTGCCTGCCCACTTCCCAGAACCCAATAGGTACAAGCACCTAGCATAATGAAGTCCTGATCCTGAAAGGAAATTATGTACCTTGTAAAATTAAATACTCCAAAGTTAGGAAATGCCAGACTTATGCTTGCCCATGCAACCTTAATTTTCTCCTCTTGTGTATGTGCTCTGTGCACTGAATGAGGAAGGGGTCATGTGGCAAAAAATGTGATCATGTAATTACACACTGTATCAAAATGCATATGCGCAAAAGGGAAGAATTAAGGTCACATGAGCAATCATAAGTCAGGCATTTCTAACTTCTGAGTCCTTGACTTTTCAAGCTTAAACATGTTCTTTTAAAGTAATGATTTGTATAAATAAATTCCTAGGTGTTTGGGGTCTTTTTGTTTTTTATTGGTTTTATTTTATTCTTTTTAAAAAAAGATAAAACTAATTCTATTCACTCACAATAAAGGCAGTATTAAGGATGAATGGACTATAATGTGGATAGAAAGCTGGCTAGATTGTCAGGCTCAATGGATAGTGATCAACGATTCGACGTCTAGCTAGCAGCCAGTATCAACCGGAGTGCCCCAGGGGTCTGTCCTGAGGCCGATTTTGTTCAACACCTTCATTACTGATCTAGATGATGGGATAGTTTGCACCCTCAGCAAGTTTGCGGATGACACTAAGCTGGGGGGGAGAGGTAGATAAGCTGGAGGGTAGGGATAGGGTCTGGAGGATTGAGCTAAAAGAAATCAGATGAGGTTCAACAAGGACAAGTGCAGAGTTCTGCACCTAGGATGGAATAATCCCATGCACTGCTACAGGCTGGGGACTGACTGGCTAAGCGGCAGTTCTGCAGAAAAAGACCTGGGGATTACAGTGGACAAGAAGTTGGATATGAGTCAACAGTGTGCCCTTGTTGCCAAGAAGGCTAATGGCATATTGGGCTGAAGTAATAGGAACACTGCCAGCAGATCAAGGGAAGTGATTATTCCCTTCTATTCGGGCCTGGCACTCTATTCGACATCTGGAGTATTGCATTCAGTTTTGGGCTCTCCACTACAGAAAGGATGTGGACAAATTGAGGAAAGTCCAGCGGAGGGCAATGAAAATGATTAGGGGGCTAGGGCACATGACTTATGAGGAGAGGATGAGGGAACTGGGCTTATTTAGTCTGGAGAAGAGAAGAGTGAGGGAGGATTTGATAGCAGCCTTCAACTACTTAAAGGGAGGTTCCAAAGAGGATGGAGCTAGGCTGTTCTCAGTGGTGGCAGATGACAGAACAAGGAATAATGGTCTCAAGTTGCAGTGGGGGAGGTCTAAGTTGGATATTAGGAAAAACTACTTCACTTGGAGGGTGGTGAAACACTGGAATGGGTTACCTAGGGAGGTGGTGGAATCTCCATTCTTAGAGGTTTTTAAGGTCCAGCTTGGCAAAGCTCTGGCTGGGATGATTTAGTTAGGGTTGGTCCTGCTTTGAGCAGGACTAGATGACCTCCTGAGGTCTCTTCCAACCCTAATCTTAAGTCTATGAACCTAAACTTTGTTTCCCCCCTCCATTTCCCCACTTCCAGGAACTGGCAATAGCTACTGGCAATTATCTGCATGCACTGTAGCAGCATTTACTGTTTAGGTGTAGCTTTATTAAATAGTGGAGCAATTAGTTGAAGTAGCTTAACAGAGCTGCGATTGTGACACAAGGTGATCTGAGGAGGACTGTGGTCCTTGGAGAGTGGGAATGGGGGAAGACTGTGAGCTCCTCTCCCTATCTCCTGTGGGTGACCAAAGAACAAAGGTGCATGTGTACCTTGAGAGATCCAGCATGCCTCACTTCAGCACTATGTTATGTAGATTGTGTCGGTAGCAGGGAATAGGAGTTTTCTTGCCACGGGGATTGTCAGCCGTTAGATGGGAGATGAGTGTGATCTGAGGGTAATAGAAGATAAATGCCATTGTGCACATAAGGGTGAAGAGGTTGTTGAAGGGACTGTGAAATTTAGCAGATGTTGTGTTTTTCCTGTCACTTTGGCTGTGTGAGTGTAGTGCACATGTAGCTAGCTCCTGTTCAGTACAGTGCAAAGGCAGAGTGGGAGTATGTACTGTCGATGTATTGGAGCAGCACTCAAAGAGGGCGGAGTTAAGGTTATGTGGGCGTGCACCTTAATTGTTCATTTCCTGGTCTTCAGAAGTTTGAGGTTTTGCTGAACTCAGTGTTCTGGAAGGGCACAATATACCAGCCAACCTTAACTGTGTATTAACAAGGTTTCTTGTCACAGGAATTCAACAGGAGTCCTGACAAATAGCTGTGAAATACTCTGGCAAAGTGTGTGCCTCATCCCCCACTAGTGGCTGATTTATACAGAAGGTAACACTCTACTACTGCCAGCTAATTATTTAGCTTAGGAGGCAGAGGTCTGCTCAGGGGATCTAGAGGTCCCATACTGATGATGACTATGTTTGCTTTTTAAAAAATTATGAAATTTCATACATTGTCTAGTTACATGACTGCCTAGGAAACCCTCATTTGCTTTTTGATTTAAAGTTGGAAAGAATTATAGAGCTATGCCCAGCTGAGCTGCAACTGGAAAGGGGGCCAGGAGGAGGTGGGGGGACTGTATGGCTTTTCTTGTGACTTTTAAAATTAAGGGATAGTTTGAAAACATGTTGTCAATAGCTCTGGGCATTAAGCTCTGATCCCTGTGAAATTATCTGAGGAGATCAATGGTTGAAGGACAGCTAGAATGTAGATGGAAAGAGACACAGGCAGGATAAGTAGTGGTGATGGGGCAGTGGAGCATGCTTCATCCTGGGGATGCCAGTACTGGACAACACTTTCCCCAGAATTGCTCCTCCTGGCAGTTGGGGGTGGGGGTTGCCATAGTGCTGAGCATCAGAACAGAGATCAAGGAGACAGTCTCTCCTGTGCTCTTATTGTTCTCACTGGTGCCCAGGCTGAGTGGAGAAGGATGAAGTGACATGACTCAAGTCTTTCCCAGGGTTAGAACCTCTCCATAATAGGATTTGTAACCATGTTGGAATAGTTTTCAAGCACAGTTACAGCCAAAAACTCTAACATGGGGTGAGTCCCACAGGATGTGTTCCAAGCATGTTAGAGATCTGTGCTATAGTGCAGTGGGTCAACTGCAGGGATTCTGTAGAGACAGTTAAACAGGGGCTTAAAAACCAACCTCCCTGGACAGGAAACTGTGCTGGAGACACACCAGCTTCCTTGTACTGCACATTGATAGGAGCAGATTTGGCCTGTAGAAATGTAGTTCTCTGGGTTTCTCCCCCTCCTTCCTCTGGGTTCATCTGCCCACCGTCTGACAGAATTCAGTTCTGCTCCCACTGCAGTCGATGGAAGGATCTCATTGACTTAAATGGGACTTAAATCAGGTCCAGAGCCCACAACCCTGGCACCCCTTTCTTCAAGATATTCATCCTCAATTGTCCTACATGTCTCCTCTGGCTCCTCACCTCACACAACATAATCTTCCTATTCCAGGTGTCTACAGACAGTTCTCACAGCCCCCCACCGCCCCTCAGTCGTTCCTTAGCTGAGCTGAGCTACAGCTACTCAGCTCTTTCCCCATAACTGAATCCTTCCTTTGACCCTCTGGCAATTTCTATTGCTTTGCTCTGCAGCAGACAATGCCCTGTAGAGATGCCACCATGGCACTGCTGTCAGAGGCTCCCTGGGAGACTTGTGGAATCAGCACATCCTCCAGCTGGCCTGATTCTGCCTTCCCCAAATATGGGGCTATGCTAGCTGAGCTCAGTGCCCTTTGCAGCCAGATTCCTGTGCAAAATGCTTCTGCCCCGGAGCATGGCCCTACTATCTGCTGCTGATGCCAGTTGTCCCAGTGGGTACATCTGCCACAGCTGATGAGTTACTGAGCAGCAATGAGGAGAGGACTGTGACACCCTGATACCCAAATATTCACCACTGTCATGTAAGTAGGATATGTTTTGTACAAGGTGTCATGGAGTGTGGGGGAGTCAGGGCCCTGCACCCCCCACTTCTTGCGATTCACTGTGACTCTCAGCCAGCCAGTAAAACAGAAGATTTATTAGACGACAGGAACACAGTCCCATGCAGGGCTTGTAAGTACAACCAGGACCCTCAGTCAGGTCCCTCTGGGGGGCAAGGATCTTAGACCCCAGACCTGGGGTTCCCTGCCTCTTAGCCAGCCCAAAACTGAAACCAAAAACCCCTCCAGCAGGTTCTCTCTCTTTGTCCAGTTTCCCAGGCAAATGTGTCAACTCACCCCACCCCCATTCCTGGCTCAGGTACTGTCCCTCACCTAAAGTCATCCTCTGCTCTCCCATCCCCCATGCAGACAGTCCCAGTAAAACTAAACGACATTCCCAGGTCAATCCACCCCGCTCCCTACTGCTTCACACAAAGTATGTCTTGTGAGGTATCATTCTAAAAGTCTTGATCTGCTAGATAGCAATATCTCATTGGATTGTATGTGTTATTGTTGTATGTGAAGTTATGAAGTTTGACTATGTATGTGTTACTGAAAAATGTTATGAGGTTGAAAGCACCGACAATCAGCCTTTCAGGTACAACAGTAAAAAAGGCCAAACAATGTTAATGTCTTATTGAGGAAATGCACTCAAGCACAAGGATTACCCCTGGAACTGTGTACAATAAAAACTTCTCAGGGATAGCACTACATAATGGGAAGTGTTTGATCCAGGTCACAGCAAAAGAGCTTTCTAGCAAGTGGGAAGAAGATATAAAAGGCAGACAATAACACCATGGGGCAACCTGATTCTCCTTGCAACAACACACCTGGAAACACCTGAGGGGCAAGGACTGAATTGTGGGAAGTGATGGTCCCAGGCTAGAAGGATTTTTAGCCTGTGTATGAAAACCTGGGAAAGTCAAGGCAACTTGTGCCTTAAGAATCTGCTAGCCTGTTTAGCACTCAGGGTGAGAATTTGCTAATTGATATCCTATCTAGTGTGTTAAGTTCTATTTGCATTTTTTATTTACTAAGGTAATCTGCTTTGATCCGTTTGCTATCACTTATAATCACAGAAAATCTATCTTTTATAGTCAATAAAATTGTTTTTGTTTTCTCTAAAACTAGTTTGTGCAACATATAACTGGAGTGGGGGAGCAAAAAGCTGCACCGATCTCTCTCCACATTGATGGAGAGGGTGAATTTTATGAGCTTACACTGTACAGTTCTCTGTGCAGTGCAAGACAGTATAATTTTGGGTTTGCACTCCAGGGGCGGGGTGCGCTTGAGTAACTGGGCAGTTCCTTAGCTGAGCCTTCCCAGGCAGAGCTAGTTTCTGTGTGTTTCTGCAGCTGGGTATGTTCCTACCTGTATGTATGCTGGTAAACTGCAGCCTGAAGCCTGGGAAGGGCTTGACAGGCTGCATAACAGTACAGTATTAAGGGAACCCAGGCTGGTGGGTCAGGGGGATGCAGTGGTACCCCAGTACATCAGGTGGCATCCGGGGGGCGGTGGGGGGCAACCCATCACAAGGGCATTTATGTATGGCAGGAGACCAGGAGTTATTAATGATCTGACTGTTACAGAATATAGTGCTGATCCCCATAGCAGATGCCTGGACAAAGGCACGCTCACCATGCATGCACCTCTTGAGGGAAACACTACAAGATCACCAGAGACAGGGGGGTCATCACCAGGTTGGCAAGGTACTGCAATAATGGCTGAGTAAGGCCCCTCGTGGGTGGGCACCACACCAGATTTGGGAGGATGGGTACCACATCTAGGGCTGCTCATTGAGATGCAGGGAGAAGGAGGAAGCAAGGATCCCCAAGCACAACTCCAAGATTTTCTGCAGTCCATGAGACAATGGGGCCTGGGCCTTAGTAATGTAATAACACTCCTCCCCAGTCATGCATCAGCAAGATTTGAACCCTAAATCTCCAGCATGCAAGCACAGCTAGCTCATTAGCCAGTAGGAGGAGAAGGGTGTTATCCCAAATGGGCTGTTGGGCCCTGGTAAGAAGCTCAGTCTGTCTCTTTCTCTCCACTGCTTCTGCTCCATGTGATGCCCCCAGAGGGTGGGATGCTGCATCCAGGAGTTACTGGAGGGAGCCCAGCCCATCTCTCTCTCTTTCTCCCCTAACCTCTCTCTCATTCCTCTTCTTTAGGAGTTGGGGTAGCTCCAGCCCTATGTGGTGCCCTGGCACAGGAAATGGGGAAATGTACTGCTGCAGTAAGCTGTAAGGTGCTGGATCAGTGGGGGTGAAACCCAGCCCAACTCTCTTCCCACTCCCCATTACAGCTACTCTGGCAATTCCAGGTTGTGGCCAGACACCACAAAGCTTCATTCAGCTTGTGATGGGTAGGGGCCTTCCCTAAGCCACTGAGAGGGATCCCTGCCCTGAGTAACTGCCATATCCTGCCCGCAGCAGCTGTACTATTCCAACCTCAAAAGACTTGTACAGAAATCAAGATCCAAGGAGGGAACCTAGGCAGGAGGGGCTGACACTTTAATCCCATTACCTGATTGCCACCTCATTTAAAAACCACTGGACCCCCAAACTCTATCCTTGCACAAAGTCCTCATACCCCAGGGCTAAGAATTTCCCACCCACCATGTCCTGGGGATGGACAGAAAACATGAAAAGGGCCACATGAACTCAGATCCCTACATAAAAAGAAATGTCATTGGCTCTCTCATCCCACCAATTCCAATAAACATAAGGTGTATACAACAGTCAGACAACACAGGTTAATTCAGCCTGCATGGGCCAAATCCTGACCCAGCCAAGGGCCACGTAGGCCTCTTATTCCTGTGCATGGCAGCTCCATGGTGCACATGCTCGCCCACTCCTCACTGTATCCATGGAAGAAGCCCAGAAGGGGGCCAAGAAGACAGAGGCACTGTTTGCCCTATTTCTGGCCCTACACAGCTCCTCAGGGTTGGCAGAGTTCTGTATATTTATGATTTTGACAGATAACGTCAGTGTTTATTTTTAAGCATTTTTTCAATTTTTTATTAATTGACATTTTCACAGTTGTTCAAAATTATAGCTTTGAAGCATATTTTTCTATTTGTGTATATATAATTTTCACGGTTGAAGAAATTATGGAGGGTGTCAAACAATAATTATTTAATGACAACAGACACAGATACAAAAAGTTCAAGCTTTATAGCCAAACACAAATTGCCAGCATCATGTCAAAATATGTGAAATAAATATCCTTAAACCAAACTGTAATAAGATCTCAAGCAGCATTTTTCTTATTTTGTCTATCTGTTAATTTCAATTATTATTAATGGAAATATTTTATCCTCGGTTTCTGGGTGTACAGTGAAATCAACACTGAACAGATTTACCTATAAAAATCAAATCATTCTAAGCCTACAGATTCTAGGCATGGGTGTCTAGAATAATAGAATATCAGGGTTGGAAGGGACCTCAGGAGGTCATCTAGTCCAATCCCCTGCTCAAAGCAGGACCAATTCCCAACAAAATCATCCTAGCCAGGGCTTTGTCAAGCGTGACCTTAAAAACCTCTGTAAGCAGAGTCAGGATGGGCTCTGCCTTGACATCTAGTGGTGAATTGTGGGGAGTGCGGAAGGGAATTTCAGGTATTTGCATTGGCACATCCACCCCTCCTGGCGTGGCCTGTGGCAGCCTGGGATGGTTGTTTTGACAGCTCTGGGATCCTCAGTTTCTTTGTTGTTGGGGTGGGAGGAGTGGAGTGTTGTCGCCCTGGTTGCGTGGATGAGGAACTGTGGGAGTGCTTTGTGACAGATGTCTCACCATCAGGTGGCTGGCACTTGCTAGACAAGGGACATGGCTGCCAAAACCCAGTGAACTAAAAGAGGTTGGGGACTGGTACTGAGCTGTAGCTGCAATCTTCCTCTCTCTACCGTTGAAGAGCAGAGCTAATTTTGAATCCATTAGGAGTCTATCTAGAGGCTGCTGAGCTGAATTCATGTTGGGCCAATGGTGCATCAGCACCTGTGTTCCCCTACTACAACTACAAGCTGAAATCACTAAAAGAGCTAAGCTTACTGAGCTGAGATCACTGAGTGCTGTGTTAACTAGTGGGGGAGCCTGAAGATCTATCACTAAGCAGCTGGCAGAGTGGAGCAGTTTGCAGCATGTTGGAGCAGTCTATAGAACAGTGAGCGGAGTGGTTTGCGGGAGCGGCTCACAGGTCGGCTGGAGGAGCGACACAGCTGGTGGAGTGGAGTGGAGCTGGTCATGGTGAAGGCTGCAGCAGAACTCCACAGAGAGGTGGAGCAGTTTGCAGCACACGCAGCCCATGGAACAGTGAGCAGAGTGGAGCAGTTTGTGGGGTCGGCTGCAGGAGTGGCACAGCTGGTGGAGTGGAGCTGGTCTTGGTGAAGGCTGCAGCAGAACTCCACAGAGAGCGGAGCAGTTGGCCCCTGGCCCACGTAAGGTGCCCCTTAACACCCTGTGTACGCCCCCCTCCATTTCCACCCAGGCTGCGGGGGGAGGGGGAGAAACTCTGCAGATAAACTTTTGAACTTTGGGGTGGCACTGACCAGAAACAGAGACTTTTGGGCTGTTGGACTTTGGGGTGATTGGACTTAAGACCCTAAGGGGGAAAAGACATTGCCAAACATACTTGGAGGTGGGTTTTTTGCTTATGGTTTGTGTTATAATTCTGTTTGTGGTGTTTCTACAACGTGATGCCCCATTGTTTCCCTCCTTTATTAAAAGGATTTTGCTACACTAGGACTCCATGCTTGCGAGTGGAGAAGTACTGCCTCCTAGAGGCACCCAGGGGAGTGGCATGTAATTGTCCCAGGTCACTGGGCGGGGGCTCGAGCCAGTTTTGCATTGTGTTATTGAAACGGAACCCCTGGATACTGAACTCGGCCCTTGTTGCTGCCAACTCAGAGGGGCAGAAGGGTTACATTTTTGGGGGCTCGTCCGGGATCCTGGGTCAGTACCCCTCGCAAGCACCTGTTGAGTGTTCCACTGTACTGGGAAACAATTGTGTTTATATTTTAAGGAAATTACTGTTTGTATAATGGCTAATATGTCGGGTTTGTTGGGCCCCAGTCCTGCAGCCTCTAACTCAGGGGCGGCAGCCTCAGCCAATGATTGGGCAAAAGCACTGGGGCATATATTGGAAAAGATTGTGTTGGCCTATGCTATGTCAAACTCTTGTCGTAAGTTAAGGTTATTTGCTGGGGAAGAGGAGTTTGAACCCTGGTTGGAGCATACCACTGAAATGCTGCGGGAGTGGGCCGTCCCTGATGTAGAAAAGCGAAGATGTCTAATAGAGAGCCTTAGTGGCCCAGCATTAGATGTAATTCGCACCCTGAAGCTCACTGACCATGGGATCAGTGTGAAGGACTGCCTAGAGGCCCTTGATAATACCGTTGGGAGCGTAGAGGGCCTGAAGACAGTTACTGTAAATTCCTTAATTCCCGACAGCAAAGGGGTGAGAAAATTTCAGCCTATATACAGAGGCTGGAGATACTGCTTCAGAGAGCTGTTATGAGGGGAGCAGTGACTGCTGAGCAGATGGATCAGACCAGACTGGCTCAAGTTGTAAGAGCAACTCAGTATCAGAACCCGATTCTGCTTCTTCTCTGACTAAGAGAACGGCAGGAACAGCCCTCAAGTTACTCCCAGCTGATAAAGAAGGTCAGGGAAGAGGAAGAAAGGCAGGCGGCCAGCGAGTGTTGGGAAGCCCAAACACAATGCCACTGCAAGTGGCCAGCACAATGCCACTGCAAGTGGCCAGTGTACTGATGGTGAGCACCACAGAGGAACTTGCCCAACAAATGCAGGTCCTGACAGAATGGATAGCTGAGCTGCAAAGCACCATTGACCGAGCTCAGATTTCCAGGAATAAGGAGCCTCAGACTATGGCGATGGAGAAGTCAGTATCTAGAGCCACCGTCCCACCTCGGCGAAGGGGGAAAGGACAATTCTTTTGCTACCGGTGTGGTCAGGAAGGGCACAGTGCTGCTAACTGCCATAAGGAAGAGAACCCCTCCTTAGTGTATGGAAAGCTGAGGATCAGTTGGGAGAGATCCAGTAGCTGCCAGAAGGTCTGGGGACAGGGACCACCTAGGCCTACAGGATTTGAAGATTCCCTCAGATAAGACCGTCCAACTGGGATCCCCGCAGGACAGATAGAGCCTCGAGCAGAGGTCATGGTGAGGATTGAAGGGGCAGAGTGTAAAGCCGTGCTTGACACTGGATCTCAAGTGACTATTATATTTCAGTCATTCTACCAACAGATGCTTAGGCACCTGCCTATACAGCCACTGACTGACATTGGTCTGTGTGGCCTCAGCATGGATGAATACCCCTATCAAGGGTATGTCATAGTGCACCTGGAATTCCCAGAGGAGGTTACTGGGGTAAGGGAAGAGGTAGACACAGCTGCCTTAATATGCCCTGACCCTAAAAGGACCTCTGATGTGTCTGTGCTGATAGGGACCAACTCCAGTCTCCTTAAGGTGCTCGTGGATTACTGTAGATGACAGGCTGGGGACCAGTACCTGAGTACCCTGATGATCCATACGCTTTGTGCTGAAGCCTATAGGAAGATTGAAAGCGCTAAAAAGGAGACATCTGAGCTGCCGATTGGGGCACTGAAGTACATGGGCATAACCCCCTTAGTAGTGCCTGCAAGGATGGAGCAAGAAGTGCTTGTCATGAGTACCAGGCTGAAAGGCAGTAAAGGGGCATTAGCAATGGTAGAGCAGCCAGTTGAAGGAGAGCTCCCGGAAGGAGTGCTGGTCCCCAGTGGAGTCATAACCCTACCTGCTGAAGCCCAGGAAAAGGTGACTATACTGACTGCTAATGAAACAAGTCGAGATGCTGTTGTGAAGCAAGGACAAAAGATAGCAGACCTCTTCAAGCCTGAATCAATTGTAAAACCCCAGTGCGAGACTCAAGTTCCGACAATAGACCCAGCAAAGTTTGACTTTGGAGATTCACCATTGTCCGAGGAGTGGAAAGATCACCTGAGGAGGAAACTTTGTGAAAGATCCAAGGTGTTCTCATTGCATGAGTGGGATGTGGCATGTGCAAAAGGAGTAGAGCACAACATCAGACTACATGACTCTCAACCTTTCCAAGAGACATTGAGAAGGCTTGCTCTCTCTGAGATGGAAGATATGCGACAACATTTTCAAGAGCTGGCTGCAAATGCCATCATTACAGAGTCCCGCAGCTCATACGCCTCACCCATTGTGGTGGTCCGTAAAAAGAGTGGGAAAATCCAGATGTGTATTGACTACTGCACCCTAAACCGCCATACTGCAGTTGACCAGTACACAATGCCTCGAGTCCAAGATGCCTTAGACTGTTTGCTGGGAAGCCAGTGGTTCTCTGTGTTGGATCTTCGAGTGGATACTACCAGATCCCTCTGGATGAAGAAGATAAGGAGAAGACAGCCTTCATCTGCCCATTACGGTTTTATCAGTTCGAATGCATACCCCAAGGGATTTCTGGAGCACCTGCCACATTTCAACGTCTTATGGAGAAAGTTATGGGAGACATGAATTTACTGCAAGTGTTAGTTTATTTGGATGACCTGATTGTGTTTGGAAGAACTTTGGAGAAGCATGAAGAAAGACTTCTTAAAGTGCTTGATAGGTTGGAGGATTATGGTTTGAAGCTTTCAATTGACAAATGCCAGTTCTGCAGGACCTCGGTGAAGTATGTGGGTCACATAGTGTCCCAAGAGGGTGTGAGTACTGATCCCAATAAAAAAGAAGCACTCACTACATGGCCATGGCCAAGCAACTACAAAGAACTCAAGATCTTCCTTGGGTTTAGTGGCTACTACCACAGATTTGTGAAAAACTATGCTACAATTGTAAAACCTCTCAATGATCTTACCAGGGGATATCAGTCAAGCAACAACAAATCTAAGACCAAGAATAAGGGGTCTTCTGTGCAGAGACACTATGGCTCCTTCGAACCATTTGGGCCACGGTGGGATGAGAGATGTGAAAGGGCTTTTCGAGAAATCATTACTTGCCTAACTCATGCCCCGGTCCTTGTCTTTGCTGACCCAAGCAAGCCATTTATTCTGCATACTGATGCCAATTTGGAGGGTCTGGGAGCAGTACTGTACCAGGAGGTGGAAGGCAAGCATAAACCTGTAGCCTTTGCCAGCCAAGGACTGTCTGATAGTGAAACCCACTATCCCACCCACAAGCTGGAGTTCTTGGCCTTGAAATGGGCCATCACTGAGAAATTTTGAGACTACTTGTATGGTGCTCAGTTCCAGGTGTGGACAGACAACAACCCACTGACCTATGTGTTAACAAGTCCTAAACTGGATGCTACAGGGCAAAGATGGGTGGCCGCTTTGGCTAGCTATGACTTCAGCATTCAATACCGATCCGGGAGAAGCAATGTAGATGCAGATGCATTGTCCAGGCGTCCACAGCCACCAGCAGTTGCTGTGATACCTACGGATGGAGAGAGAGCTATTTGCAGTGTGAGTCGCCGAGAGCAGAGGCCCATGAGAGCCTTCATGGATGTGTTGCTGAAGCTTTGGGCCTGCCCTGTGAATGTGTGCCTTCTGCTTCAGTGAACTATATCGCTTTGGACCAATCTCCCTTGCCCATGCTCAATGCGGCTGACTGGCAGGAAGCCCAGCTGCAAGATATTGACATTCGTGATACATTACTTGCCAAAAGGGAGGGGTGAGGCCAAGCTGCGGTTGTCCCACCTAACCCAGACGGTAAACTACTATTGAGAGAATGGACCAAACTAAAACTGATTCAGGGAGTGCTACACCACGTGACCACAGATCCTTTACAAAAGCAGTGGAATCAACTAGTGCTACCAAAAGAGTACAGAGCCCTGGCCATGAGGGCCCTGCATGATGACTTTGGACATTTAGGGACGGAGAGGACCCTGGAACTTATTCGCAGTAGGTTCTATTGGCCCCAGATGGCTGAAGATGCTCGCAGGAAATGAGAGACCTGCGTTTGATGTGTTCAAAGGAAAACTCTGCCCACGAGGGCTGCATATCTGAAGAACATCACCAGCAATCTGGAGCTGGTTTGCATTGATTTCTTGTCTTTAGAAGTAGACAAGAGGAATATTGGGAACATTCTAGTAGTGACAGACCATTATAAGCGATAAGCGCAGGCATATCCCACACGTGATTAGAGGGCCACCACTGTGGCTCGAGTACTGTGAGAAAAATATTTCTCAGTTTATGGATTCCCAGCCCAGATACACTCGGATCAGGGACAAGACTTTGAGAGTCACCTTCTGAAGGAGGTGCTGAGGATGGCAGGAATTAAAAAGTTGAGGACAACGCCTTATCACCCGCAAGGTGATCCTCAGCCAGAGAGGTTCAACCGAACCCTATTAGATATGTTAGGGACTTTGTGGCCAGAGCAGAAGGCAACCTGGAGCCAATATGTTGCATTTCTGGTGCACGCCTACAATGCCACCAAGAACGATGCTATCGGAGTCACCCCATATCTCTTGATGTTTGGGCGAGAACCAAGATTACCTATCGACCTGTGCTTTGGTGTATAAGAGGACGGCGATAGCTAAGAAACTCACCAGCAATATATATCCCAACTATGAGAAAAGCTGCAGGATGCTTATCACTTAGCTACATCTGCAGCTCGGAAGAACGCAGACAGCAACAAACATCAATATGATGCTAGGGTACGTTTGCAAGAGCTCCAGCCAGGAGAAAGAGTCCTGCTGTGAAATTTGGGTATTGCTGGCAAACACAAGATAGCTGACAGATGGAAGGCAATACCTTACTTGGTGATGGAAAAGCTAGGAGACCTGCCGGTGTACAAGATCAAACGTGAAGAGGGTCTAGGGCAGACAAAGACCGTGCATAGAAGCTTTTTGCTCCCTGTGGGGGAATTGGTAGGCCCCCCTTATGAGATAGGCCATAACAGGGCAACTGGGCAGAACGAAGGTGCTGTACTAAAGCCGCCTTCCAACGTGGACAACCGGCCCCCTGCAGCTAACCTACCCCTACTCAGCACATCTGAGAGTGAGTCTGAGGAGGAAGACACAACCATGGTGTATCCTGGGATGAAGACAAGATTTCAGTCTCGATCAGCTGAATCAAAAGGGAGCACCTCCTCTTTCACCCTAAACTCCATGGCAGAAGTATTTAGGCCCATTCCTGACACTCCTGAGCCACTGGTGGGATCCTCGTGTTATGACATACACAGGTCATTGGACAGTGACAACATACAGAGGGAGGATGTCCTGAGCACCTTTGACTCTCCACTGTTAGAACTAGAAATGCAGGGGCCTATGCCAGTATCTGAGGGGACCTCATAGGAAACCTCTCCATCCGTCACTCAAGAGGATGTCCCCCCTACCATAGCATCAGAGATTTTCAATAGGCGAGACAGGGTAATAAGACCAGTGAAATGATTAACTTATGATGCACCTAGGGTGACTAGTGAGGAGCCATTACATATAGCACACAGGTTTATGGAAGCTAAAGTGGGCTATCTGAGGCCCTTTGGAGGGAACCAGTGAGTTGGTATAGTAGGGAATGTGATTTGTTGGGACGACAAATTCTCTGTTGGGGGGAGGATCTACGCAGAGTCAGGATGGGCTCTGCCCTGACATCTGGTGGTGAATTGTGGGGAGTGTGGAAGGGAATTTCAGGTATTTGCATTGGCACACCCACCCTGCCTGGCGTGGCCCGCGGCAGCCTGGGATGGATGTTTTGACAGCTCTGGGAGCTCTGTTGTTGGGGAGGAAGGAGTGGAGTGTTGTGTGGATGAGAAACTGCTTTGTGACAGAGATGTCTCACCATCAGGTAGGAGGCGCTTGCCAGACAAGGGACATGGATGCCAAAACCCAGTGAATTGAGAGAGAGGTTGGGGATTGGTATGTGTACCTGATGGTATGGGCCCCCTTTTGAGGGCCTGGAACACCAATCGCACATCCTCCTCTCTCCACTGTTGAAGAGCAGAGCTAATTTTGAATCCATTAGGAGTCCATCTAGAGGCTGTTGAGCTGAATTCATGATGGGCCAATGGTACACCAGCACCTGGGCTCCCCTACTACAAGCTGAAATCACTAAAAGAGCTAAACTTACTGAGCTGAGATTACTGAGTGCTGTGTTAACTAGTGAGGGAGCCTGAAGATCTATCGCTATGCAGCTAGCAGAGCGGAGCAGTTTGCAGCATGTTGGAGCAGCCCACAGAACAGTGAATAGAGCAGTTTGCGGGAGCAGCTCACGGGTCAGCTGGAGGAGTGGCACAGCTGGTGGAGTGGAGTGGAGCTGGTCGTGGTGAAGGCTGCAGCAGAACTCCACGGAGAGGTGGAGCAGTTGGCCCCTGGCCCATGTAAGGTGCCCCTTAACATTCTGTGTATCCCCCCCCATTTCCACCCAGGCTGCAGGGGGAGGGGGAGAAACTCTGCAGATAAACTTTCGAACTCTGGGGTGGCACTGATAAGAAACAGAGATTTTGGAGTGATTGGACTTAAGACCCTAAGGGGGAAAAAACACTGCCAAACGTACTTGGAGGTGGGTTTTCTGCTTATGGTTTGTATTATAATTCTGTTTGTGGTGTTTCTCCAACATGATGCCGCATTGTTTCCCTCCTTTATTAAAAGGATTTTGCTGTACTCAGACTTTGTGCTTGCGAGTGGGGAAGTATTGCCTCCTAGAGGCGCCCAGGGGGGTGGTATGTAATTGTCCCAGGTCACTGGGTGGGGGCTCGGGCCGGTTTTGCATTGTGTTATTGAAACGGAACCCCTGGATACTGAACCCGGCCCTTGTTGCTGCCAACTCAGAGGGGCAGAAGGGTTACACCTCTAAGGAAGGAAATTCCACCACCACCCTAGGTAACCCATTCCAGTGCTTCACCACCCTCCTAGTGAAAAAGTTTTTCCTAATATCCAACATAAACCTCCCCCACTGCAGCTTGAGACCATTACTCCTTGTTCTGTCTACTACACATGAGCCTCAATAACCTTGGCAGAGATATCTGTGAGGAGAGGAGACCAAGCCCCTTGGTAGCAATGTCAGCTACACTGTCTAGCTTCAGGCTAGCTACTGCCCCAGTTTTCCCCCAGTTCCAGGAGCTCATCACCAATCCACCTTCCCCTCAACATGTGGGATGATGGCCTGGCTCCCCAGCCCATGAAGGATTCATTGTCATGCTCAGAGTCTTTCAGGCCCTTCTTCCAGGGCACTATTTTATTAATTCAAACATGAACTTGCAAAGTAATACAAAAACTCACAATCACAGTAGGCTGCTGGGGTCCAGGGGCCTTTCACTCTGTTACATGGCTAGTCACAGGAGCCAACCTCCCTCCTGCAGCTTCCTTCCAGGTGTGCTCTCTCAACCCTTTATAGAAACCACTGACCCATTCCCAGATAGCAGAGGCGGTGCTAGCCTATTGGAGGCCCTAAGCAGGAATACTGTTGCCCTCACACAACAATAATAAGTGAATGGGGGCCTCCTTGAGCTGCTCAGGCCCTAAGCAATTGCTTAGCTTGCTGATGCTTAGTGCTGACTCTGCCAGCTGGGTCTGAGAAATTAACAGGGCTGGCTGGCTGGCTGCCTGAACTGGGAAGGGGCAGGCCACCCGATTACACCTTCAGCTATGACTGACTTGTAGGGAAGGAGGTTCTACTGCACCCTTCTCACCCTGGAAACGGTGGATTCCTTCATTAGCCTGGACCACTACTCTGCCTAGTGGCTGCTCCAAATGGAGCTGGCACTGCCTCTCATCAGGGAGCTCCTTTTCCCTCTCCTCTCATGGACTGCTCCACTCTTACTAGGCTAGGAGATCTCACCCCTGCAACTGAAATGTCACTCCTCAGTAACCCAACTCATCACCACGTTTGTGTGTGTGGGGGGGCTCTGTCTCTACAGCAGCTCTGCAGCTGCTGCTGTGAAGAATCTCCACTGGCAGGATCTGAAGAGTTGGTAGTGGCTGTGGAGCCCAGCTGAATGACAGTGCTCTGGCTGGGCTCTGAGCCAGGGCTGGGATTTGGCCCCATTGCCGTAACTTCCAAAGGCAGGTTCCTTTAGGCAGTGCCTCTTCGAGATGGACTTCAGCATTGCCTGTGGTTAGGACCCTGTTTGTCACATCCAGTTCCCATCCTCATGTACCTTCAACTTCGCAGATACAGCAAATTCCCTTCATTTCAATTTGTATTTTCTTTTGGCTGTTTTTGGCAGTGATTGTTACATGGCAGTGTCTCCTGGAATCTTCTGCTTCACAAAGTTCCATGTCATTTTGACCAATCAACCTTCATAATTTTGATCATGTGTCCAAATTGTTGAAAATCTCTCATGTATTATATGCTCAACCAACCAGAATGCAAAAATATAACATCCATTAGGAATTCTGTATTTATTATCCTTTAACAGTCTGAAATGGCCTCAGCTTCCTTCACAGATTAGCTCCCTAGCATATTCAGAGTCCCATCTGCTGACCTCAGTGTCTAAAATAAGTTTTCATTGCTGTTAGCACTCTAGAACCAGACCAGCTCAAAAAGAGAAAGCTGCAGTCCAATACTGAGTTCCCTGGCAAACCCAGAGCAGCTCTGGGAGAGGGAGATGCAACCTAGTCCCAAGCCCCCAGCACAGTCAGCTTGGGGGAAGGGACCAGGAGCCTGTTTCTGAGCCCCTTGCAGAGCCAGCCTGGCTCACAGAGAGACCTCACTTACTGGTGCTCTGTAACATGGGATTAAAAATAATGCTTGATGCTAACACTGCACTCCAGATCACCACAAAGTGCTCTGCAAAACCAGGTATGCATAGGCAGCCCCTTCTACTGATGGCATAGCTACACTATGGAGAGTTGAAGAAATCTGCCTAAGAACATGGAGGTCTAGTGGAGAAAAGACAGTTTTAGCACATCAGATAGTTGGGAGCTTTCCACTCCCACTTTTACTGAAAACATCCTACATGACTCTGGGCAAGCCACTTAACTTGTACTTTCTCAGACAGTACAGGATTGCTCACCCCTACATAAGCAACATGGCTCCTGCTACTTCCTTTGGCAGACATAATGGACCTCAGTATCAGGGAATGTTTTTATTGCCTTTGCTCACTCCCACCCAGGTTCTCCTAGTTCTAACCTTTTAGAGCAGCCTCATAAAATCTGCTCTCCCACCTTGCTATTTATGCAGCACTCTACATTTCCTCAGTACCATACACAGAGGGACTCTCTCCTCTTATCAGAAGTCAATGGGAGCTACAGATAACAGGAATCGTTGAAAATCAGGACCCACTGGCTCTGGTGGGATTACATCAGGGATGAATTTGGCCTAAGATGTCTAAAGCTGAGTACACCAGAACTGGGGCAGCGACAGTCAGTGGGTACCTTTGAAAATGTGGGACTTGATCTCTGTGCCTCAGTTACTCCGCCTGAAACTGGAGGTGATCCCAAGTGACCTATTTGACATTCTCTGATTAAAATATGACCATGCAGAATCTACATTGTTGCTACCACTGTTATATAATTGCAACAAATCTTGTACAAAGTATGTCAAGTAAGATGTCAATGGAAAAGCTGTGGTTTGCTGAATATGATTATCCTATTTGTATGCGTGCATCATTTTTGTATCTGAAGTTATGAATATTAACTATGTACCTGTATTTCAAATGTTTGCTCCTGTGATAGCAGCCACAAGATATTTAGTCTGCGCACTGTGAAGGGACTATTCAAGTTGAATGGCTCATCAAGGAACACTTAACTCACAATGATCCATGGAGGACGCCTATTCACACTTGATGGACATTCATGTGAACCTTCTAAATAGAGCAGGGGTGGGCAAACTTTTCAGCCCAAGGGCCACATCTGGGAATAGAAATTGTATGGTGGGCCATGAATGCTCACAAAGTTGGCGTGCAGGAGGGGGTGCGGGCTTTGGAGTGGGGCCAGAAATGAGGAGTTCAAGGTGCGGGAGGGAGCTTCGGGTTGTGGTGGGAAAGTGGGGTGTGGGTAGGTGTCTGGCTGGGGGTGCGGGCTCTGGGGTGGGGCTGGAGATGAGGAGTTTGGGGTGAAGGAGGGTGCTCTGGGCTGAGATCAAGGGGTTCGGAGGGCAGGAGGGAGATCAGGGCTGAGGCAAGGGGTTGGGGCGTGGGGAGAGGCTCAGGGGTGCCTCCAGGAGGTGCTTATCTCAAGTGGCTCCCGGAAGCAACAGAATGTCCCTTCTCCGGCTCCTACACAGAGGCACGGCCAGGTGGTTCCTGGCCAATGGGAGCTGCGGGGGAGGCGCTTGGGGCAGGGGCAGCATGCAGAGTGAACCCCCATGGCTTCCCCTACAATAGGAGCTGTAGGAGGCCCCTGACCTTGCACTGCAGCTGAAGGGCCGGAATGCCAGAGCGGGACAAGCACCAGATCCCACTCCGCAGCAGGAGCTCGAGGGCTGGCTTAAAAAGGCTGGCAGGCCGGATGCGGCCCGTGGGCCGTAGTTTGTCCACCCTTGAACTAGAGTATGAGTAATGGCCCCTGCTATGACTCAGCAAATCATGCAAGGGCATGTGACAAGACCACGTGACACTAAACTCCATCTTGTTACCTCTATTTTTCCACAAGCTCTGCAGAGGGCTTTGAATAAAACAATGGGTTTCCCTCCACATGGCAGAAGGTATAAAAGGCCCTGGGAACATCTCCATTTTGCTTCTTTCCTGCTTAAACCTCTGGACTATGAACCAATGGGAGCATTCTAACCAAGAGACTGAGGACCTTCCAAATAATTTGGAAGCAACCAGAGTCTTAACAAGACAGCAGTTTATTTCATCACTGCATTAAGCCTGATCCAAGAACCTTGCAAGTACTGTATGCATTTGATTCCTTTAACCAATTTTAACTCCCACCTTTCTTTTTATTAATAAATGTTTAGATATTAGATACTAAAGGGTTCACAACAGCGTAATTATTGGGTAAGATCTGAGTTATATATTGACCTGGGTATGTGGCTGAAATTGGTTTTAAATAACCACACAGCATTAAGTCTAGTGTCTGGGTGTTGAATCCAGGACTGGAATACCTAAGGAGACTCCATTTCTTGTTAGTCAATGTGGTGAGACAGAAGTTTACTTTTGTTGCTGGATTGGTACATCTTATGAAAGAATAACCACCAGTTTTGGGGTGTGTCTACCCTATTTCTCAGCGGCTTGTCTTGAATTTGGTATCCTCAGCTCAGATCCACTGAGGTACAGTGACAATGTGCATCAAACGGTTGGTGCCAGGCTTCACTAAATGGGGTTTCTGATGTACAAAGTATTGTCAGTGGGAACAGAAGTCTTAGTCCTGAGCTGAATTCCATGGGCAAAGGGGGCAAGTTGGTGAGATGACGAGGAGGGGAAGGTGATTAATCCCTTTTCTCAGCTTGTAGAGTTCCTGAAAATAGGTCTAGATCTGAAAGCATTCCTGGCTGGTGTGGAGCATTACAATGCACATTGAATGACATACACCACTCGTCAGTCCTTACGGGAACACATGTGCTGGGGCTCACACTATACAAGGCCTGGGCACCACCCACCTGCAAGTCCCACTTAAGCTCTCAAAGTGAAGAGTAAGTGGTTCTGCAAAAAGATCCTGCACATACTCAGTACATAATTCACAAACCCTTAAAGCTCTGTTAATTTAAACCCATTTCCATTGAGGACTATTGTTAGATACTCATTCCAACATTCAAACTTCATAAGAATGGCCAGGCTGGGTCAGACCAATGGTCCAACTAGCCTACTATCCTGTCTGCTGACAGTGGCCAGTGCCAGATGCGTCAGAGGGAATGAACAGAACAGGTAATCATCAAACGATCACTCCCGTCGTCCACCGGCAATCAGAGGCTAGGGACACCCAGAGCATGGACATGTATCCTTGCCCATCCGAGCTAATAGCCATTGATGGACCTATCCTCCATGAACTTATCTAGTTATTTTTTGAACCCTGTTGTAGTTTTGTCCTTCATAACATCCCCTGGCAACAAGCTCCACAGATAGACTGTGCGTAGTGTGAAGAAATACTTCTTTTTGCTTATTTTAAACCTGCTGCCTATTAATTTCATAGGATGATCCCGAGTTCTTATGTTATGTGAAGGATTAAATACCACTTCCTTATTCACCTTTTCCACACCATTCATGATTTTATAGACTTCTATAAGACCTCTTAGTTGTCTCTTTTCTAAGATGAAGAGTCCCAGTCTTTTTAATCTCTCCTCATATGGAAGCTGTTCCATACCCTTAGTCAATTTTGTTGCCCTTTTCTGTATCTTTTCCAATTCCAATATATCTTTTTTGAGATGTAGTGACCAGAACTCCCCACAGTATTCAATGTGTGAGCGTACCGTGGATTTATATGGAGGCATTAAGATATTTATTGTCTTATAATTAAGGCTAAGATTTTATCATGGATATTTTTAGTAAAAGTCTGGACAGGTCATGGGCTATAAAGAAAAATTCATGGAAGCCCATGACCTGTCCATGACTTTTACTAAAAATATCCATGACAAAATGGGGAGCTCAGCTGTGGGATCCCCACACCACCCACAGTGGTTGGGCACCTACAGGGCCCTGCTTAGAGCTCCAGGGACCCCAACTGTCTGTGGGAGGCTGTAGCGAGGCGGTGGGATACCCCACAGCCCCGCTGAGGGACGGACCTCCCCTAACACCAACATGGGCGGAGTCACTTGGTCCTGTGCCGCCCCTCAGAGGTCACGGCGCAAACCCGGAAGTATAAAAGCTCACTGGCAGAGCTCAGTTGGGAACCAGCCGCCGGAGAGGCCAGACGTCTGCGACCGAGCTCCCTCTGGGGAGACAGCAGAAGGTCGTGGCTGGCCTGAGGTTGCACCGGGCCGGCCGAGCCTACCCCTCGCTCATTACCCCAGGGAGGACTGGCCAAGCCTACCCCTCGCACATTACCCTGGGGAGGACTGGCCGAGCCTACCCCGCGCTCGTTACGCCGAGGAGGACTGGCCAAGGCTAACCCGCTCCAGCTACCCCGAGGAGGAGCTGAGCCTGCCTCTTGCCCGCTACCCCGAGAAGGAGCCGAGCCTGCCTCTTGACAGCTACCCCGAGGAGAAGCCGAGCCTGCCTCTTGCCAGCTACCCCGAGGAGGAGCCGAGCCTACCATTCGCTACTTACCCAGAGGAATCGATGGTGTTTGAGACCGCTGGTGATGCTACCATGACTCAGGTACCCTACAAAGGGGGAGTGTGGAAGTGGCCCGGGGGCAGCCAACCCCCGTCTGGCCGCAGCAGGGCCAGAGCCTATGTCAGTGTGTTGTGGCCAGGATCCCCACTGATAGCAGCGAGTCTCTGCCACTGCGAGGGCCCCGGGCTGGGACGCAGTGGAGTGGGAGGGCCTGCGTCTCCCCTGCCACCCAGTCCTTGGGTGGCAGACTCCCCTTTTTCCCTGGCCTGGAGAGGCTAGGACCTTCTGTTATGTGAACTACTGACTCGGACCCTGCTTAAGGGCCTGGGCTCCTGACTGTGTGACTGCTGCCCCGCCCTGACCTAGGGCCTGGGCCGCTTTTGAACTACTGACTAAGCTCCTGCCTAAGGGCCTGAGTCTCTGACTGTTTGCTGGCTGTCCCGCCCTGACCTAGGGCCTGGGCCACCATTTGAGTATTGACTCAGCCCCATTCCAAGGGCCTGAGCCCATGACTGAGTGTGTGTTATTTCCCACGACCGCAGAGCCCACGGACGGCAAGCTAGAGCGAGGCGGTGGGATACCCCACAGCCTCGCTGAGGGACGGACTGCGGCAAAGCCGCACTACAGGGGCTAAGAGCTCCAGGTTTCCCCACCACCTGCGGTGGCTCGGAGCGCCCAGGGGCCCTGGGTGGCCAGGAGCTGTGAAGTACCTCCACTGCCTGTGGTGGCCAGGAGCTGCAGGGTACCCCCGCTGCAGCTCAGAGCTCCCAGGGGCCCTGGGTAGCCGAGAGCTGTGGTTTACCCCCACTGCTTACAGCTGCCCAAAGTTCCTGGTGGCCCCAGGCGGCTGGGAAGTGTAGGGTAACCCTGCCATCCGCAGTTGCTTGGAGCTCCGGGGTTCCCTCCTGCCTGCAGTGGCCAAGAGCTGGGGGATACCCCTGCCACACACAGCAGTTCAGAGCTGTGGTGGGCCCCTGCTGCCCACAGTGGCCAAGAGCTGCGGAATGCTCCCCAGCCCGCGGCAGCTAGGAGCTCTGGGGTACCCCCACCATTCACAGTAGCTCAGAGCTGTGGGGGTTCTTCACTGCCCAGAGTGGCTGAGAGCTGTGGGGTACTCCCGCCGCCCGTGGCGGCTCGGAGTTCCAGGATGCTCCCGCCGCTGGAGGCAGGAGTGGTACCCTGCAGCTCCCAGCCACTGCAGGGGGACCCTGCAGCTCCCAGTCACCATAGGCTGAAGTCACGAAGGTCTCTGGAAGTCATGGAGTCCGTGACTTCCGTGACCTCCGTGATAAAACTGTAGCCTTACCCATAATGGAATTGGGCCAGGATAGCAGGGTTACCATCAGTACTCTTTGGGCAAAGTGCATGGGAACGTTAAATGACTTTGGTTTAATATCCCATCCAAATGACAGACACTGCAGCAGCACAACATCAAGTTAGAGCCTTGCTCTGCTACTAACTCAGAGGGGAGTGTGGCACCTACAGAATCAGCAGCACCACTTCCTGTGGCACTAGCAATAGGAAAACCTGGGACCTGAACAATAAGGACCCAGATTCACTATAGGCATAAGCAGGAGCAACTTCATTGAAGTCAATGGAATTGCACTGCTTTATACCAATGGTGAAAATCGGCTCCAAATTGCTGTTTTTATGCCAGTATTCTTAATTAAAAAAAAATATATCTGGCATACTCAAACTATATATTGTACTTAAGTAGAACTGGTTACAAATAGGATGTTTTTCAGTGTTTTCTCATTAGATGTCTTTAAAATCTTGAGAAGCAATTGATTTAATATCATACAGCAACAGACAAGTGTGATAAACTCAGGACAGACAGCTGCAAGGGAGGGGTAGGAATCAGTACCAGAAGGTTAAAAGGCCCTCCTCCTTATCAACTGGGAGGCAACCACAGGTCAATCAGATTCAGCTGTGAAAGGTTACCAAGGTAGCACATTAGAATCAGCTGAGGGGGGAGCTACCTGAGGTTAATTGGGATCAGCTGATTCCAACTTGGGGCTGCCTGAGACCTTTTTAAACCCTTCCCTGTGGAAGGAAGGGGGAAGAGCAGAGAGAGAGAAGGAGCCCTGCTGCCAGGAGTGCAGGAGCAGTAAAACAGCGAGACCCTCCAGGAGGAGAGGCAGTACTTTCTCCCACAAGGGGGTAAGAATTTGCTAACCAGGACTGGTGGAGATACGGGGAGCAAATTTCCCCTGTGTCCCAAGGGGGACTGCATTACCTGAGCCTGTCTCACCAGGGCTAAAAGCAGCAGAGACTGGAGAGACTGAGAAGGTGCCTTGCCACACAAGGGTATAATAATCAATCCCCCAATCTAACTCTAACCAAACACCAGAGCCAAAGTTCAACCACCTGTAAGAGCCAAGCTTTCAATCACCTTGGACAGCCACCCTGGTCTTTACAGTGACCAGGAAACCCTGAGCAGGCCCAGCAAATTTGAGATCCACATGGATGTTAAAGTCCATGTGGATCTCTGGAGGATTCTCTGCACCTTGAGGTCTTTAAACCACAATTTGAGGACTTCAATAACTCAGACATAGGTTAGGGGTTTGTTACAGGAGTGGGTGGGTGAGATTCTGTGGCCTGCTTTGTGCAGAAGGTCAGACTAAATGACCATAATGGTCCCTTCTGACCTTAAGTCTATGAATCATTGAGTGCTACCGGCCTCTGTGCCTGTGAAGATCTTTGTGCAGTGAAACATGGTGAACCATACACCAGCAATGGTACTTCACTTGATCTTTATCCTACATACCCAGTGGATGCACTCTATCAGAGCTAGTTTTAGAGCAGGATGTCTCTTACATTTTATATTGGACATAAACAGCACAGCCACATCGTCTCCCCAACAATCCCTCTTTAAATCACACAGTACCTAGTTCCCAGATGGAACCAACTGCACCAAAACTGGTCCTGCAGAATTATGCAGCCAAGGTAAGGAGCCTCATCCCTTATCAAATCAAGGATGATTGCTAATTTATTCATCACCAGCCTTCCATTGAACACCATGACCCCAAAGCCAGGATCCACTTCCAGTACCCTATTGTCCTGAGAAATAACGGGCAGTACAACTGTCTTGCTATGGGCCCCTGCTTAACATAAAATCTTCCTTCACCTTGTTTCCTCCTGCCCATAATCATAGGGCCTGAGGACTCTAAGCATTTGCAGCAGGCAGCAGTCATGTTCTATGCCCCTGGACACCCAAACATGCCATTAAAGGGCTGCAGCCAAACAAGGACACGCCGAGCAACCTGCAAAGGCCATTTTCAGCAACTCTACCCTGCCACCCCAAATCAGCTATGGCAAAATCCCAATACAACCAAGATCCAAACACATGGCCCAAGTACACATCTAGGGCTTGTCTACACAATGGGTAATGCACCACAGTGGTGTGATTTATTTCTAAAGCACCCTAACTTGTTGCAAATTAATCAGCCTTTTGAGAGGGACTTTATACAGGCTTTTTTAGAAGTCTATTAAAACCTAAAAGGAAAATGCACTGATTTTTGCCATGTTGTTAATATCTGAATCTCAGAACAGAATCAGGATTCCCAGTAAACTGCTACATGGGCAAGCCCAGTGTGCAGCCTCCTTACCTCCACAAGATGAGGCGTTGGGTTGAATCCACACATGTTGCAGACCTGCTGTTTACAGGTCGTACAGGTATTATAGTTGGAGGGTTCCCTGGAGCCCACATTGATCTCTGATTTGCAGAGGGGGCACAAGACCCTTTCCTTCGACACTTCCTTTGGCTTGATGACTTGTTCTGCTTTTCCTTGCTTTGTAACTGGGGCAGTCCCAGCCCTACTCTGTGCTCCAGATGCAGCACTTGAGGCTCTGAGTCCAGCTTCTTTGCTGGAATCACTGAAGACAATTTTTGGAGGCACTTTGCCAGGGGACTGCTGACTTTGCAGGATGACCTCTGGCTGAACGGACATGAGTGTGCTTGCCTGGGTCAAAAGAGAAGCCCCAAACCCGAAAAGCTTTCCTGTGAGGCCCTCTTGGGGTGGCTCTTGTGCTGCAGCACTGTGGGGGGGTGCTGAAGTCTTTGCTGGGGAGTCTCCCACAGTCTGTCTCTGGTCACAGGAGGAAGGCTTTGCTTGATGCTGAGGGGAAGACCTAACCACTTCCTGAGGTGCAGCAGGTTTTGGCTGGCCTTGGGTGTATTGTTCCCTCTGTGCTGTAGCTGGGGGTGGTTTTGGTGACTCTGATTCCAGAACACCAGCACCATGCCTAATGCCTGGCTGCACAGTTCCTGGTGGTTTCTCTTGTCCTGTTATTCCCAGGGATGGAGGCTGGGGATGTTTGGCGGGGGAGTGGGATGGAGAAAGTGAAGAAGAATATAGCTGCTGCTGACTTTTGGAGCGAGGTGCAGTGGTCATGTCCATTCCCAAAGCTCTCTGCATCTGGCAATTCAAACATAACCATTCTTTCACCTGCAAGGCAAAAAAGACAATGCAGTGAGTGATGGATACTGACCATGATCAAGGATAGGATCTGCACAGCCAATGGCAACACAAGCAGTTTTCTGTACCTGTCTACCAGCCTCACAGCTAACTGCCCAGGCTCTGCTAACTCTGGCAACATAATCAAGGCACTATCAAAACCTCTCTATGCAGAGAAACATTTTGCTGTTAGATACGCATGAGTAGAGGGCTCTTTCAGGTACAAGTCTTCTGTACCCCACCTGTGGCTAGAGACATGTGCAGAGAAATGCACTGTTCTTGTACGTCCAATACCTTACAGCAGTGGTTCTAAACCTTTTTGGGCTCAGGACCCAACTATAAATGTTTATGGCCTGTCACAATACAATAAGGGAGTGAAGGCCCTGGGGTGGTTTTGGTTGGCTCCTACACCCTGGGGAAGTAGGATCCTGCCCAGCACTCACCCCTGTGCTGTGGGGCTGGCTGGTCTTGGCTCTCCACTTTGGGCATTGCAACTTCCGGGGAAGCAGTGCCCAGAGCCATAACCAGGGTGAGGTGAGCAGGGCAGCTGCCCAGGGTGAAAAGCTGCAGGGACGGAAAAATGGAGTGGTGGTGGGGGGGTTATGTGCCTCCCCAGATTTCTGCCTTCAATTTAGCACAGAGATTTCCAAACTGCATGGGGGCACTTCCCAGTTTGAAAACCGTCACCTCCTGCTAGAAGACAGCTGATTGGAAGGTGGTGGGAGACGCTCAGCTCGCTCTGGCCCCTAGTTCTGTGCCCAGAAGCCCTCCCTGTCCTGCTCTCTGAGCCAGGCCACCTCTGCACAGCTGGGCACTACCCAGGCAGCAGCAAGCGAGTGCCTCAGGAAGCATCTCATGGCAGGCAGGCTCTGCAAGCAGAGGCTGGCTTCAGGGGGTGGCACCAGCTGGCGTTGGGCTCCTTTGGGGCAGAAGCAAGAGTGAGTTGAGCACAGCTCTGCAATATGCCAACTGCCCTGCCTGGGGATTGTCATCTCTCCTGGGCAAGCAAACTGTTGACTGTGAAAGCAAAAGGCTGGTTTTCACTCCATAAATCAGGATTTACTCGATGGAAATTAAAAGTATAAAATGCCTTGGCTAAGTAGCGATAAATGAAAAACTGCCCCCTTGAGAGACATTCCCTGTGTCACACTAATGTCTGCATTAAGTTAATTAAAGAGGCTATATAGGAGCTGTGAGCCTTTTGATTCTAAGAATCCCCAGGATGCCCATGCAGCTGTATAAATATTAATATATAAAACTGTTTGCAGGATAATCAGCTCTGCATACTGTGACAGACCCAGACCAGTGGGGTACAGGAGTCTGGTAGAGGGCAAATATACTGGTCACTGGATGAGTAGTTTCTTCTTCGAGTGATTGCTCATATCCATTCCAGTTAGGTGTACGCGCCGCGCGTGCACATTCGTCGGAAAACTTTTACCCTAGCAACTCAGTGGGCCGGCAGGTCGCCCCCTAGAGTGGCGCCACCATGGCGCTCCATATATACTCCTGCCGGCCCACCCGCTCCTCAGTTCCTTCTTACCGCCCGTGTCGGTCGTTGGAACAGTGGAGCGCGGCTTAGCTGACCTCCACTTCCCTAGCTACTCGTTTTCTCGTATATAATTATGCAGTTATAACACTTTTATATATATATATTTGTATGGTTATACGTGTTTTCCTTGCTAACATGGTTAGTTTAGTTAGCGGGGTTCAGGAAGTAGCCCCTTCCATGAGCCCAGTGCCGGAGCCATGCATGGCTCACCGGGTTTTCAAAAGGGGCCCGGCTTGCCAGAAGCCGCGGCCGAAGAGAGATCTACATGACTCCTGTTTGAAGAATCACACTTGACAGATAAGTGCCCCATTTGCAAGGCTTTTAAGCCGAGAACAAAAAGGTGCGGGACTTTCACTTGCCCCTCCACCTTGGGCGCGGAGCGATGTTCAAGCGGCGGGCAGAAGCGCCTCCTCGGCACCGGACCCCGCCGGTACCACCAAGGCCTTCCGGCACCGACCGTCGCCGGCACCGATGTCGACTCGGCACCGTTCCCTTCTTCCGAGGTCGAGAGAGTCTACGATTCCTACTGGTGCCTGGCGGCTCCCCGGCACGCGCCGTGGTTGAGCCCCCTGCTCCCGCTACTTCCGTGCCACCTGCATCGCAGCCAGAGAGCTCGCCTCAGTTGCGTTATCCGGCCTGCAGAGGCACCGATGACTTCGGCTCCGTCGATTCCAGTCCCCCAGGACCAGGGAATCCGGTGCCTGGCAGCTCCCCGGCTCGCGCCGTGGTAGAGCTTACTGCTCCTGCTGCTTCTGTGCCAGCTGCACCACAGCTAGACAGCTCGTCTAAGATGGCTCGCCCGGCACCGACGACGTCGGCACCGTCGATCCCGGTCCCACGAGGGCCGTAGAATCCGGTGCCTGACGGCTCCCCGGCACGCGCCGTGGTTGAGCGTATTGCTCCTGCTGCTTCCGTGCCAGCGGCACCGCAGCCAGAGAGCTCGTCTAGTCGGATCGCCCGGCGCTGACACCTACTACGGCACCGATGACGTCGTCACCGTCGATCCCGGTCCCATAAGGGCCGTAGAATCCGGTGCCTGACGGCTCCCCGGCACGCGCCGTGGTTGAGCGTATTGCTCCTGCTGCTTCCGTGCCAGCGGCACCGCAGCCAGAGAGCTCGTCTAGTCGGATCGCCCGGCGCCGACGCCTGCTACGGCACCGATGACGTCGTCACCGTCGATCCCGGTCCCACAAGGGCCGTGGAATCCGGTGCCTGACGGCTCCCCGGCACGCGCCGTGGTTGAGCGTATTGCTCCGGCTGCTTCCGTGCCAACGGCACCGCAGCCTGAGGGCTCGTCTACGTCGGATCGCCCGGCACCGACACCTGCTGCGGCACCGATGGCGTCGGCACCGTCGATCCCGGTCCCACACGGGCCGTAGAATCCGGTGCCTGACGGCTCCCCGGCACGCGCCGTGGTTGAGCGTATTGCTCCGGCTGCTTCCGTGCCAACGGCACCGCAGCCAGAGCTCGTCTACGTCGGATCGCCCGGCACCGACACCTGCTGCGGCACCGATGACGTCGGCACCGTCGATCCCGGTCCCGCAAGGGCCATAGTATCCGGTGCCTGACGGCTCCCCGGCACGCGCCGTGGTCGAGCTAATTCTCCGGCTGCTTCCGTGCCCACGGCACCGCGGCCAGAGGGCTAGTCTAAGTCGGATCGCCCGGCACCGACACCTGCTTCGGCACCGTCGATCCCGGTCCCGCAAGGGCCGTAGAATCCGGTGCCCGACGGCTCCCCGGCACGCGCCGTGGTTGAGCGTATTACTCCCGCTGCTTCAGTGCTGATGGCACCCCAGCCAGACGGCTTATCTAACTCGGTTCTCCCGGCACCGGCACCTACCGAAGCTCTGATGACCTCGGTACCATGGATCCCGGCCCCACGAGGGCCGTCGAATCCGGTGCCTGACAGCTCCCCAGTACGCACTGTGGTTGAGCCTGCTGTTCCCTGCGCGCCGGAGATGTTACCAACGGCGAGGGCTCTCAGTGCCATGACGGAGTCAGTGCTGCCTGACCCGGGCACCGCCGGTACGGGCAATACAGTCTCTTCAAGGGACTGTCCCCTGTCAGTACAGCAGAGCGGCACCGTCTATGATCACGGTCCCGCAGACGCTCCAAGTCCTGTCGGCACGCCGGACACCACTGGCAGTCCCGGTACTGTTTTCCTCGGTACTGGTCACACTCACTGCACCGGTCGGTATCCCGTTCGCCGACCCGCTATCGGCACCGTTCCGACATCTGGCACCGGGGCAGGTACCTTGACTCCTGTAGCTCTTCTCCGAGCCTCGAGATCTCGGTCGACCTCCCGACACCGTTCTGGTTGCGGGTCTGGATCTCGTTCCAGGTACCTATACGCCTCCCGATGCCGGTCCCCGGTGCCGAGTTGGGCAAGGTCCGAGTGAGTCAGGGACTCGGCCCGTGCCCTCTTTTAGTACCTCCATGGCTGTCCGGACACGCATCCGTGTCACCCCATATGCGCGGATTTTATGCTCAGGACCACGATCCTGATATCATGGCCAGCGGGCGCCAGCCCCGAAGCGGAAAGAGCCTTGGCGAATGCAAGGTGTACTCTGCAGGGGCCCTGCACCTCTGGGTAGCAAAGCAACAAGCCTTGCTTAGCTGCGATAATTATAGCACCTGGGTGGAGGAGTTTCTCCCTCGAACCTCCCACCTAGAGTTCGCTGCCGTCTTGGAGGACGGGGGAAAGAATTTACCCTTTGTTGGTAAAGGCATCTTCGCGGCAGAGACAGCCCCAGACTGCGAAGCCTGCTGGACAATAGGGTCCTAATGCGTCTCAGCATGTATACGCCTGCGACCAAACGCAGGCCTTTATGGCCCCAGCCGCCATACTCTGTGCCTAGCCAGAGGCAGAACTCTGGAAAACGGCAAGGCCAAGGTGGTCGCAGACAAACGTCAGGCCCCCTAAAAAGCCAAAGTCGAGGTCCCTCGCAATTACCACTGGGACCAAAGACGGACCTTCCAAGGTTCACCGGAGGGCGGTGTACCAGTCGCAGGACGGGATCCTGATCCCGCTTTCTCCTGGCATGGCCCCAGTTACTTTTAGGTCGCTGGGTCCTGCGCACGATGGAGCATAGGTACCACCTTAAAATTGCTCCAGCCCTGTCCCCCTTCAGCGGACGAAAGGGGCTAGGGGTTTTACTCCCGTTATGCCCTAGTCCCCCACTCGACCACAGGTCAGACCTTCCTGGTCCTGCATGGACTCAACCGGTTTGGGATAAGGTTGAAGTTCTGCATGGTATCCCTGGGAACCATTATTCCATCCTTGCCTCCGGGGGGCTACTATGCCGCCCTGGATAGGAAGGACGCGTACTTTTGCAATGCCATCTTCCCTCCGCATGGGAGATGCCTCCGCTTTATAGCCAGCGGTGAATACTCCCGGTTTACGGCCATAGTCGCCGCCTACCGTAGCTATGTCGGATATGCGTTTTTCCGTATTGGGACGATTCGCTTATCCGAGGAGACTCTGACACACAAACCACTCAGCCCGTGGGCATCGTCACGGTCTTATTCACAGATCAAGGCCTGACGATTACTAATAGAGCAATCCGCTCTGGTTCCCACGCAGAGGTTGGGCTTCCTAGGGGCTATCTTGGTCTCCTACCTAGCCGGAGCCTGCTTATCGCAACTGCGGTTTTAGGCGATGGCATCAATCATCTGAGGTCTGAAGGCTTTCCCAACGACCTCAGCTCGTTCTTGTCTCAGTCTCCTGGGTCCATGGTTGCCCGCAAGTTTGTAACCAAACGCGCCAAGCTCCGCCTCCGTCCTCTCCAAGTCCGGCCCACCTCGGCGTACCGCTTGGACAGGGAGCCAATGGTCATGATAGTCACCGTTCCCTCGAACGCCTTAGGCTCCCTAGAGTGGTGGCTAACTCCCTCCTTGGTGTGGACAGGATGCGGTTTCATCCGCCCCAGCCCTCACTGCCCCTGACGGCGGACGCATCATCTCTCTGCTCGAGTGCTCATGGTCACCTCCGAGCTTAAGGCCTTCGGTCTTCTAGGGAGCTGGCATTCCTCATTAATGCCCCAAGAATGAGAGTAGTCCGCCTGGCATGCCAGGGGTTCCAGCGGCAGCTGCGAGGCCGTTGTATCTCGGTGTTTACAGCCAACACAATGGCCAGGTGCTTCATAAGCATTCAGGGGGGACATAGTCCTCCCCCCTTTTTTGTCAGGAGGCCATCCATTTCCGGGTCTTTTGCATGGCCCACTCGATGGAGCTGGCGACGTCCTTTCTCCCAGGCGTTCGGAACGTCTTATCTCTTTGACTCAGCAGGTCTTTCCTGTCTTACGAGTCGTCACTCTGCCCCATGTGAGGCGTCCCGCTTTCCGGAAGTGGAAATGGTTCCTCACGCAGACCTGTTCGCTCACCGCGAGTGCAGGAAATGCCAGATGTTCTGCTCCTTCCAAGGTCTCTCCTCGGAATCGATCTTGGTCGCATTCCTGATGCCGTGGAACGGCCAACTGCATTATGCCTTCCCGCTGTTCCCACTGGTTCGTTACGTCCTGCTCAAATTCCGCAGGGGCGGAGCGTGCATCATCATCATGATCACTCCAGAGTGGTCCAGGCAGCACTGACATACCACGTTGCTCGGCCTGTCAGCCCAGACCTCATCACTCAGGGCAATGACAGGCTTCGTCACTTGGACCTGCAGCCTCTTCGCCTCACGTACCTGAGTCGGGGTGACAGGCAGCCTTCCGCCTGGTCAACGTACCGAGCCAGGTGGAAGCGTTTCCTTTACAGCTGCAGTACGCTCGATCTTGCTCCTGCTGAGGTCTCGATCCCCTCTATTTGGCCTGCCTCTGGCCTTCAGCGGCAGGATCTGGCGGTATCATCGCTGAGGATACTCTCAGCAGCCATCCCTACCTTCCAGCAGGCTAAGATGGACGTTCAGTGTCCCACTATGGGTTCGAGGTCCCTCAAGGGCTTGGAGCGCTTGCACCCTCGGGTGCGCCGCCCAGCCCCGCCCTGGGGCCTCAACCTAGTCTTGGCCAGACGGGTCTCTGAGATCAGAGCTCTTACGAAGGTTCCACAAAGGCAAGGTGCAGTTATGACCGCACCCGGCTTTCCTCCCTAAGGTGTTTTGGCCTTTTATGTTACCCACAGCTCAACGCAATGGGCATAACCGTTGCACTCCTTGGACATCTGTGGAGTGCTCGCATTAGTTGTGCTGACAGAATCATTTCCTAAGGTGCCCCAGCTCTGCCCCGGTAGCGGGCCAAAGGGAGGGCTTGCTTGTTTTCCTCTCAGAGGATCTCATCTTGGGTGATGGCGGACATCCCCACTTGTTATGATTTGGCTCATATTTCCCCAAGCCACATTACCGTGCATTCTACCAGGGCTCAGGCTTCATCTGCCGCCTTGCTGGCTCGTGTTTCTACCCACGAGACCTGTCGCGAAGCTCCATTGGTCCTCGGTCCTTACCTTTGCTTCGCAGTATGCCCTGGTTCAAGAGAGGCTGTAGCCTCTGGCTCGGCAGTTTTATTCTGCCACATTTCACTCCGACCCCACCGCCTTTGTAAGGCTTGGGATTCACCTAACTGGAATGGATATGAGCAATCACTCGAAGAAGAAAAGACGGTTACTCACCTTTGTAACTGTTGTTCTTCGAGATGTGTTGCTCATATCCATTCCACACCCGCCCTCCTTCCCCACTGTCGGAGTAGCCGGCAAGAAGGAACTGAGGAGCGGGTGGGCCGGCAGGAGTATATATGGAGCGCCATGGTGGCGCCACTCTAGGGGGCGACCTGCCGGCCCACTGAGTTGCTAGGGTAAAAGTTTTCCGACGAATGTGCACGCGCGGCGCGTACACCTAACTGGAATGGATATGAGCAACACATCTCGAAGAACAACAGTTACAAAGGTGAGTAACCGTCTTTTTCTGTTCCCTGAGTTACCAGGGCAGGGGCTGCACTAGAGTAATCAGGAACCTGCTAGAACCAGTTAAGGCAGACAGGCTGATTAGAACACCTGCAGCCAATCAAGGCAGGCTAATCAAGGCACCTGGGTTTAAAAAGGAGCTCACTTCAGTCAGGCTGGGGTAGCCAGAGGAGCTGGGAGCAAGAGGCACCAGGAGCTGAGAGTGAGAGGGTGTGCTGCTGGAAGACTAAAGAGTACAAGCATTATCAGAAACCAGGAGGAAGGTCCTGTGGTGAGGATAAAGAAGGTGTTTGGAGGAGGACTCAGGGAAGTAGGCCAGGGAGTTGTAGCTGTTATGCAGCTGTTACAAGAGGCACTATAGACAGCTGCAATCCACAGGGCCCTGGACTGGAACCCGGAGTAGAGTGCGGGCCTGAGTTCCCCCCCAAACCTCCCAACTCCTGATCAGACACAGGAGGAGCTGACCCAGACTGTGAGGAAGATCGCTGAGGTGAGCAAATCTGCCAATAAGTGCAGGACCCACCAAGGTGGAGGAGGAACTTTGTCACAATACCTAGTGCTTCTCTGAGACAAGCAATTAGGGCCCTAAAAAGGAAAATACCATTCACAAATGAGACCTGCCTAAGCCATAGAAGTCCTGGACTGTTAACTAGAAACTGAGAATGCTGCTGACCTGACCTTCAGGACACAGGATGTGTCCAGCACTTCTACCCAATGAACCATGAGGGGGCACACTGTACTTCTGCTTGTACAGATGGCATGTAGAGCTTGTTTGACTTAGCTAGAGGAGGTGCAGCTGATGCCAGTCAGCAACAGATTCAGAACCAAGGTACAAACTAGTACCCCACTGTCATAAACAGATAGTTAAGGGTTAATGTCTCTTTTACCTGTAAAGGGTTAACAAACAGGGAACCAAACACCTGACCAGGGGACCAATCAGGAGATAAGATACTTTCAAATCTCGGTGGAGGGAAGCCTTTGTTTGTGTTTTTTGGCTTTTGCTTTGTTCTCTCTGGGCTCTGAGAGTGACCACACGAACCTACAGGCTCTCTAATCTTCTATTCCAATTTTGTGAGTACAAAGGTAGAAAGGCAGTATAGTCTTTTTATTTGTTTTCCTTTATTTACAAATGTGTAGTTTGCTGGAAGTATTTTAAATTGTATTTGCTGGGGGGGAGGCTTCTTTCTAGTTTCTATAAGCTGACAGACCCTGTAACTTTTTACCATCTAAATTGCAGAGATAAACTTTTACCTTTTTTTCTTTCTTTTTATTAAAAGCTTTGCTTTAAGACCTGTCTGATTTTTTTTCTCCGAGTTAAGGCTCAAAGGAACTGAGTCTGTGTACACCAGGGAATTGGTGGGGAGAAGGGAAAGAGAGCAGGGGGGAGAAGGGAAAAGTGAATTTCCTCTTTGTTTTAGATTCATGGAGTTTGAATCTGGATTGCCTCTGGGTCAAGGGAAAAGAGGAGGAGGGAAGGTATCATTCCCTTGTGGTGATTCAAGGAGTTTGAATCACGGTGATCTCCTAGTGTACCCAGGGTGGAAAGGAGATGGGAGGAAGGGAAAGGAGGGGGAAGGGAAATGGTTTATTCCCCTTTGTTGTGAGACTCAAGGAATTTGGATCTTGGGGGTCCCCAGGGAAGGTTTTGGGGGAGACCAGAGTTTATCAGGCACTCTACTCTAAGTCCTGATTGGTGGCAGCACTACAGGATCTAAGCTGGTAATTAAGCTTAGGGGAATTCATGCTAGTACCCATATTTTGGACGCTAAGGTTCAGAATTGGGAATTATATTATGACACCCACTCAATAGCTTCACCTTCTACATGGGCAAGCCATGCACATAGCCATGAGGGACAGACACCAACAGCAATCCTAGCTGGATGTACCCAGGCTAAATATGGCAAGGCAGTACCCACACCATAGTTAAGGGGGTAACTACATTCCCATTATAACTGGATTTTTCCTCCTCCTAATATGTGCAGAAAAAAAATTACTAGCTCCAAATATTCCTATTAATGTAAATGACAACACTTTAAAATTCTGCTCTCAGCCTTAGCGATATGTAGTAGTAAGTTTCACAGGCTAATTATGTGGTGTGTAAAGAAGTATTTGCTTTTGATCTGTGTTAAATCTGTTGCCTTTTCAGTTCATTGAGTGCCCATTGTTCTTGTATTATAAGAGTAAACTGGACTGCCTCAAACCACTGTCTCTCATAACCATTAATCAATATACCACCTAGCATTTTAGTTGCCTTTCTCTGGACCTTTTCCCCATTATCTACTTTTTTAATCGGTTACCCAAGTTGGAACCTAGCGAGGGTGTACAATTGATTTATAAAACTGTACGATAATATTTCAGTTGTATTCTCTATTGCTGTCTAATACAGACTAACACTATGGGAGCTTTCTAACCCACTCCTGCACACTGAACAAAGGTGTTTACAGAGCTGTCTGTAGAGATGCATGGATCTGTTTTCAGATAGTGTATGGGGAATCCTCAGTGTGCATGGGGAATCCTGATTTTTCTTGCACTTACGTCCATGTCTTTTCAACTGCTTAAACCCTTGGTTATTTAGGCCTGTAACAGGGTGCCTGGAGGCAGGGCTGGCATTAGACTCGCTAGGGCCAAGACAGAAAATAGGGAGAGGGTGCCCCATGGCAGGCATGTGTGATGGTCTCTGGAGGCAGAGCCAGTGCTGGCCACAGAGGCGTTGACACTGACCCACAGGCCGGGTGGCCCATTGAGGTGAGTCAGGGGTCGAGGTGGCGCTCCTGCACCGAACCCCGCTGCTGAGGCTGAAGAATGTAACTTAGCTTCGCAGGGCCTTGACAATTGCCCTGCTTGCCACCCTCTAATGCCAGCCCTGCCTGGAGGGCCAGGCAATGTAGCAGTCGGTACACCCGACTTCCAGCCCCTTGCTTCCCTGGTCAAGGAGCCTCAGTCTTTTATGCAATGGGGTATGGGAACCTGGGCCCTCCATCTCTGTTGGGTCCAGTCCAATGTCCTGAGAGTTGACCCCAGACCAGGGAGCCCCCAGCAGGGAGTCTAAACCCATTGCCCTGGGCTACTTTCTACCACCATCCCTTCGGTTTGGGGCATGGCCCTGTGATATTATTGACATGAACTGTGACCGTACAGATCATTGTTGCAACCAAGGTCATATAGTGGCAAGAAATCTTATAAGATATCCATGAAAAGATTATGATTTGCTGGTAATGATTATGCTATCTGTCTGTGTGTATCATTTTTGTATTTAAAGTAATAAATATTGGCTCTATACTGTCTGTATTTCAAACCTGTGCTATGCTTCTGAGTGAAACCCCAGACAATTTGGCATCAGCACTGCCTAGCATGCTTGATGGCTCATTAAGGACCATCAGCTGTACAACTGACCCACTGAGAGAAGGCAGATACACCTTGTCACTCAGCAATGCATGCAGGGACTTGCCTATGGACAGAACTCTAAGGTTTTTCAATGCCATGTGCTGGGTGGCTTGTGGTTGGAACAAAGAAAGCACAAGCCACATGGCAAAAGGACTATAAAAGGAAGCAGCAGCATCTCCATTTGGTCTAAATCCTGCTTCTTACTTCTGAGGGAACCTTGCTACAAACTGAAGCTCTGAAAAAAGGACTGAATGACACATCCAAGCTGTGGATGTACTCCAGAGACTTGATTTAAACCGGCAGTTTATTCCATCACCGCTACAAGCCTGAACCAAGAACTTTGGCATTACTGTATGTAATTGGCTCCATTTACCCAGTTCTAACTCTCATCTATATTTCTTCCTTTTTATGAATAAACCTTTAGATTTTAGATTCTAAAGAACTGGCAACAGCGTGATTGGCAAGTAAGATCTGATTTGTATACTGACCTGGGTTTGGTCCTTTGGGATTGAGAGAACCTTTTTTCTTTTACTGGGGTATTGGTTTTCATAAACATTCATCCGCATAACAAGTAACACTGGTGGTGATACTGGAAAACTGGAGTGTCTAAAGGAATTGCTTGTATGACTTATGGTTAGCCAGTTTGGGGGGGGGGGGGGGAGTAAGACCGAAGTCTTCTCTGTTTGGCTGGTTTGATATGCAAGAGACCCAAGCTTTGGGCTGTGACTGCCCAGCTCTAAGCAATTTGTCCAGAGTTGATATTCTCAGTTGTGTACCACCAGAGGCAGCATTGTTACAGTGGTGTAGTCATGCTAGTGCCCACAGAACCAGGTCAATTAAGCTTCGGATCAGAACTCCACACTTTTTGATATTTAGAGTTCTGTTGGTTAAAGATCAGTGACCATGAGCCAGAAAGCATCAGCAGAAGCAATGAAACTGCAAGCCCTGAGAGACAGCCTACAATTTGAACATAATCAAAACCTGGCAGAAATCTGAATGAGAGAGAAGCAAACCTTGGCTCAGCTGGAAAAGGAAGCTAAAGAAAGGGCTGCTGAAAGACAATAAGAAGATGCTGGAAGAGAGGAAAGGGCTTATAAGAGGCACATGGAAGGTATGGCTGCTGAGGAGAGAGTTGCCAGACTTAGGCTCCAAGTCAAAAAAGCAATGGAAGAACAGCAGAAACTGTATCCTCTTGGACGTCCAGTTTATAACAATGTTAGTATGTTGTATTACTCTGTGCAGTTGTCTGTGTTTAATCAGTTTTGCTATGGCCAGGGAGAGGGTAATTTTAACCTGGGAAAGGTGGCAAAAAGCTGTTTGTCTGTGAATGAAGTTTCTGAATGTTTGTCTAATGTCTTACAAGTGAATCTGGAATTAGATCAAGCACAGAAAGAACTCATTGGTCAGGAAAATGTTTCTTAGAAGCAGATTAAAGTGGATGGTCAGGTTAAAGCCCTAGCTGAGGAAGAAAAGGGTAGATTTTTGATGAGAGAGGAAGACAAGGAAATTTTGGAGGCGCCTAGGCAGCCTTGTGAGCTGATGACTTTGTTTAATCAGCAGTTTGGAAAGGCAAGTATAATGGAAGATGAGTGTCCCTATACCGTACCTGTTACCTGTGTGGAGAATTGTGACAATGGAGGAAATGTGCCCGTGTCTGTTGAGGGTAATGACTTGCCTATGGAGGGAGCTATCTCAGTCTCCAAGCAGTTGTCTGTGAACAGCTCTGTGCGCTGGGACAAGGGAAATGAGATCCCAAGCTGTGTGTCTGGTAAAGGAGAATGTGTCTCCAGTTGTTTGTCTGTGGAGCAGACAGAAGGTGCCTTTCAGCCTCTGATGATTGAAGGTAGTGCAGTTGTCTCAGAATTGGTTCTGGATTCAACTAAAGCCCAGAAAGGGAATGGTCCTACGTTTGTGTCTGCTAGGGAGAATGGCACTGTAACTAGGTTACATCCAGTTAGTGTCTTAGCAAAATCCCAGAGACCAGACAATTCTGGTGCTTGTATTTTGCCTGTTGCTAATGTGTGCTGGGGAAAGGTGTAGCAACTCTGCCTAATCAGGGTGATATCCTAGCCAAGGCACAAGAAAAGCATAAAGCTGATTTGATTGTGTTACCTACTGACAGTTTGGAAACTTGTAGCAAGAAGGAAAAAATTCCTAAACTTGTATGTGGCAAAGGGAATGAGAATACTTCTGACCTTTTGACTATGAAATCTAGTAGTCTACCTGAAAGGGAATTGTGTACAAATCCGCCTGATGAGCCAAAAGTGATCCTGGGTGTAAGTGAGACCCAGAAAGAGTCTGTTGTTGCTCAGGAAAGTGTTCCTTTAGAGCATGCCCTAGGTGAAGAGGGTAAGGGCAGAATTTCTGTGTGGGGTGAATTGTTGCTTAGAGAAGCTCCCAGGGAAAGGAATCCTCATGGTAATCTGTGCAAGCAATTGCTGCAACTGAAGGGTGTGGAAGTGATTTAATCAAGGAAGTTTCTGTTCCTAACAGCCAGAAATCTTCTGTTGTGAATGGATCCACTGTCTTTCCTTTTGAAAGATCCAGTGTGGATACCTCTGAAAAGGTCTCAGATGGAGTAAAAGCTATTAAGGAAGTTGAACAGCCCTATAACCAACTGGCTGTGGGTGACCAGTTTGTTGGGAAAACAATGTTGTTGGAACAGAAATGTCTCCATGTAGATTCTGTGAGTAAACAGTCTGTATCTCAGGTTCAGAGGGAAGACTGGGTAGCTGAGTCTGCAGAGCAGGACAGCTATGCAGTTAATCTTTTGAGAGGGCAGGTATACTCTCATCTCTAGACACTTTGGATATGATTTGTAATCTCTCAGTGGACTTAACATCTGATTCCATGTGGAAGCAGAGGTTGGTAATGGAAGGACCACAGAACTTTGAGTCTAACTTGCCAGTGAAAATGGATGGTATATCTTTAAGACAGAGTCCAGCCTTGGAATTGGTAGCAGTCAAGGATCTGAAAACCGGTAAAGAGGCTCCTGTCTGTGTTGATGCAAATTACCTGGCTGATAGGGAGAAGAAAGACTTGCTAATAGCTGTTAGCACAGAGGGCACATCCAATCAGCCACTGAATTCTGTTAAAAAAGCAAGAGAAATCAGGGTTTAATCCTTCAGGACAAGGAGGAAAGAGAGAACTTAATTTTGCAAAGGGAAGCCACAGGTTAACCCTAAAAGGCCCAAATCCCAATGGTGTTAAGCCGAAGGTGTGGCATGACAAACATGATTGTAGATGGACACTTGCAATGAATTTGTTATTGCTAATGGTAATTTTTGTACCTAATGTGTTGCTATTACCAAGAACTGTAAAAAAAAAAAAAAAAAAAAATACAATGTGCTGTCATAAGCAGATAACTAAGGGTTAATGTCTCTTTCACCTGACCAGAGGACCAATCAGGAAACAGGATTTTTTCAACTCTGGGTGGAGGGAGGGTTGTGTCTGTGTTCTTTGTCTTCGGCATGTATGCTCTCTCTCAGCTATGAGGGGATTTCTATTTCCTGCTCTCTAATCTTCTATTTCCAAGTTGTGAGTACAGAGATCATGTATTTACATGTCTATAGTTGCTGGAGTGCTTTGAATTGTATTCTTTTTGAATAAGGCTGTTTATTCATATTTCTTTTAAGCAATTGACCCTGTATTTGTCACCTTAATACAGAGAGACCATTTGTATGTATTTTCTTTCTTTTTTATATAAAGCTTTCTTTTAAGACCTGTTGGAGTTTTTCTTTAGTGGGGAACTTCAGGGAATTGGGTCTGCAGCTCACCAGGGAATTGGTGGGAGGAAGAAATCAGGGGGAGGTCTGTGTGTGTTAGATTTACTAGTCTGACTTTGCATTCCCTCTGGGTGAAGAGGAAAGTGCTTTTGTTTTCAGGACTGGAATTACAGAGGGTGGACTCCCTCTGCTTCGATTCACGGAGGTTGCTTCTGTATATCTCTCCAGGAGCACCTGGAGGGGGGAAGGGAAAAGATTTATTTCCCTTTGTTGTAAGACTCAAGGGTTTGGGTCTTGGGGTCCCCAGGGAAGGGTTTCGGGGGGACCAGAGTGCCCCAAAACACTCTAATTTTTTGGGTGGTGGCAACAGTACCAGGTCCAAGCTGGTAACTAAGCTTGGAGGTTTTTCATGCTAACCCCCATATTTTGGACGCTAAGCTCCAAATCTGGGACTGGAGTTATAACATGTGCCTAATCTTTTTAAAAAATGCTTGAACATGTTAAAAGGAATACATAAGAACACACTTTATGTTAAAAGGCCTTATTATACTAATGATGCACAGTTAGTGCCCATAAACAGTCTTGGAACTTTTCACAGGAGAAAAGACACTCAGCACCTAATGTGCTGTATGAAAAGGGAAACTGAGGCACACTACCATATTGCTTTCACCACTAAATGACAAGATTTCTATACTATGCACAACATTAATATCTACATTGTCTTGATATTTATTGGGTTCCAAACATTTGCTAGAGCTTATCATAGAATATTAGGGTTGGAAGAGACCTCAGGAGGTCATGTAGTCCAATCTCCTGGTCAAAGCAGGACCAACACTAACTAAATCATCCCAGCCAAGGCTTTGCCAAGCTGAGCCTTAAAAACCTCTAAGGCTGGAGATTCCACCAACTCCCTAGGTAACCCATTATAGTGCTTCACCACCCTCCTAATGAAATAGTGTTTCCTAATATCCAACCTAGATCTCCTCCACTGCAACGTGAGACCACTGCTTCTTGTTCTGTCCTCTGCCACCACTGAGAACAGCCTAGCTCTGTTCTCTTTAGAATCCCCCTTCAGATAGTTGAAGGCTATCAAATCCCCCCTCACTCTTCTTTTCTGCAGACTAAATAACCCCGGTTCCCTGAGCCTCTCCTCGTAAGTCATATGCCCCAGCTACCTAATCATTTCCATTGCCCTCTGCTGGACTCTCTCCAATTCGTCCACATCCCTTCTGTAGTGGGGGGACCAAAGCTGGCCGCAAAACCCCAGGTGTGGCCTCACCAGTGTTGAATAGAGGGGAATAATCACTTCCCTCGATCTGATGGCAATGCTCCTACTAATACAGCCCAATATGCCTTCTTGGCAACAAGGGCACACTGCTGACTCATATCCAGCTTCTTGTCCACTGTAATCCCCAGGTCCATTTCTGCAGAACTGTTGCTTAGCTAGTCGGTCCCTAATCTCTAGCAGTGCATGGGATTCTTCCATCGTAAGTGCAGGACTCTGCACTTGTCCTTGTTGAACCTCATCAGATTTCTTTTAGCCCAATCCTCCAATTTGTCTAGGTCACTCTGGACCCTATCCCTACCCTCCAGCATATCTACCTCTCCCCTCATTTTAGTGTCATCTGGGAATTTGCTGAGGGTGCAATTAATCCAATCATCCAGATGTTGAACAAAACTGGCCCCAAAACCGACCCTTGGGGCACTCCGCTTGATACCGGCTGCCAACTAGACATCGAGCCATTGATCACTACCCGTTGAGCCTGACAATCTAGCCAGCTTTCTATCCACCTTATAGTCCATTCATCTAATCCATACTTTTTTAACTTGCTGGCAAGAATACTGTGGGAGACCGTATCAAAAGCTTTGCTAAAATCAAGATATATCACATCCACTGCTATCCCCATATCCAGAGCCAGTTATCTCATCATAGAAGGCAATCAGGTTGGTCAGGCATGGTTTGCCCTTGGTGAATCCATGTTGACTGTTCCTGATCACCTTCTTCTCCTCCAAGTCCTTCAAAATGGATTCCTTGAGGACCTGCTCCATGATTTTGCCGGGTACTGAAGTGAGGCTAACTGATCTATCATTCCCCAGGTTCTCTTTCTTCCCTTTTTTAAATATGGGCACTATCTTTGCCTTTTTACAATCATCCAGGACCTACCCTGATTGCCATGAATTTTCAAAGATAATGGCCAATGGCTCTGCACCCTTGGATGCATTAGATCTGGACCCATGGACTTGTGCATATCCAGCTTTCTAAATAGTCCTTAACCAGTTCTTTCACTACTGAGAGCTGCTCACCTCTTCCCCATACTGTGTTGCCCAGTGCAGCAGTCTGAGACCTGACCCTGTATGTGAAGACCGAGGGAAAAAAAGGCATTGAGTACTTCAGCTTTTTTCACATCATCTGTCACTGTGTTGCCTCTCTCATTCAGTAAGGGGCCCACACTTTACCTGACCTTCTTCTTGTTGCTAACATACCTGTAGAAACCCTTCTTGTTACCCTTCACATCCCTTACCAGCTGCAACTCCAGTTGTGCCTTGGCCTTCCTGATTACACCCCTGCATGCTCTAGCAATATTTTTATACTCCTCCCTAGTCATCTGTCCAAATTTCCACTTTTTGTAACCTTTCACTTCTTGTAAGCTTGTATGGATAAAATAGCTATGTTCTTTAGCTCTTGGCAAGATAACATGAGACATACAGGAACCATGCTGCAAGAGCAGATCCAATCCATTATTGTTCTAACCAAGTCTTACCTTGAGTTTGTAAAGAAATTCAATCATTTTATTGAACATGACTTAGATAAACCATTTATGTTATACACTGATATGGCTTCTAACCCAATACTAGCTGTAGTAAGGCAGAACCAAGAATGGGTAGGGTGACCAGATACAGGTGCACAGCCCTGACCAGAGCTAGAGGCACACTGGTCCGCCTGGCCCTGTGCTACCAGCATGCCCCTTCCTGTTGGGGGTGGGCCTATGCTGCGCCACACAGCTCCGCTGCCCAGAACCCCCTGGATCCACTATGCCCAGAGCCCCCCTACAACCCTTCCACCACAAATGCTGTGCTGTGCGCACACACCCCACCCAGCGCCCCCCTGCCCACAGCCCCACCACAACTGCCCAGCACCCCACACAGAACTCCCCACTCGCTTGTTTCCCAATACACAGATTTCCCCTCCCTTCCTTCCTCCTACTGCCCTTCCCCACAGCCCCACCACAACTACACAAAGCCCCACACAGACCTGCACTGCTCATTGCCCTGGCACACACAAACCTCCCCCATTGCCCAGCACCCCCCAACACACCTCCCAGACACTCACTCCATCACACCCTTCCCCTTTCCCTGGCCGTACATACCAGCCCTGCTGAGAGGTCTTTGGCTCCTAGGGTGAGAGCAGCGAGGGGAGTCTCCAGATTCTCCATGTGCTGTGCCCGTTACATGTGCAAGCTCCGTGCCTCCCATTGGCCAGCAAAAGTGCTGCTGGAGTCACGGAGAGGGGCTTGCAGACGCCAGCAGCATGCAGAACCCCTCCCCACCCTAAGAGCCAGGGGGCAAGTTGGGGAGTCCCGGTGGTGCTCACCTGGGGCGGCTCCTGTCTCGGGAAGCATCTGGCAGGCTGGTCCCACTGGCTCCTACGGTTGTGGGTTGGGTTGGGGGGGCGGGGGCTCTCTGCCTGCTCCCGGCGCCTGCAAGCCCTGCCCCTGCAGCATGTGGTCCTCCTGCCAGCAGGCGGGCATGAGAGCTGCCCCAGGAAGCGGTAAGCAGCGGTGCCATGGCTGTGGTGCCACGGCTGCGGTCTGGACGGTCCCTGATATCAGGACAAATGGTGTCTCAACCAATGTAAGGTTGGGACATAGGACAAGTCCCCTAAAATCGGGACTGTCCTGATAATGTTGGGACATCTGGTCACCCTAAGGATGGGGAGCTCTTGGGATGTAGTTAGTGATGTTTGTGTCATCCTTTCCTGCATCAATTTTGCATTGGGGGGTGTGACGTTATTGACATGAACTGTGATCGTATAGATCATTGTTGCAACAAAGGTCATATAATGGCACCAAATCTTGTACAAAGGAGATCATGTAAGGTGTCCATGAAATGGTTTGCCATTGCTGTATGTAATTGATTCCATTTAAGCAAGTCTAACTCTCATCTATATTTCTTTCTTTTTATGAATAAACCTTTGGGTGGGGAAGCCATAAGTTTGGGAAACCATAAGTTTGGTCAGGCCCAACCCCAAGATGTCTCCCTGCTTCAGTCACCCAGCTACCTCCACTGCCAGTGACTCCTAGTGCTCCTCCACAGTCTCCCCTGGCTGGGGAAACAGTGCTTACTGCCTGGTGGCTGCCTCAGCTGGCAGGCTGGGACCCCTTTCTCTCTGGTAGAGAGGCTGCTAGCTCCTGCCTCTTTGCCTGTCAGCCCCCAACTGAGCTAGGTCCTCTCTCTCCTCTGCTCTCCAGGCCTGGCATTGGCTGCAGGGCTAGCTGGGGCTCCAAGGCTCTCTCTAACCTATGCCACGCTGGCAGGCAGTTTCTCCACTTCATCACAAGGTCCTTCTGTTTTCCATACAGTCCTCTCTAGACTTACCTAAATTAAGTACTTTTGCATCATCCATAAAGTTTGACATTTCATTGTTCAACTGCCATGAAACGAAGTGGGATTAGAGCCTATTTGAATAAAGATTGGAGAACAGCTCATCCAACTCTAGCATCTTCTCTCAAGTCCTGAGTGACAGTGTAAAGGGAATCAAACATGTGGACTGAGGACCAGGTTGCTGCTCTACAAATGTCCAGAATTGAAGCATATGCTAGAAAAGCCACCAAGGCCAACTGCAATCTTGTCAAATGAGTTGTGATTCTGCTAGGTGGGGTGGTGATCGCCAGGTCATAGCACACAGTGTATACAAGAGACTATCCAAGAAGAAATTATCTGAGTGGACAGTATCAGAGGGGTAGCCGTGTTAGTCTGGATCTGTAAAAGCAGCAAAGAGCCCTGTGGCACCTTATAGACTAACAGATGTTTTGGAGCATGAGCTTTCGTGGGTGAATACCCACTTTGTCGGATGCATGTAGTGGAAATTTCCAGAGGCAGGTATATATATATGCAAGCAAGAAGTAGGCTGGAGATAACAAGGTTAGTTCTCCAGCCTGCTTCTTGCTTGCATATATATACCTGCCCCTGGAAATTTCCACTACATGCATCTGACGAAGTGGGTATTCACCCACGAAAGCTCATGCTCCAAAACTTCTGTTAGTCTATAAGGCGCCACAGGACTCTTTGCTGCTTTTACTGAGTGGACAGTGATTCTCCTTTTATTCTATCTGCCACTGCTATGAACAGTTGGGAGGACTTATGGAAATGCCTTGTTCTGTCAAGATAGAATGCCAAAGCTCTTCTGACACTTGAGTCTCAAGTGCGGTGGTTGGAACTAGTCAAAAAGAGGTTACAGTTTATTGTTTTCTGTTTGCTTATTTGCGTAAGGGAAATAGAAACCTTAAAGCATAAACATGAGCATCAACAAAACAACTGCCAAGCTAGTGCTGGCCAGAATGGAGTGGGCGGGGGGAGAGGAGAAAGAGAGAGAATGTGAGCACCAAAGGTGGGAAGCAGAGTTAAGAGCCAAAGAAAGGCAGGCAGAACAGCAGAGGACAGGAAGATGGCTGCCAACAAGCCATGCAAGCTGAGAAGCAAAAAGAGAAGAGAGAAGCGGCTGCCTATAAATAAGCTGGGAGAGGAAGAGGCCCAAGAAAAGGAGAAGGAATGGATGTATAACCTGGACATGATGGAAAAACATGGACTGATCCCAGAATCACTAATCTCTCCTTCCACTCAAGGAACCCTCAGCTTGGACAAGTTGTGTCCTGCACACAAGTAATTAGACAGCATTGAGGAATATCTTACCACTTTTGAAGGTTCATAATATTCTTGAGGACAGGCAAATCCCCACAGTGATTGCAAAACTGTCTGGTAAAGCTTTGAATGTATTTAATTAAATGCTGATTCAGGAAGCTTTCATAGAATATTAGGGTTGGATGGGACCTCAGGAGACCATCCAGTCCAACCCCTTGTTCAAAGCAGGACCAATCCTAAATCCTGAAATAGCCCCCTTAAGGCTTGAACTCACAACCCTGAGTTTAGCAGGTTAATGCTCAAACCACTGAGCTATCTCTTCCCCCCAATTTGATATAGTGTGAACTTAAAAGGCTGTTTTACAAAGGTTTCAAATTACTCCTGCAATGTATAGGTTGAAAATTAGAAATCTCAAGAAAAGTGCTGGCATGAGTTATGGTGAATATGCTTATAAAATGTGTGACCTAATGGGAAAATGGTTAAAATGGAAGGGGACTGATGATTATAACTAATTGTCTGATCTCTTTGCTCAAGAAAATTTCCTAGGTATATACAGTGAAGACGATAGAAACAGTGCGTGGGATACATTTTTAAACTCTGTGAAAGAAATGGCCACTCTGGCCGATTCTTTTGTGCGAGCCCAGATGCCCAATAAGTGCAAGCCACAGAATGAGAGGTACAAACACAGTGTAAAAGGAAGATCCTGTTTTACCGCTGGGAAGGAGGGTAGTTGGAAGCCCAGACACTCACCCCCACAAAATCGTTCCCCTCCTGGAAATCCTCATCACAAGCCTCCTGTGAAGGAGGAGTGTCCAAGAAGGGGTTTCCAGTGTAACTCCACTGAGCACCTGAGAAATCAGTACCCTGAGCTAAAACATGCTAATCCTCATCCAACCCATAATAATGAAGCTGTCCTTAACACAGAAGCCCCAGAGGTAGCTTCATTTCATCTGACAAGCTTTGAGTTGCCTGAGTTCTAATAGAACATGCCTTGATACAAGATGACAGAGTTAACTTGTTCAGTTCATAAGAAATTCTAATGCAGTCTGACACCCAATTTGATAGTCTCAGTGTTGAAACAGCCTGTCCTCTGGATTTATTATCAAAAGAGAGAAAACATCTGGGTGATTTGCAGAACGGTTTTGTCCTATTGAGGTGATATACAAAACAGCTCATAAAATGCCTAATGTTGAAATTAGCCTTTGCAGGAGATGAATGAGGTCTTGGAAAGAGTACTGGTAAGTGAATAAATTGATTTAAGAGAAATTTTGAAACCATTTTTTTGCAGAAATTTAGGATGAGGATGAAGAGTAACTCTGTCCTTCTGGAAGATGGTATAAAGCGGTCATGCCACCAGTGCTTGAATTTCACTCACTCTGGGAGCAGAGGTAATAGACATCAAGAACGCTATCTTAATAGACAAATCATACAAAAAACAGGTGGACATAACGTCAAATGCTGGTTCTATCAGAGACAGGAGGAGTCTAATAGAAGGGAAAAATCCTTAACAGGCAGAAAAACATGTGTTCACCAAATATTTGAAGTGGCTATCATAGAATTGGAAAAAATTGCATCGCTGAACTGAGGATGAAAGGCAGATCTTACTACTAGATGAACCTTAAAATAACTATTTTTAAGAGATCTGAGGGCTTCAATGATAATCCAGGATGATAGGAACAGATGCATTGACAGGATGAAAATTGAAGCCATATTGAAAACCATTTCCACTTGAAACTATAAGTAAGCCTCAGATCCTCCCTTCATGGAGCTCACTAACAAAAATCTTTTCTAGCCTCTGGAGTCTACTCCTTACAAGATGTACAAATCACACACTGCCCATCATTCAGGGAAATGGCTGCCTCATAGGCTGGACAGATCTTAAAATCAGAACTTGGCCTCCACCAGAGTAGCGGTATCTTGGTACTGAAGAAAACTCCTTAAAGGAATAAAAAGTTGTTTTTATTTCTTCTCACTCCCGCACCCCACCCCAGACAGGCTAATAAGATGTTTACCACTAAAACTATGAGAAAACTAACACTATGTACACTCACAGTTACACAGAAGTCATAACCATGAGGAAGCAAAGGACTTTTGCTGCCTTAAGTGGTAAGAAGGAACTGTGTAGCTTCCCTTTGTCTCAGGATATGGGCTCAGGGGCATGCAGGGCACATGTGCAACCTCAACAGGCAACGATAGCCAAAACCTCCAATCTCACATGTATGTAGTGGATACACACTGAGACCGGGACCCATGTGGACAAATTCTCAAAGAACAATGGAATGTTATGGAAAGTCAAGGCTGCAATAGCAGCTAATAGAATTTGAAGTGTATTAGACAATCCTTTCATACAAGAAAAAATCATGGTAATGCCACCCTGAGTGCACACTGGTACCCCTGCCAACCCTTCTCAAGATCCAAAAACTTCTGCTGAAAAAACTCATGGCTTGGTCTGATGTTAAATGCCACCTCTTTCTGTCGAAGCAGCTTCGAAGTGTAATAATAGTGTGTGGATATTTTGTGACAATTGCTGTAATACTTGTCAGAAGAAGTTCCTCATTTTGTGCAGCACTGATGGTTCTTTGAGATGCCAGTCCCTGTGGACGCTCCACTCAGGGCCGGCACTTCCATTTAGGTGACCTAGGCAATCGCCTAGGGTGCCAGGATTATTGGGGGGCAGCATTTTGCCGGGGGGAGGCGGCAGGCGGCTCCGGTTGACCTGCCGCAGGCGTGCCTGCGGAGTGTCCGCTGGTCCCGCAGCTCTGATGGACCTGCCGCAGGCGTTCCTGCAGAAGGTCCGCTGGTCCCGCAGCTCCGGTGGACTTCCCGCAGGCACGCCTGCGGCAGCTCCACCAGAGCCGCGGGACCAGTGGACCGCCCGCAGGAACGCCTGCAGCAGGTCCACCGGAGCCACGGGAGCAGCGCGCGAGGCAGCGAAATGGCCGTGCGCCTAGGGCGCCAAAAACACTGGCGCTGGTCCTGGCTCCCCTGTAGGTGTGTCTGCATCCCTGTGCTTCTGATTGGAGATCTTTGGTAGCGGTGTCCATTTGGCCCACACGTGTGCTCTCCCTTCCTCATGCTCTGCCTTGAGCTAATTAGTGCTGTGTGGGCGAACCAGATCCTTCTCTACCATAGAGCCCCTATTGAGAACTTCAAAGTAGAGGGGAGGAGGGTAGATGTGGAGCACCCATAGGACACGCAACTTGAAGAACTGTCATTACTGCACAAGGTGAGTAACTTCCTCTTCTTCTTCAAGTAGTGTCCCTAAGGATGCTCCACTGTAGGTATCCCCGATGGAGGGTTGGGGCTTCAGAGTCAAGTTCATTATGGATGACAATACTGTGGAGCCGAAGATGGCATCAGAAACAGAGTCTCTAGTAATCGCAGAGTGTTCTGCGAAAATGTGAACAGACAATCGAGTCGCTGCCCTGCAGATTTCTGGAATGGGAATATTTTTAATTAAGGCGACAGAAGTGGAAACCGATCTCGTGGAGAGTGTACAGATTCTGGATGAGGGTAAAGAATTGCAAGCATGATAGCAGTAGTTCTCTCATTTGGAGAGTCTCTGAACTAAGAATATGTGCCTTTTGATCTCTCCTCTTCTAATCTGTTTTCTCCTCCTCAAAAATTTCCTCTCAAGGTTCTGGGGCTCTGGACACAGAGGCTGAAGGAGACAGTTTTGTTGATGCTCCATATGAGACTCTCTAGATGCCCGAGAAGCATGGTGTCAGTAGGCTGCCAATGGATCCCAGTAAGGCCACTGGGGTGCGGGGAATGGCAGGTGTCACACTACCCATGGGTGGTGTTAGGGGGCTTATTCCTTCACCCTCTCACTTCCCTGGTTCTTTTCGCATGAACAGAAAGCAACAATACCCAAAGTCCGAAGGTGCAAACAATTTGATGTTTATTGGGATGAACTTTCAGCAAGCAGAAACTTTCTGTTTCCATTCCCTGTTCCCATTCCCCCCTCAGCAAAACATGATCCCAATTCCCTCACCCCCAATCCCTGTTCCCATTCCCCTCTTACTTCCTGAAGGGGGGAGGGACAGTTCAGTGGTTTTTAAGCATTGGCCTGCTAAATCCAGGGTTGTGAGCTCAATCCTTGAGGGGGCTATTTAGGGATCTGGGGCAAAAATCTGTCTGGGGATAGGTCCTGCTTTGAGCAGGGGGTTGGACTAGATGATCACCTGAGGTCCCTTCCAACCCTGGTATTCTATGACTGCAGACTATATAGTAAAACTTGAGTTCTGCTTAGCTATACCTTAACCAATCATTTTACTGAAATTTAACTAACCAATCCTAACATACTGTAACATGGTTATTTAACCAATTAGATCCCACCACCTTAATTGGTTTACACCCAACAAAATTAATTATACAGCAGACAGAAACAATCACAGAACCAGACAGAGATTATACAGACAAACAATAGGGAAGTGGAGACTACAGTGATGGAACAATACAGAAATGAGGATTTCACATCACAGCTATTGATAAGTGAGTTCTTGCCAGACAGGATCAGGGCCATCCTTAGCCATAGGCAGAATAAGCAGCCGCCTAGGGCACCACTAGGTCTAGGGGCACCGCTCCTGCGAGAGCCTGAACAGAGAGGAAGCAGTGGAGCATGTAAGAGCAGGGCTGCTGGGTCCTAGAGAGAGCCGAATGCAGCAAAGTCTGAGGGAGGGGATTGGCTGCTGGTGTCTCTGGGAAGGAGTAGAGGAAAGAAATCACCTGTGAGTGTGACTCTTTCCCCTGGCGTGAGGTGAGGCAGGCTCTGCAGCTCTGGCAGTATCCCTTGTTGTCCCCCATAACGTCCATTCTTCTCCCTTCTGCCTCACAGAGCACCCCCGTTTCTCCCTCCCCCCCATGGAACACCTCTCTCTTCCCCCTCCCCTCCATCAGGGCTGGGTTGGTGAGGCACTGGCAGGGAGGGGAGGCTGGCTGGCTGCCTGCTGAGGAATCAAAGTGAAAGTAACTCACTTTCTCAGCAGGCAGCCAGGATTGGAATGGTCGCACAGGGCTGGGCTAGGGCTAGTCAGATAGCATGTGCGAAAAATCAGGACAGAGGGTTGGGGTAGGGTGAGCAGATGTCCCACTTTTATAGGGCCAGTCCCAGTTTTTGGGTCTTTTTCTTAAATAGGCTCCTATTCCCCCCCCCTCCTGTCCTGATTTTTCACACTTGCTGTCTGGTCACCCTAGACAGGGGTAATTGGTGCCTATATAAGACAAAGCCCCAAATATCAGGACTGGCCCTATAAAATCAGGACATCTGATTCTGATCACCCTAGCTGGGGAGCGCATCTCTCCTCTGGGCTGGCAGTGATCCATCTCATCCGGGGGGAGCTGCACAGGGCAGGATGAGCTGCTGTGGCTCCATGGGTGCCCTGTCCCTGAGATCAGATGCTGTGCTAACTTCACCATGGCCCGCTGGGATGGTGGTGGTACCCATTGGCGTGTGATCGGACCTGAGGGTTTGCTGCTGCTGTTGCCACTCTGCACCCCAAGAGGTGGATTTTGGGGTCCTGCAGTTTTCCACCTATCTCCTCCTCTACTGCAGCTGTTGGACCAGCAGGCTGGGGGGTGAGCCAAGCATGAAAGGAGTACTGTGTTGCGATTTAAAGTGCCATTTAACAACTTTGTTTGCCAAAAATGCTGCTAACAATCCTGAATTCAATTTCAACATTTTTTTTAAATCAATATCTTAGCCAAAAACAGAAAATTAAGTTGTTGACAGTTATTTGTGACAAGTTTGGTATGGGGAGAGGAGCGGACCAGTTTTCATCAGAGAAACAAAAAATGTTGACTGACTTTCCTATAGCCCTGTTACTGCTAAATAGAGCCCTCCAACAACTGTAATATGCTCCTTACTAATGTGTAGAGCAGGGGTCGGCAACCTATGGCACACATGCTAAAGGTGGCACACAAGCTGATTTTTGATGGCACGCAGCGGTGAGCTGAGCGGCTCAGCCCGCCACTGCTCTGGTGTTCCGGCTGCTGCCCCATTGGCAACCAGGGTCCCGGCCGCCGGCCCCACTCAGCACCCACTGCTGGCCTGGGGACCCCCAAGGAACCCCAGGCTGGTAGCGGCTGAGCAGGCCAGAGGCTGAGACCCTGGCTGAGCCACTCAACCCACTGTCGGCCTGGGGTTGCATTCACTCAGCTGGCAGCGGGCTGACGTGACTAAATTCAATGAAATAGGAAAACAAGAGCAACTAATCACAAAGTGCAAGAGCCTAGAGCAGTGGTCCCCAACCTTTTTCGTCTGGCGGGCGCCAGATGAAGGCCTGTGGTGGCATACAAGCATCTGCTGAAATGATGCCGAATTTCGGCGGCATTTCGGCAGAGGCTCGTCCTCCAGCCAGTACGTGGGTGCACTGAGAGGCCCTTGCGGGAGCCAGGACACCTGTGGGCACCACGTTGGGGACCCCTGACCTAAAGAGCCTCCTGAAGCACGGTGATCGTTTTGATTTAAATGGACTTGAACTGTACGAAAAATTGAGTTGTTGCCACACGCAAAATCGATGATGGACATTGTACAGTTTATTCATACCAGTAAACTTGTTCACATATATCCTAATGTGTACATTGCCACTTGTATTCTACTAACAATTCCTGTATCAGTAGCATCAGGAGAACGGAGTTTTTCAAAACTAAAGCTCATTAAAAACTATTTCTGCTCTACAATGAGTCAGGAACACTTGACTGGTCTTGCTATTCTTGCAGTCGAACAAGACATCACTTTGTCTTTGTCATACGATGACATATTACTGATTTGCAGCCAAAAAAGCCAGAAAGATTGCTTTTAATTAAAACTAATCCTTGTTTCAATACCTCTTCATAGAAATTTCCAAATAAAATGTTGACAAATTAAAAAAATGATATTATTTGCATCATTCTGGCAAATCAGAATTTTTTCTATAGTGCTACTTCTTTAGTGCTAGTCCATCAGCATTACAGTGTGCTTAATTAAGTTAAACTGGTTTTAATAACATGCATGTGGCAAGTTTTCCAGAACTGTAAGCTTATGTTTATGTTGCTAAGAGCAAGACAGGCATGGGGGCAGCAGTTTAATAATCTTGCCTAGGGCACCATAAACCTAAGGACGGCCCTGGACAGGATGCTATTAAACTAAGTTTCCTTTTACATCTTCTAGGCTTTTCCCTTTCTCTGGAGGTGATAGGAATATCAGGACAGGATTGTATTCCTAACAGCCCAATAGCACCTTATTTCAATGTGACTAGTTTGAATGTGAGGATGTGACCATATGCTTCCCAGTTTATAGCTGGCCTCTGCTGCTTAGCCGAAGGCCTTAGCCTAAGAACCAGGCCTCAGACTGTCACAGTGAGAGAAGGCCCTTACACATACAGAGAGTGATTTTGATTCTTTCTTTTATACCTCTATAACTAGCTAAGTGATAAGAATACACCTAAATTCTTAAAGTATAGGCCTTTGCAAACAGGCTTGAATATCTATATCCTAACACTCCACCCCTTTTTCTTCTTCTTCTTTTGGGATCCTCCTGCCTAGGTATCCCTGGAAAAGCATAGGACATATAGCAACATATTTTTTGATAGGGCCAGGCATCAAGGTGGAACATGTCTTTCCCCCATCAGCTAGGTAATTTGCATGCACATAGAGGCTTTCTTGGCTTGCCTCTGGATTCAAAGCTATTAGCAGCTTAGAGACTGTCTTAAAAGGGACATATTTCACTTCCACCAGAGTTCTGATTACTTTTCGCTTTCATCTCCTGCTCCAAAACACACACAGATCTGAAAAAGAAAGCACAATCTATTGTGGCTCCTTTTGGAGTCCTAATAGGATTTTAATTAAGTACTATGTTTTGTTTGCATTTCTTTTCCTCCTTTTCCAATATACACTGCACACATCCTGGGGAATAGTTTAACCTTTATAACATTATATTAGCCATATTAATTTTACACAAGGTATAACTGCCTTCCCCGTGCCCACACAGTTTTCATGCATCCCCACCAAAGCAGAAGTCTGATTTCCCAGAGCCACCCCAAAGCTCAGTGTTCTCTATTTAGTGCTCCCCTTTTCCTTTTCTTTTTCCTGTGTACACACACAAAATTCTATTTTGTCTAACATTCCTTGCACTGGAGAGTCCTGTGGCACCTTTAAGGTATAAATATTATTTATACCTGCCTCTGGAAATTTCCATTACATACGTCTGACAAAGTGGGCATTCACCCACGAAAGCTCATGCTCCAAAATGTCTGTTAGTCTTAAAGGTTTACAGATCCAGACTAACATGGCTACCCCTCTGATACTTGATTCCTTGCACTGCGATTACTTTTTTTTTTTTTTTTACATAACTGTACCCCCGATTACACTTTTATCTTGTACAATGAGAAACTGTCAGGGGCAGTCAAGTTCCAATAGAAACCTCTGACATTCCTTTAGGGATTTTGATTACATTACCCAATCGTTAAATAATTTTGATTAGATTATTTCTCTGCCTGCTGCCTGCAGCAGTCCCTTATAGACCATTGGCCCATTTTCCCTCAGAATAACTGTAAAGGCTTCTGGGGACAGAAGCATAGTGGTGGTAGTAGCCACTCTACCTGAACCCCTGGTATAATTTAATTACCAAGCTTTCATCCAATGTGACTGCACAGAGTTTCACATACAGTTACATTTATATAACTGGGTTTTATTATTAAACCAAGAACTTCCTTCCTGTAACACCACAACTGTTACCGTTACCATTTTTACAACTTCCAAATGTTTACTTTCCTCCAAACCCTGTATTATTAATTTTTGCAAAAGGTATTTGTAACTTTTCACTTACTTCTTTCACCCCTACAATTAATTCTTTAAGGTAGTGCACTTTGTTTCTAATAACTCAGCAACCAAGTACAATTACTGCCACACAGCTGCCTTAACCTGTGCTGCTTTATCTTGAGACTGTTCAAAAGGCAGTAAAACATTTGTTTCCATGGTTGCCCATGGATCTTTTACTCCAAAAATTTCAGTGGAATACAGCAGACCTCCATCATACTTTGTCCCAAACAAAACAAAAAAAAAATTTCACATAAGTATCCAAACTACCCTTCATTAAAACTTTAGAAAAAAATGTGGAAAGGCAGGGGGAGAGGAGGGGGAAGAGGTAGAAAGAAACCAATTAAGCCTGTTAGGTCAGTTTAAAGTACAGGCTACCAGTAGCAAATTATGTAAACTGAGAGAAAGAAAAAGGAAAACAAGAAAAGGATATAGTTAGCTTTGAACCAAGAGTAGGCTCCCTAGGTTGAAACAGCTGGGAATCTTTACCCCCAGGTTCTCATCCTGGCTCTGGGACAAAGTAGGGGTTGTTACCTGCTCCTGCAAACCCTGCCATTTTTTACTTTGAAACTTTTTTTTCCCCACTCCCCCAGGACCAAGTCCCAGCTCCTGTCTCCAAGGGTGGTCTGTTAACTTTGCTTCTGACTCTAAACCCTGTTGTGCCAAATTATCTTTAACCACCCCTAATTTACAACCCTTCAGCAGCCCTTGCTGAAATAGCACCAAACTTGAAAGATTACTGGCAGCTTTCCATAATGGTTTACACTTACTTCAAACCACTCACAAGTGGACTGAAGTGCCTCCTTTCCCTAGAAGGCATTCAGTCCCAATAGGCAAGGGCCTTCTTTCACTATTCATATGCCAAAGGAGGGTGGGCTCCTCAGCCACCCCTCATCCCTCTGGGTCCCCTAACACTTTCTTCCTTTCCTTTTTAATCTCATCCCTGGCTGATTCCTGCACCTGGTATGGGCCCTGGTTCTTCCTTATCCATTTATCCAAAAAATCCTTTACCCTGGCTTGCCAGAACTTGCAACTACCATCACGAGAGTTCACTATACCCCCTCCAAGCAGCTGCACGGACTGTTGGGCAGGTGGACTACAGGCTGACACCTATCCGATGCGATGCATCGAGTCAACGGCACCAAGAGTAGGCGGCTCATTCTTTCACCCGCTCACTTCCCTGGTTCTTTTTGCATGAACAGAAAGCAACAATACCCAAAGTCCGAAGGTGCAAACAATTTGATGTTTATTGGGATGAACTTTCAGCAAGCATGATTCCAGTTTTCTTCCTTAGTGACCCCCTTCCCAGCTCTGACACCACAGAGCCTTGCCTGTGTCCCTGTTTCTGTTTCCATTCCCTGTTCTCATTCCCCCCCTTAGCAAAACATGATCCCAATTCCCCCACCCCCAGTCCCTGTTCCCATTCCCCCCTTATTTCCTGATTAACTGCAGACTATATAGAAAAACTTGAGTTCTGCTTGGCTATACCTTAACCGATCATTTTATTAAAATTTAACTAACCAATCCTAACATACTGTAACATGGTTATTTAACCACTTAGATCCCACCACCGTAATTGGTTTACACCCAACAAAATTAATTATACAGCAGACAGAAACAATCACAAAACCAGACAGAGATTATACAAACAAACAATAGGGAAGTGAAGACTACAGTAATAAAACAATGCAAAAATAAGAATTTCACATCCCAGCTATTTATAAGTGAGTTCTTGCCAGACAGGATGCTATTAAACTAAGTTTCCTTTTACATCTTCTAGGCTTTTCCCTTTCTAGGTAATAGAAATATCAGAGCAGAACTGTATTCCTAACAGCCCAATAGCACCTTATTTCAATGAGACTAGTTGGAATGTAATGATGTGACCATACGCTTTCCAGTTTATGGCTGGCCTCTGCTGCTTAGCCAAAGACCTTAGCCTAAGAACCAGGCCTCAAACTATCACAGTAAAAAAAGGCCCTTACACATACAAAGAGTAATTTTAATTCTTTCTTTTATACCTCTATAACTAGCTAAGTAATAAAAATACACCTAAATTCTTAAAGTATAGGCCTTTGCAGACAGGCCTGAATATCTATATCCTAACAGGTGGTCATACCAAGAGGGCTGAGGCTTAGGCAAAGAGAAGGCCCTGGTTGGTGTAGAGACTGGCCATGGTGTGAGGGTAGTGAGAGGTCCACTATCTGAGTCCTTGCTGGAAAGCGGTTGGAGTGACAAGGAGGCTGGAGGTGAACATCCCAGTGCCAATAGTTTATTTCCGATGATCAAGAGGTGCTAGGTACCCAGGGCCCAAGTACCAAGTAGAAGGGACTCTGGAGTCTCAGCCACCATGAGATCTCTGAAAAAATTAAACTCCTGCAGTATCGTGGTGATCAGTACCGCCAGGGCTTGTCGGTGCTGACTCACCAGTACTGAGGGAATTGGCAGAGATCTTGCCTGAGATGGTTGGTCCAATGAGGGCTGCTTGGAAATAGTCAGTATTGAGGGTTTCCACACTGGTGCCCCTCTCACAGAGATGGTATGGTTTGCTCTCTTCCCTTGATAGGCAGCACTGTTGTTTCAGAGCCTGTGCCCTTCAGGCCTTAGGCTTATAGGTTGTGTATGCCACCAGAGGACCTATGTGTCCTATGGGTACTGTGCTTCGGGGATGTTGGTGCTGCTGGTGCCAAGGGACCCAATCATGCCAGGGATCTCCTATGGCAGGTCAGGGTCTCAGTTTGAGGGCTTGCAGCCATCTTTTTAGTGATCTTGTGAGGGGAGTCCAAAGATTTTCCTCCTCAGCTCACTCTATTTGGAAGTACAGGCCTGGGGATGGTCTGTGCCACAGAGCAGATTCGGTACCAGGGTCGGATGCAGGTTGAAGAGCACCCTCCATTAAGGAGGTGTTTCAACTTTAACTCTGTTTTTTTCAGGATCTAGCCTTCAGTTGTTGGCAGAAGGTAACTTCTGCAGAATTCGAGCCTCCTCGAGGCAATGGACACAGTGGGAATGACCATCCATAAACGAATCACTTCCCTGCAGGAGAGGCACTTTTTAAACCTGGGAACTGAGCATGCCCTTATTAGGGGTGATCCCCAGGGAGGGGGGAAAGGGGAAGAAAAACGGGTAAGGAAAAGGTGTTTTTTTTTAAACGGGGAAAAACTAACAGAAACCCTATAATACTAAGAAATTCTAACAGAAACTCAAATAGTAGCTAAAACAAAACCGAATTCTAAAACTCTGAGGTAAGAAAGTGGATGCTATTCACTATGTCTCTAGGCCAGAGGTGGTTGAGAAAGAACTGAGGGTAGTTTGCTCATGCAGCGCTAATTAGCCTTGAGGCAGAGCATGGAAGAGGGTGGCGCATGTGTATGAATTGCACCCTCAGCAAGTTTGCAGATGACACTAAACTGGGAGGAGTGGTAGATATGTTGGAGATATGCTAGACAACTTAGAGGATTGGGTGAAAAGAAATCTGATGAGGTTCAACAAGGACAAGTGCAGAGTCCTGCACTTACGACGGAAGAATCCCATGCACTGCTAGAGACTAGGGACCAAATGGACCAAATGGCTAGGGAGCAGTTCTGCAGAAAAGGACCTAGGGATTACAGTGGACGAGAAGCTGGATATGAGTCGACAGTGGGATTCTGCCGGTTCCTAGAGCAGGGCGACGAAGGAGTGACAAGATTATGGCGATCAACAGATGGCTCAGGCATTGGTGTTACAAGGAGGGCTTTGGGATGTACGGTCATTGGGAAGCATTTACGGACAGACAACTGTTCGCTCAGGATGGACTTCATCTAAGTAAGGAGGGAAACAGAATTCTAGGATGGAGGCTCGCCGACCTCATCAAGAGAGCTTTAAACTAGGAAGTTCGGGGAGATGGTTGGGAGATGTCCAGGAGATCTCCACGCCGGAATATAACCTGGAGAGGGAAGTAAACAAAGTGAGAGGGGCTACCCCTTGTGGACCAAAGAATGATCCGAGGAGGAATAGTGGAGTAGGAACCAGAATTAACGGGTGATGCTGGGGTAGAAGGTCTGTGCACAATGGGGGAAAGAAAGTCATTGATGCTAAACGCCAAAAATAAAATGTCTGTACACTAATGCGAGGAGCCTAGGTAACCAAGATGGAGGAACTGGAGCTACTGGTGCAGGAAGTGAAACCGGATATCATAGGGATAACAGAACCTGGTGGAATAGTACTCATGACTGGAGTACAGGTATTGAAGGCTTTGTGCTGTTAGAAAAGATAGGAAGAAAGGCAAAGGTGGTGGAGTAGCTTTGTACATCAATGATGAGATTAACTGTAATGAAGTAAGAAGCGATGGAATAGATAAGACAGAGTCTGTCTGGGCAAAACTCATACTGGGTGAAAAAGCAACTAGAGCTTCCCTGAGATAGTGCTTGGGGTGTGCTATAGGACTGCCGGGATCTGATTTGGATATGGATAGAGACTCTTTAATGTCTTTAATGAAGTAAACACAAAGGGGAAAATGTGTGATTATGGGAGACTTCAACTTCCCGGATATAGACTGGAGGACAAGTGCTTGCAAGAATAATAGGGGTCAGATTTTTCTGGATGTGATAGCGGATGGATTTCTCATCAAGTAGTTGAAGTACCTACGAGAGGGGATGACATTTTAGATTTGTTTGGTGAGCAGTGAGGACCTCGTAGAAGAACTGGTGGTAGGGGATAACCTTGGTTCGAGTGATCATGAGCTGATTCAGTTCAAATAGATGGGAGGATAAACAAATGTAGATCTCGGATTAGGGTTTTCGATTTCTCGAGGGCTAATTTTAAAGAGTTAATGAAATTAGTTAAGGAAGTGCATTGGACGGAGGAACTTGCGGATTTTAAATGCGGAGGAAGCCTGGAATTACTTTAAGTCGCCAGCTGCGGAAATTGTCGGAAGCCTGCATCCCAAGAAAGGGGAAAAAAAACATGGGCAGGAGTTGCAGGCCCAACTGGCTGAACAAGCAACTCAAGAGGGGATTAGGAGAAAGCAGGAAAGCTTACAGGGAGTGGAAAAAGGCGGGATTAGCAAGGGAAGCTACCTTGGTGAGGTCAGAACATGTAGGGATAAAGTGAGGAAGGCTAAAAGCCGCATTGAATGGACCTTGCAACGGGAATCAAACCAATAGTAAAAGGTTCTACAGCCACATAAATAAGAAGAAAACAAAGCAAAGAAGAAGTGGGGCCGCTATACACTGAGGATGGAATGGAGGTTAAGGATAACCTAGGCATGGCCCAATATCTAAATAAGTACTTTGCCTCAGTTTTAATAAGACAAGTGAGGAGTTTAGCGATGATGGAGGGATGATAAACGGGAATGTGGATATGGCGGTGGATATTACCGCATCTGAGGTAGAGGCCAAACTTGAACAGCTGATGGGGACAAAATCGGAGAGCCCAGACAATCTCCATCGAGGATATTAAAGGAACTGGCGCGTGAAATTGCGAGCCCGTTAGCGAGAATTTTTACGCAATCGATAAACTCGGGGGTTGGGCGTACGACTGGAGGATTGCTAACATAGTCCCTATTTTTTAAGAAAGGGAAGAAAAGTGATCCGGGTAATTATAGGCCTGTTAGCTTGACGTCTGTAGTATGTAAGGTTTTGGAAAAAATTTTAAGGGAGAAAGTAGTCAAGGACATAGAGGTCCAATGGTAATTGGGACGAACTGCAACATGGATTTACTAAAGGTAGATCGTGCCAAACAATCTGATCTCCTTCTTTGAGAAGGTGACGGATTACTTAGATAAAGGAAATGCGGTAGATCTAATTTACCTCGCTATTCAGTAAGGTGTGTGACACGGTTCCACATGGGGAAATGTTAGTTAAATGGAAAAGATGGGGATGAATATGAAAGTTGTAAGGTGGATAAGGAACTGGTTAAGGGGAGACTCCAGCGGGTCGTCTTGAAGGGTGAACTGTCAGGCTGGAAGGAGGTACTAGTGGAGTCCCTCAAGGATCGGTTTTTGGGACCGATCTATTTAACCTTTTTATTACCGACCTTGGCAAAAGAGCGGGAATGTGCTAATAAAGTTTGCGGATGACACGAAGTTGGGGGGTATTGCTAACACGGAGAAGGACAGGGATACTATTCAGGAAGATCTGGACCACCTTGTGAACTGGAGTAAGAGTAATAGGATGAAATACAATAGTGAAAAGTGCAAGGTCATGCACTTAGGGATTAATAATAAGAAAATTAGATATACGTTGGGGACGCATCAGTTGGAAGCGACGGAGGAGGAGAAGGACCTTGGGTATGGTCATAGCAGGATGACTATGAGCCGCCAATGTGATATGGCTGTTAAAAAAGCAAATGTGATTTTAGGATGCATTAGGCGAGGTATTTCCAGCAAGGATAAGGAGGTGTTAGTACCGTTATATAGGCGCTGGTGAGACCCCATCTGAAATATTGTGTGCAGTTCTGGTGTCCATGTTAAGAAGGATGAATTCAAATGGAACAGGTCCTGAGACGGGCTACTAGGATGATCCGAGGAATGGAAAACCTGCCTTATGAAAGGAGACTCAAAGAGCTTGGCTTGTTTAGCCTGGCCAAAAGAAGGCTGCGGGGGGATATGCTTGCTCTATATAAATATATCAGGGGGGTTAACGTTAGGGAGGGAGAGGAATTATTTAAGTTTAGTACTAATGTAGGCACGAGGACGAATGGGTACAAACTGGATATTAGGAAGTTTAGACTTGAAATTAGACGAAGGTTTCTAACCATTAGGGGAGTGAAGTTTTGGAACAGCCTTCCGAGGGAAGTAGTGGGGGCAAAAGACTTATCTGGCTTCAAGACTAAACTTGATAAGTATATGGAGGGGATGTGATGATGGGATAGTTTAATTTGGGCAACTGATCTTGGATTATCACCAGATAAGTCTGCTCAGTGGTTTGCGGGGAGATGTTGGATGGGATGGGATGGGAACTGAGTTACTGCAGAGAATTCCTTCTTGGGTGCTGGCGGGTGAGTCTTGCCCACATGCTCAGGGTTTAGCTGATCGCCATATTTGGGGTCGGGAAGGAATTTTCCTCCAGGGCGGATTGGCAGGGGCCCTGGAGGTTTTTCGCCTTCCTCTGCAGCGTGGGGCATGGGTCGCTTGCTGGTGGATTCTCTGCAGCTTGAGGTCTTCAAACCAGTTTTGAGGATTTCAATAACTCAGTCCTGGGTTAGGGGTTGTTATAAAAGTGGATGGGTAGGGTTCTATGGCCTGCCTTGTGCAGGAGGTCAGACTAGATGATCATATTGGTCCCTTCTGACCTATGAGTCTATGAGTGTGCCCTTGTTGCCAAGAAGGCTAATGGCATTTTGGGCTGTATAAGTAGGGGCATTGCCAGCAGATCGAGGGACATGATCATTCCCCTCTATTTGACATTGGTGAGGCCTTATCTGGAGTACTGTGTCCAGTTTTGAGCCACACACTACAAGAAGGATGTGGAAAAATTGGAAAGAGTCCAGCAGAGGGCAACAAAAATGATTAGGGGGCTGAGGGAACTGGGATTATTTAGTCTGCAGAAGAGAAGAATGAGGGGGGATTTGATAGCTGCTTTCAACTACCTGAAAGGGGGTTCCAAAGAGAATGGATCTCTGGTACCAGCTGACAGAACAAGGAGTAATAGTCTCAAGTTGCAGTAGGGGAAGATTAGGTTGGATATTAGGAAAAACATTTTCACTAGGAGGGTGGTGAAGCACTGGAATAGATTACCTAGTGAGGTGGTGGAATCTCCTTCCTTACAGGTTTTAAAGGCCTGGCTCGACCAGGCCCTGGCTGGAATGATTTACTTGGGGATTGGTCCTGCTTTGAGCAGGGGGTTGGACTACATGACCTCCTGAGGTCCCTTCCAACCCTGATATTCTACGGTTCTATGATCTGTATTTCAAATGTGTTACTTTGGGTGTCACTCCCAACCAGCCCTTTAGGTAAAACAATTGAAAAGCCAGACAGGGCTAATGGGCAGAGACAATGGCCTGTGAAAGAACTTAGTCCTCCTATGGACGCTGAAGACAGCCTACAAGCAATGGCTGCCACAGCCATGCACAGACATGGGTCTGAATCACCTGGTACTGGATACTGCTATTCCCCTTTTGGAATGCCAGTGGTTTTTCACTAGAAGACAAAGGGTTCCCACCTTACACAAGAGCTGTATAAGGCAGGCGAGTGACATCATCATGGTACTCCTCTGCCTCCCCACCCAAAGAGACACTGAAAAAACACCGGGAAGCAAAACCTGAACTGAGGGAGAAGGGTTGAACCCAAGCTGGTAGGGCGTCTAGTTTGTGAGTAATAATACCTGAGGTCTCAAGAGGGAGACCAGTGCAATCGCCTTTCAAGACTTTCTGTAATCTGCCTGGAATAGTATCTAGGATGAGAAATACTATTTGTAACCAGTTTCTTTAGTGAAACTAGCTTAGTTTGCATGTTCGGTCCCATTTGCTTAGTAATCTGTTTTGTTCTGTCTGTTATCTCTTATATTCACTTAAAATCCACTTTCGGAAGTTAATAAATTTATTTATTGTTTATAATAAAACCTTGTTTATGCAATTTCTAATGGGGGGGCAAGAAGTTGTGCACATCTCTCTTTACATTGAGGAAGAGGATGGATTTTTATGAGCTTGCGCCGTGCAGATTTTTCTGTACAGCGCAAGACAGTATTATTTTGGGTTTATTTCCTAAAAGAGGTGTGTATGTGAGTGCTGGTGGAGTCCTCTCATACAGAGCTGACTTCAGTCTGTGTCTGCAGCAGAGTGTGGCCCTGACCTGTGTGTGTGTGATGCAAGAGGCTGGAGAGCCTAAGGGCTTGGCTACACTGGAGAGTTGCAGTGCTGGTGGTGGGTTTACAGCGCTGCAACTTACTCACCGTCCACACTTGCAAGGCACATACAGCGCTGCATCTCCCTGGCTGCAGCGCTGGCTGTACTCCTGCTCTGCCTGGGGTATAAGGATTGCAAGTGTGGCCACCAAAAGCGCTGTAATTGGCCTCCGAGGTATTCGGAGGTATCCCAGAATGCCTGTTCAGCGACTCTGCTATTTTGTTGTGAACTCCGGGCTCCCGGAGCTGCTTATCTAAAAACAAACACAGCTTGTTTGCTCGAGCAGAGGCAGGCAGGGGGATTCCTTTGGAATGTTCACAGTTTGCTTGAGGAGAGAAGCAACACGGCGGGGGGAGGGGGGAGTAAGTTTTGGAGCAGCTGCTTATCTGGTCTGAAGGCTATTTGCATTTAGTGAATAAGGGGGGGGAAGGGGTCGAAACGTTTAAAATGATTGAAGGTTGGTGCTGTGTATCTTCCAGTTCTTAGAACTTGCAAGGCAGGGAGCTGAGAACAGTGTCAGCTCCAAAAATCCACTCTCTCTGTCTCCCCCATGCTCCCTGTCACACTCCACCCCACCCCCCTCTTTTGAAAAGCACGTTGCAGCCACTTGAACGCTAGGATAGCTGCCCATAATGCACCACTCCCAACAGCGTTGCAAATGCTGCAAATGTGGCCACACTGCAGCGCTTTCCCTACACAGCTGTACGAAGACAGCTGTAACTCCCAGCCCTGTACAGCTGTAAGTGTAGCTAATTCAGCAAAGCAGGGAGAGCGAACCCAGGCTGATTGAGTAGGGGAGGCTCAGTGAAATCTGAGTACATCAGGCGGCATTCCAGAAGGGTGGGTCCAACCTGTCACAACACAAGCCAGTCTGTGTGTTCTTTCCCCCAAAGTTCTGAAGAATCATTTTCTTCTTACAACTATCATCTTTTTCTGCTTTCAAACTGAAGAGAAATCACAAATACTAAATGGCAGTGCTGAATCTAAAAGAAAAAGAGAGAAGGATGAATTAATAGGAATGCTCCCTTCACACCCTTCTGTCAGGGTGATCACTGTCCGGGTATGTATAAAATTGGAAAGAATACCTCTCGTGATTTCTAATACATGCGCACCCCTGTCTGTCATCCACTTTTACTAGGTGATCTGTGCTCCTATGATATACCTCTGTTGAGATAGCACTTTTATTTAACACACTGCCATTTGCACAGACACAGCAGTCAGGAATTGCTTTACTTAGTGGGGAGGCTACAAAGGTTGTTTTAAGCCAGCATCACTGAACAGCATGTTCCACCTCTCCTCTTTCTCAACATGCTGCCAGGAGGCTATGCTGTTATTGCACACATTTGTAAAGCCCACGCCTCCCTGCTGCACCTGACTATGAAGGATTTGGATGTATATGCTGGGCCTGATTCTCCTCTCACCTCAGTGTAATTCCATCAACTTCAGTGGCATTACTCCCAAGATACAATGGTGTGATATCAGAATCAAGGCCGCTGTTTATATGCATGAAGAGGCTCCCCATGTATATGTCTAGATGGGGACACCCCTATAACTCTCAATTTATGTAAACATAGTTTTAAACAGAAACTAAGAACTAGCCAATTTTAAAGGCAACTCCTAGCTCCTTCTCTGGTTTGCATTCCTCACTCTGCAGATGAGGAATACAATGTAAAAAATATGAAATAAACATTTTAAAAATAATTACACACAAAATCCCTACTGATCTTTGTTTACAGTTAGATGTGAGACAATTCTTCTTCAGAAAGGTTTTCAATAAGTAAAAGTGTGATCAGGCCTGCCATGTCCCTGGTGAATTTAAAGGGTTGTTTCTTCAACACAGTGACGAAGAGAGAAACGAATGTGACACGGGCAGCAACTGTAAGTGTTCTCCTATCCTTGCAGAGCCACCACACAGCATCTCTTTCCAGTGCAGTTCTCCGAATCAAGACAATGAGCTGTTTATTGTATCTAGCAAAAACATTTTTTGAAGGCACATGGGCAAGCCCTTCCAGTTCATTAGGAAATATTTCTTGTGCAATTTGCCACCTCAATAGCTTCTGTTTAGATAGTCTTTGTTCCCTATCTTCAGGAACACACTGAAAGGTTTAGGCATGTATGTGTGCAGAGAGAATTCTTTCCTCTGTGCTTCGCAAGCAAGAACTGTGAAAAGCTAACTCCAGTTTTTAGCCTCTGCAGTTCTGACCGTAGCTGCGCTTTATATACAGTTCTGAGCCCCCACCCATTCTGTATCCCACAATACCTAGGTAGCAGCCTTCTCAATCAAGAAAACAGCATTTGGGATGATTTTGGTGCTCCAAAGAAAGAGGCAAGGGACAGACATCCAGAGTAACAAGAGGCCTCAGGTCCTAGTAACTATCCTTTGTCTTCCTCAGAATTAAAATAGCAACTTGAGAGGGAGGGGAAGCTGCAGGCAACAAGGATCACTGGTGCTCAGAATTGTTTCCACTCACTAGTACACTGGACCTGAAGCAGAAGAAATACAAGACAATGTTGGATTTTTATGATTAAAGTGTGCATACAGGAAGGTGGGGTGGTCAGTTGGAGGGACAGTAACAACGTAATTCATAAGAGTTATAACACTAAGAAGAGCTCTGGGTAAATAGGTTTATATCTGATTACTTTAAATGCAGGTCAGCTTCCTGCTGTTAATATGGAATAAAATCTTCATTCATTTGCTATGTGCATGGCTCTACATTCTCCATTATGTGTGAGACCTGGTGCAATTTCTCCCAAGAGCTTCACCTTATAAATGCTATTTCTTCCTCTGAAAGTGCAGGAAGAATTCTTCCTATCCATTACAATAATACTAGCAGATACTGCAGGGGCTCTGCAGGTGGTAGTTCAGTGAAACAAACTAAATGTATTCACAGGTTTGAATGTTCTTCCCTACCCCAGCACTTGATGTTCTCACTATACCATGCACTGAGCCTTCATCACGTTCTTTTCCTCTATGGAGAGAGCTACCATCTGGCCAAGTGGGGGAGGGAGGCTAAGGATATGACATGCTAATGCCACACTCATCAGACTCCCCAGGGCAATGAAAGCAATGTTTTCATTTCCAGGGCTACAAGCCAGCAATGGCCTACACTGGAGCGGGGTGGGGGTGTGGATCTAAGTTACGCAAGTTTAGCAACCTGAAAAACATAGCTGAAGTTGATGTACTTAGACCTACTCACCGCTTTGTCTTCAGTGCGGTGAGTCGACTACTGCCACTCCCTCATCGACTCTGACTGCGCCTCTTGTGGTGGTGGAGTACAGGAGTTGCCGGGAGAGCACTCGGAGGTCGATTTATTGAGTCTAGACTAGATGTGATAAATAAACCCCTGCTGGATCGATCGCTGCCCACCGATCCGGCGGGTAGTATAGACATACCCTAAGAAACGGAGGTCAGGTACCTTGTACAACATGTTTTGTGCCTCTGGAGGGGAGTCTTGTCTCCATATACAGAGACTGTTGAGACTTTGCCCACATTCTGCTCTCAGTCACGTGGGTGCAATTCTCATTTGTCAGTGTTATTCTCTGTTACGGTTACAGGACAAGCTGCCCTTTAGATCCTTTTGAAGTCCCTCCTGAGTGCATCCCTCTGGTTGCAGCCTTTGCTTCCTTCTCCTTTCATCAGGGTGGAACCGACAGTTTTGACTGTCTCTTTGCACTGCAGTTTACCAACCATGGCTCCTCTAGCAGGACCAACTGGGCTTTGCCTCTGAAGGAGACTTCCCTTTGGAAGAGGTGACCAAAGCTGATTTAAGTGACTCAAAAGCTTTTTCAAAACCACTGTATTGTTAATTCACCCAAAGATACATGGCAGGAAGAAAAACAGAGTCATAACAAAAAAACAAACAAAAAAAAAGACTTATGTACACAGAGATGACCTGGGAATCCTCCACAGAGATCTCCAGGAAACTTTCATGGAGGTACTCTGCAATCTATTGCAGAAGGTTTCTGGGGAGGGCTGCCTTATTTTTTCCACCATGGCTGGATACTTTCCCAAGCCACTTCAATATTAATTCCGCTGGCATCATTGCATTGCACAGCATAGCAGCATAAGGACCTGGTCAGTATCCAGATGCTTGCAGCATGTGTTCCATTGCCACCTCTGTGACCCTCAAGAGAGTGATATCAGGTAGGGCCACCTAGCGGAGATGGTAGTAGTTCTCATTTCAACTGCTCAGACAGCAAAATATAGTGCCTGTGCTTCCTCTCCCATTGTGATTTTATGCCCCTTCACCCACAGTTTCCAAAATATGGCTGTATTTTGCGTGGCAGGGGTTAGTACTGACCTTAGTAACTGCAAGCCTCAGGTGATCGCTAGCAGCAGCAGCACCTGAGTGGGCTAGGGAAAAGGGAAATTCAATGGTACCCACTTGCCACCACAAGTACCCCCTCTCCCCCGGTGTAGCCTCTGCCAAAGCTTGCAGTTTGGGAGGGTTAATGCTGATTCCTGAGCTCCCGGTAATGTCCATATTACAAATGGGAGGTGGCATGGTCCCTGGGCCACCTCTAGTCCTGCTGTGGGTTGCCCACCCAATGCTGCTGACAGTCCAGCACCCATCCCCCTGGGCCATACTCCCCATGGCTGGGACAGCACTTGGTTAAATGAATACCTTGTGTAAATGAAAATATTCTTTAAACTTCCATGCAATAAGGGGTATTTTTATATAGCAACTCTGCACTAGACACTGGGTCTGCACTGACAATGGTTGCTTTGTGCTTTCCATGGCTTACAGCTGAAAGTGTGGCCTTCAGCTCTTTCTCCACACTGGCGGAAAGGCTCTCCCAGATAAGCTGAAGGTGAAAGAGAATGCATGATGACATGTTTAATGAGATTATGAATATCTCTGGGAAAGCTGATACTGAGCAGAGAGCGTGGAGGATTGCTCTCTGAAAACTGGACATGGTGAGCAGGAAAGCAGCCCAGGAGAGTGAGTGTGGCACACAGCAGGAGATGCTGGGGATTCTGAAGGAGCAAACAGACAGGTTTGAGGTATCTGGCTGACCTTCAGGAGAAACACTTTGAGGCTAGACTCTCTCTGCAGCCCCTGCAGAATGACATTGCAACATCACCGTATTTCCCCTCCCTCTCTTCCAAACACTCCAGGAAACAAAGGGGGCGAAGGCAATTTCCCTTCCTCTCAACCCCAGCAGAGGGTCCTAAGAATCAAAGCCACACATATGATGATTTCTGACAGTCATGGCCACTCTATTTTAAAGACAAGATTAATGTGTTTTTCCCCTCCCAATTTTATTCCATCATATATCCAATGTTAAATTCCATTTGTGATCTTTAAGTTTCAGTATGTTTATTCAACAAAAGTCCATGTCTTGAGAATGAAATAATATTTATTAATTTAAAATGGCAGGGAGGGAGGGACAGGGAAACTGAAGCAATAGAGGTGATGTGTTGAAGACAAAAACTCAGCAGTCACAGCAAGGTTCACACTATGGGAAAGCACAATAGAAAGAAGCAGCACACATTTCTGTGGCTCATTACTGAAACAAGTTTTCAAAGCCTCCCAGAAATGCAGTGCTCCACACTAAGCAATTATTATAACCCTGATATCTGGCTGCTCAAAATTAACAGACAGCCTCTCCACCTCCACCCCTATGGAAACTTCTCTCCCTTTGCCTCACAGATATTCTGAAGCACACAGCAGGCAGCTATAACCATGGGGATATTACTTTCACTGAGGTCTAACCTAGTAAGCAAACTGCTTCAGCAACCCTTTAAACAGCCAAAGGCACATTCAACCACCATTCTGCACTTGCTGAGATTATTGTTCAACTGATCCTTGAGGCTGTCCAGGTATCAGGTGTACGGCTTCATGAACCATTGGTGTAAGGAACAGGCTGGGTCTCTCAACATCAACAATGGTTATTTTGCATTCTGGAAAGAAAGTCCCTGCTTGCAGCTTTCTGAATAGACCTGTGTTCCTAAACATGCTCATGTCATGCACATTCCCTGACCATTCCACACTGCTGTCAGTAAAATGGCCCCGGTAATCTACCAGCGCTTGCACCACCATTGAAAAGTATCCCTCTCTTGTTGATGTACTCATTGGCAAAGCGGTCTGGTGCAAAGATAGGGATATGTGTGCCATCTATTGCCCTACTGCAGTTAGGGAACCCCATTGCAGCAAAACCACCCAATATCTCCTGCACATTGGCCAGAGTCACAACACGTCTTATCAAAAAGCAATTAATGGCCCTGCATACTTGGATCACAACAGCCCCCATGGTGGATTTACAAAACTCCAAATTGATTCCCCACTGACTGGTAACAGCCTGGCATTGCAAGCTTCCACACAGCAATCACCATTCGCTTCTCCACTGTCAGAGCAGGTCTCATTTTAGCGTCCTTATGGTGCAGGGCTGGGGAGAACTCTACACACAGCGCCTGGAAAGTGGCCCTGCGCATATGAAAGTTCTACAATCACTGATCATCATCCCATAACTGCATAATGACGTGATCTCACCAGTCAACGCATGTTTCTCAAGCCCAGAAACGGCACTCCGCCATGTTCAGTTGCTGCGCAACTGCCAGCAGCAACCAGAAATTGTTTTAAACATAAGGATGTTTAAATATAAATGGATTCACTTGACACATGGTTTCATAATTCTTCTTACCATGCTTGATTTTGGCAATGTATGTTCTGATTTTAATAAGGTCTCCTTCTCTCACAGCACCATCTTCTCCAACTCAGAGCCACTGGCAGAAGGGATTGCATGCATCTGGTCTCATCTGTAGCTAAATAAGGGTAGTAAGGCTGATGAGGACTTGATTCTCCATAAGCACTACAAGCTGGGGTACTAGTAACAGTTCTGGATCTAAGCAGAAGCACCTGCACCTCCCCTGCCTTCACTATCAACAGTCAGTTTACCAACAAAAGTGTGGAAGTGACATCTGTTCTCACCCAGTCCACAGAACAAGCTGATCAGCTAATGAGAAATGAGAGAGCAAGAGAAACTATGAAATCTCCAGACTGCTGCTCCTTGCCTGAATCATAGAATCATAAAATATCAGGGTTGGAAGGGACCTCAGAAGGTCATCTAGTCCAACCCCCTGCTCAAAGCGCCTCATTCCAGCCAGGGCTTTGTCAAGCCAGACCTTAAAAATCTCTAAGGAAGGAGATTCCACCACCTCCCTAGGTAACCCATTCCAGTGCTTCATCACTCTCTGAGTGAAAAAGCTGTTCCTAATATCCAACCTAAGCCTCCCCCATTGCAACTTGAGACCATTACTCCTTGTTCTGTCATCGGGTACCACTGAGAACAGTATAGATCCATCCTCTTTGGAACCCCCTTTCAGGTACTTGAAAGCAACTATCAAATCCCCCCTCATTCTTCTCTTCTGCAGACTAAACAATCCCAGTTCCCTCAGCCTCTCCTCATAAGTTATGTGCTCCAGCCCCCTAATCATTTTTGTTGACCTCCCGCTGGACTCTTTCCAATTTTTCCACATCTTTCTTGTAGTGTGGGGCCCAAAACTGGACACATTACTCCAGATGAGGCCTCACCAATGTCAAATAGAGGGGAATGATCACATCCCTCAATCTGCTGGCAATGCCCCTACTTATACAGCCCAAAATGCTGTTAGCCTTCTTGGCAACAAGGGTGCACTGTTGACTCATATCCAGCTTCTCATCCACTGTAACCCCTAGGTTCTTTTCTGCAGAACTGCTTCCTAGCCATTTGGTCCCTAGTCTGTAACAGTGAATGGGATTCTTCCATCCTAAGTGCAGGACTCTGGTCTCTCTTCAGCTGTCATTTAAGGCCACAGAGGGGGCTTTGAGTCCTTTGTTGCCATGTATGTGGGACGAAGAGCAAGAGAGAGAAGAAGGAGCTGTGGGGGTGGTGTAAAGAGGGAGTAAGGGGATGTAGGAGAGAGAATGAAAATTAAGCATAGAATAAAGCTAAATGTTGCCACAAGTAACTGCCCTAAGAATCATGCTGAACTGAGCTTCCTTGGGTTTAGATCACATCCTATCCAATGGCTAGAAAGTCAATGTTGATTCAGAATACTGACCAACTGAGGGAGCAATGGTGTAACATTGTGATGGATTTGGAGCTGCCTGTAATAATTGATGAAGATTGTATCTAGACTAGTTTATAGTGTTGTATACTTCATGCATATAGTGAGTTAGGGTGAGGGGAGGGGTGAGGGTGTGACGTTATTGACATAAACTGTGACCGTATAGATCATTGTTGCAACCAGGGTCCTATGGTGGCATCAGGTCTTGTACAGAGGAGACCAAGTGGGGTGTCTATGGGAAGGTTGTAGTTTGCTGTTTATGATTATGCTGTCTGTATGTGTGTATCATTTTTGTATTCAAAGTTATGAATACTGGCTATGTACTTGTTTGATTCTAAGTAGCCTCAGTGAAGCATTTGGTCAGCTTCTTGAGAAAGGACTATGCTCAGTAAGTGCCCAGTCAAGAAACACTTAACTGACAATGAACTTTGGGAAATGCCAATCCACATGTGAGCTTTCCTGGGAACATTCAAACTAACATGTAAACAATGGCGTTGACCTGCAAAAAGCTGAATCATTCATAGATATGGGACTTGCCCAGGTGACTGCAAACTCCATCTTGTTGAGGGGATTTTACACAGGAGAACAAAGGGGTTTCCACCCACAAGAGAAAGACTATATAAGGCCCTGGAAACCCCTCCATTTTGTCTTCAGCTGGCTCAAAAGATAGCCTCTCCACCCCAAAGAGATGCCTTAAAGAAACTGGAAGAAAGGACAGTAACTACAGAGGTGTGAGTGATTGCTGCACCCAGACTAGAAAAGAGCCTAGTCTGTGAAAGAAGCTTATTGGAATATCTCTGAGGGTGAGATTTACCTGCAATTAGTTTCCTACTGTATTAGGCTTAGATTTGCGTGTTTTTATTTTATTTTGCTTGATAATTCACTTTGTTCTGTTTGTTATTACTTGGAACCACTTAAATCCTACTTTTCATACTTAATAAAATCACGTTTTGCTTATTAACTAACCCAGAGCAAGTATTAATACCTGGAGGAGCAAACAGCTGTGCGTATCTCTCTATTAGTGTTATAGAGGGCGAACAATTGACGAGTTTACCCTGTATAAACTTTATACAGAGTAAAACAGATTTATATGGGGTTTGGACCCCATTGGAAACTGGGCATCTGGGTGCTGGAGACAGAAGCACTTTTTAAGCTGTTTTCAGTTAAGCCTGCAACTTTGGGGGGATGTGGTTCAGACCCGTGTCTGTGTTTGCAGCAGGCTAGCACGTCTGGCTCAATAAGACAAGGTACTGAAGTCCCAAGCTGCCAGAGAAAACAGGCTCAGAGGTAGTCTCAGCACATCAGGTGGAAGTCCAAATGGGGTTTCTGTGACTCAACCCGTCACAGAGGGTAGAGGTGAAAGTGGGGTGAGGGTGGAGGTGAGGGTGTGGTTACCAGTGAGGGTAGTGGTGAGAGTGAGGGTGAGGGTGAGGATAGGGGTAAGGGTGGATTCAAGTTGGAATCCCTGCTCTGTGCAGGGATCAGAAGCCGAGCCCCTTTCCAGGGGTCAGGGAGCGGTGCGGGTAGGGGTGGGGGAGTATTCTTCTAAGCTCCATCCACCAAACAAGGTCCTTCCTTGTGAGTCACCAGAATGAGATGCCACATGCAGATTGTGCAGCTATTTAAAATCTGATTATGCATGTTCTCTGAGCGCCTCTAGGCTCCTTGTGTCTGAAGTAAAACAGGCCTACTTAAGTCTTTAGGTAAGAAGATGTGTGTATAGCTTGTTTCACTGGTTCAAAAATCTTTTTTCTTTTCTTATGCTATTTCTACTGTTAAGATTAAATGATACTTTGTTTTAAGAAGTCTGGCTTGGGTTAACGCATTCACCACTGATCACAACTCCTGAAGGGAAGAACCACAGGGAGCCAAACCCCATTAAACTTGCTGAGCAATCACTATTGGTACATAGGGAGCTGTAGCCCAAATCCTGGTCTGAGAGTGGGAGAATTGCAGGATTCCTCCTCAGGGAGGTAAAGGCTCTCAAGGCATAAGACCTAGATGGAGGTGTACTCAGGTCGACCAAACAAAGGGTCGGGGTGCAGCTGAACATATGACATATTAGTGGCAGAATGGGACAGCGAGAGTAATGAATTTCCAATAAGTGACAACAGGAGTAAATACAAATATTGTAGAAGGAAAAAGCAAGAGAAATGTGTCTTGTGTTCTTTATGGGAATAGAACTGGAAAAACAGACAGAAAAAATGTTACTCAAAGTTTAGGAAAGGTTAGTTAATAGAGATGTGTAAAGAAAGAAATCTACATTTCAAAGAGCTTTAAAAAAGTCAGCTCTGGTGAAGCTACATGAAGATGACCAGAAGCAGAATGGGGTACCAGCCCCAGACTATAAGCCAGTGCTCTGGCAGGCCAGGCAGATGCCCCAGGGGACAGAGGCCTGAATGGACAAGCAGGACTGGGAGAGCTTGGGAACAACCTACCAGAGGGAAGCAGGGAAGAGGATGACAAGTGTTGATGTAGCGACAGGAGCAGCAGCCAGGCCCCAGCCAGGCTGAGTTCATTGATGCAACAGTGAAAGAAGCCAAACACCTTGAGGGGGTGCACTCAGAAACCAAGAAGGGAGTCAGAGGTGCACTTGGTCAGTTATTTTGGACACATGATACTGTTCCAGGCAAGTTGGCCTTTTACCACCTCACAAGGCTGTAATAAATGATCTTCCTGAACATAGAATCATAGAAGATTAGGGTTGTAAGACACCTCAGGAGGTCATCTAGTCCAACTCCCTGCTCAAAGCAGGACCAACCCCAACTAAATCATCCTAGCAGCAGCACTCTAAGAATCTTGTGCCATTAATACACAATCAATGGGCCACAATCAGCAGCATGCTCACCTTTGCGCTACTCCAGAGACACAAAGCAACCGTAATGGGCCAGTTAAACAGGGCATATGACTGTTTTGTCTTATTAGAGCTGTGCAAAGCAGCTAGGTCTCAGTTCAGCAAAGCACATAAGCACATACTTTTTAAGCATGTGCTTGTGTGTTTTGTTGGATCAAGGCCATAGAGCATAGCAGTGAATCTGGCCATGGGTCTGGAGACCAACTAGCTAAATGGCAGTTCTGCAGAAAAGGACTGGGGGATTACAGTGGACAAGAAGCTGGATATGAATCAACAGTGTGCCCTTGTTGCCAAGAAGACTAACAGCATATTGGGCTGCATTAGTAGGAGCGTTGTCAACAGATCGAGGGATGTGATTATTCCCCTCTGTTCGGCACTGGTGATGCCACATCTGGAGTATCGCGTCCAGTTTTGGGACCCCCACTACAGAAAGGATGTGGACAAATTGGAGAGAGTCCAGCAGAGGGCAATGAAAATGATTATGGGGCTGGGCACATAACTTATGAGGAGAGGCTGAGGGAACTGGGCTTATTCAGTCTGCAGAAGAGAAGCGGGGGGGGGGATTTGATAGCAGCCTTCAACGACCTGAAGGGGGATTCCAAAGAGGATAGAGTTAAGCTGTTCTCAGTGATGGTGGGCAGTGATCAATCTAGCAGGGGTCGATCTATCACTGTTCTCAGTGATGGCTGTAGGCAAGTTAAAAAAGTTTGACTTGAAGGGTTGAATCGTCACGTGGGCCTCTGGGTTGATGAATTTGGGGTCCACTAAATATTGGTGGATAGCTGACACCTGTGCTCCAGTGTCCCTCCACACAGTAACCTTCTTCCCAGCCACACTCACAGTTTCTCTTCGCTCTGAGGGTATCTGGAAGGCATCTGGGCTTGAGGACTGTTGGTGTGACCCCTATGCAATGAACTGCAATCTGTTGGGGTTCTTGGGGCAGCTGGCCTTCACATGCCCCAGCTCATTACATTTAAAACATCGTCCCGCTGACTGGTCACTGGGGCGAGGTGGTTGCTGGAGACTGGTGTGGTGGGACGATAAGGTGTCTGCAGTTTTCCTTGGGGTAGTAGGTGAGGCCTTGGGCTGCCCCCGGAGGTAGGCTGTTGTCTTGGGTTGCCCCTTCTAATATCCGCTTCAAATGCTACTAGCTTTCTTCTTTTCCGCCACCTCCACCCATTTGGTTCCAATCTCCCCTGCCTTGATTACAGTTTTGGGCTTCCCATCTAGGATGTATCTTTTTATTTCTTCAGGAACACCCTCTAAGAACTACTCCACTTGTGATAGTTAAGAGTTAATGTTTCTTTTACCTGTGAAGGGTTACTTCCATCCTGTCGTGCTTCTCAGCAAGAAACTGTCTGAGAGGGAAAGCCACTGGTCAGTCAGTGAAAAGGAATGCTATGCCATTGTGTATGCCCGGCAAAAGCTACGCCCATACATTTGGGGACAGTGGTTCCAGCTATAAACCAACCATGCTGCGCTAAAGTGGCTTCATACTGCCAAGGAAAACAACAAAAAACTGCTTCGATGGAGTTTAGCTCTCCAAGATTTTGATTTTGAAATTCAACACATTTCAGGAGCTTCTAATAAAGTAGCTGATGCACTCTCTCGTGAAAGTTTCACAGAATCCACTGGTTAAAAATTGTCCTTAAAATGTATAAAGTCTTGTAGTTTACATGCTTAATAGTATATGTAAAGGTGCATGTGTTGTATTAATCTGGTTATTCTAAAGTTCTAGGAAGAAATCACCGCCAGTGAGGTTCCCCACTGTCTGCGATTTGGGGGGCGTGTCATAAACACATAGTTAAGGGTTAATGTCTCTTTTACCTGTAAAGGGTTAACAAACAGATGACCAATCAAGAGACAAGATACTTTCAAATCTCGGTGGAGGGAAGCCTTTGTTTGTCTTTTTTGGGTTTTGCTTTGTTCTCTCTGGGTCCTGAAAGGGACTAGACGTGCAACCAGGTTTCTTGCCAATCTCCCTGCTACAGTCTCTTATATATTCAAAATAGTGAGTATTAAGTAGAAAAGGCGGTTATAGTCTTTTGATTGTTTTCTGTATTTGCAAATGTGTATTTTGCTGGAAGTATTTTAAATTGTATTTTGCTGGGGGGAGGCTTCTCTCTAGTGTCTATAAGCTGAAAGACCCTGTAACTTTTACCATCTAAATTACAGAGACAACGTTTACTTTTTTTCTTTCTTTTTATTAAAAGTTTTGCTTTTTAAGACCTGTTTGATTTTTTCCCCCTTGTTGAGGCTCAAGGGAATTGAGTCTGTACTTACCAGGGAATTGGTGGGAGACAGGGAGAGAGAAGGGAGGGGGGAAAGGTGGAATCCCTTTGTTTTAGATTCATGGAGCTTGAATCTGTCTATCTCTCCAGGATAGCCAGGGGAGGGAAAGCTTGGGAGGGAGAGAGAAGGGGGAGAAAAAACCTGATTTCTCTGTGTTGTGATTCAAGGAGTTTGAATCACGGTGATCTCCTAATGTACCCAGGGCGGGAAAGATCTGGGAGGAAAGAAAGTAGGGGAAATGATTTATTCCCCTTTGTTGTGAGACTCAAGGAATTTGAGTCTTGGGGTCCCCAGGGAAGGCTTTTGGGGGGACCAGAGTGCCCCAAAACACTATATTTTTGGGTGGTGGCAGCTTATCAGATCTAAGCTGGTAATTAAGCTTAGAGGAATTCATGCTGGTACCCCATCTTTTGGACTCTAAGGTTCAGATTGGGGAATTATACCATGACAACTTGCATGAGCAGAGACAGATCTTCCAGAGATTTAACACTTGCTCCTGATGTCCAGGCACTCCAATTTGTTACAATGTGGTAAATGTGTTGGGAAAATGCCACGTCTGGTTTCTGCTGTAGGGCTCTGAACTGCCAACGGGTATGCTCGGGTGTTAGTACCATTCTAATTTAGCCTTTTTAAAAAAAGGTTCGTACTCTGTGATGGGGTCCACTTACCCCACACTAGCCCAGACAGGGTATAAGCCCCAGGTATTTACCTCCCTGGCAAGACTGGGCATGCTCCAAGTGCTCCAGTAGTATAAAGGGAGAGAGACCAGCTCATTCTGGGCTGGAGGCTGCAGGGGAAGGACCTGCCTGAGAAGCTTCTGTGGAGGGCCAGCCAAAGCCTCTGACTACGTTGGGCACTGAAGCTGTTTGTGGCTTGCCTGCACCCTGGTGACTGGAGGAGATCCTAGAGACGACTGGACCTGCCGAACACAGAGGACCCAACGTCTCATGGCAAACTCCAACACAGACTCTGGTAGGAAGTGACCCAGGAAGGGTGGCAGGTGGTACCTGCCGCCCAGGGAAACTCAGCGTGTTTCAGTAGCCCCCCCTGCTGAGTCAGCAAGCTGCTACATCACTGTTAGGGCCCTGAGTTGGGACCTGGTGGAGTTGAGTGGGCCTGAGCCCCCCTACTGAGGCTATCAAACCCCAATGCCATAGACTCTGGCCACTAGGCCATGTTACCTGGTGCCAAAGGGTTGTTTTGTAGAATCTGGTCATTAGGCCACGCCACCCTACACCAAAGGGGGGTGCTATAGACTCTGGCTGCTAGGCCACGCAGCTCTGCACCAAAGGGCTGCTTTGCGAACTGTGACGGATAGCCCACGCTGACCTGACCCTAAGGGCGTGGACCATCACATACTCGTTCATGTGTTCTTTAGGCATTTCAGCAGCCACCTCTGCTAAGCGTCGACTGAGCTGCGGCCTCAGCTCCACCATATACTGATCTGTAGAGATGCTGTACCCAATGCAGGCCCTTTCAAAATTTTCTAAGAAGGCTCTGTATCATTGCCTACCTAGTATATGGGGAATTTCTTGGAATGGGGAGTGGTACCTGGAGAAGGACTATTAGGGTTACCTGCTGGACTCAGCTGAGCCCTTTCCAGCTCTAAGCGCTTTAGTTCTAACTCCATCTCCAAGCGTTTCACCTGAATTTCCATCTCCAAGCACTTTGCCTCTCTTCTTTCTTCCACCTTCAAGCACTTTGCCTCTTTTCTCTCTTCCACCTTCAAGCGCTTCACTTTTCTTCTCTCCTCCGCTTCCAACTCCAAGCACTTTAATTCCATTTGTCTTTCATGTTCCCTTTCCCTTTCTTTCATCAGGCTTCTATGAAGTTCAAATTTCTTTTTGCACTTCACTATTACTCATTTTGCTTACTTTTCTGTCCCTATTATAGCCTAGCCCGAGAGCTAGAAAGGAAAAAAAGAACAGCTTGTGAATCCCCTTGCTGCTGCTTAACGACTTTGTCTTCAGGGAAAGAAAAAACAACTCCAGTTGCTCTCAGCTTAAAAAAACAAAAGTGTCCCTTAGAAAAAAAACAAAAACCTCCCTGGTTTTCAAGCATCCAAAAGGAAAAATGTGCCCTTTTAAAATCCTGAGGTCTGTGCTTCTGGTTCAAAATGATCCCACCGTGCTGCCACCATGTCAGAGTCTCCCCCACCAACTCTGAACTCTGGGGTACAGATGTGGAGACCTGCATGAAAGTTCCTATCAGCTTAGGTTAAAACTTCCCCAAGGCACAAATTCCATTCCTTGTCCTTGGACAGTATCAGGGCCATCCAGAGGATTCAGGGGGCCTGGGGTCTTTGGCGGCGGGGGGTCCAGCCGCCAAATTTCCACCAAAGACCCAGCACTTCGGCGGCGGGTGCCGGGACAGAAGGACCCCCTGCCGCAGGTCTTTGGGGCACTTCAGCGGTGGGTCCCGGAGCGGAAGGACCCCCTCGCTGCTGAATTGCCACTGAAGACCCGGAGTGGAAGAAGCTCCAGGGGCCCGGGCCCTGCGAGAGTTTTCTGGGGCCCCCAGAGCGAGTGAAGGACCCTGCTCCAGGGGCCCTGAAAAACTCTCGTGGGGACCCCTTCAGGGCTCAGGGCAAATTGCCCCACTTGCCCCCCTCCCCTGGATAGTATTGCTGCCACCACCAAGTGATTTACACAAAAATTCAGGGAAAGGTCACTTGGAATCCCTACCCCCACAAAATATCCCCCCAAAACCCTCCATCCCCTTTCCTGGGAAGGCTTGAGAATAATATACCAACCAGTTGCCTTAGCAATGTGAGCACAAACCAGACCCTTTGTCTTCAGGACACTGAAATCAATCAGGTTCTTAAAAGAATAACTTTATTTATAAAGAAAAAAATAAAAGAATCACACCTGCAAAATCAGGATGGAAGGTAACTTTACAGGGTAATAAAATTTAAAACACAGAGGATTCCCCTCTGGACTCAGCTTCACAGTTACAAAAACAGGAATGAAACAACCTCTGTAGCAAAGGAAAATTCACAAACCAAAACAAAAGATAACCTAACACATTTTCTTGACCTACTCACAGTTTCTGTAGTTTTAGATGGATTATTCCAGGTATATTTTTCAGAAGTTATTGTACCTGCTTGGCTTTTCCCTCTGTCCAGAAAGGGAACAACACACAGAACAAAAAAAACCAAATCCTTCCCCCCCTAGATTTGAAAGTATCCTTCCTCATTGGCTCTTCTGGTCAGGTGTCAACCAGGTTCTTTGAACTGCTTACCCTACCCCTTTACAGGTAAGGCAATCCAGCATAGGTGCCAAAGAGGGATTTTATGATACTGCATACATAAAGGTTCCTACCCTTCCTTCTATATTCATGTGTCAGTAGAATGCGATTGTAAGATTTGTAACTTTTCAGTCATTGCTAGTATGATCATTAAGTTCTGTAACCTTTTGCAAACGCTGTAATTTTTAGTCATTATTAGCATAGCCTTTTAAATTTTGTAACTTTTTGTAAGCTTTGTAACTTTTCATTTATTACTTGTATATCCTCCGAGCTCTGCAACATTCCATCATGTGATAAGGGAGTGTGTGTGGGACTGGGCAGAGAGAAAATGCAAGGAGAAAAGAGCCCGGACACAGGAGCCAGATGTGTCTGATGTAATCTGCCCCGAGAAGGCAATCATGGGGTGCCATAAAGAAAAGAAGAACCTGGTATGCATGAAAAGAACGAGGTCTGGGAATGCTTCTCGGTGACGGGCACAGAAGGAAAACTCAGTGTCCGTGACAGGAGCCACCTAGTTCCAATAAAAGGAAGAAAGCACACTCATAAGTCCTTCTTCTTCTTGACCTGCTTGCTGGCCCTGATCCACGACCACAGGTGGACACACCAGATCTACTATGCTTTGGTTTCTCGGCTTCTCTGCTGTCTCCGGTAACTTTCCACCTGCGTGAGTGTGTAGGTGCATGAGGGTATGAATGCGATGAATGTGTGCGTGCGTGAATAAGCTCTATCCCTTTTCGGTTTGATCCAATAGCGGCATTTAATAAAACCAATGTAAGTGTAACCCTGGATTGGTTTCTAGTGAACTTGAGGTAACAACTTCTTTTCCCTAGGTATTTTTCCAGTAGCCCTTCTTACTTCTCTAAAACCTTGTGGTAGCCTTAACTCATTTGGGGTTTTTTCTACATTCAGACACAAAGTTGGGCCCAACAGTGAGAGTAATTAACGACTGGAACATCTTATCTAGAGACATTGTGGATTCTCCATCATTTGACATCTTTAAATTAAAACTGGATGTCTGTAAAACATCGGCGGTAGCTCAACCAGAAGTTATGGGCTTGAGGTAGGAACCCCTGGGTAAAATTCTCTAACCAATGCTGTGCTGGAGGTCAAACTAAATGAATGTAATGGTCGCTTCTGACCTTAATATGGACGAATTCAACTGAATTACAAGTGGAACTGATCTACAAATATTGCTAGGGGATGGAACCAATCCCCGCTAGAGTAGACGCAGCCAACACCACAGACATTTTTCTGCTGGTGTAGGTACACCACCTCCAGAAGGACACTAGTTATGCTGACAGAAGTACTGTTCTGTCTGTTTAGTTGCATCTACGAGGGGTGGCGGGCAGGGGAGTTGAGGGTTGGCACAGGTATATTGATTAGGGGTATGGTCTTTTCATACCCATGACCAACATAGCTATGCCACTATAAGTTTAAAGTACAAACATGTAACAGGGTGATTTTCCCCTTGAACAGCTGGGGCAGGAGAAGACAGGGAACAGCTGATCCTGCCCCAGAAAGTAACCTGACAGGTGCTGTGTTGTGAAGGTCAGGACTAAAACAGGGTTCAAAAAAGAACTAGATAAATTCATGGAGGATAGGTCCATTAATATTAGCCAGCATGGGCAGGGATGGTGTCCTTAGCCTCTGTTTGCCAGAAGCTGGGAATGGGCAATGGGATGGATCACTTAATGATTACCTGTTCTATTCATTCCCTCCAGGGCACTTGGCATTGGCCACTGCCAGAAGATATGATACTGGGCTAGATAGACCTTTGGTCTGACCCAGTATAGCCGTTCTTATGTTCTGGGAATCAGCTGATATAGCTCCTCATAACTGGCCCTCATTCTCACCTGGACAATCATAGGTGACGTGTGAGTTTTCCATTTGGGGACGTCCATGTGAGCGCCAAAATCTCCCTAAAAGTGCGGGGGGGACCCACTGGCACCTGGACTGTGGCCTTGCCCGCAGTCCGCCTCATCCTCCAAAGTCTCATCCTTACTCCATCTCTTCCAGCCCCTGCTCCGCCCCCTCCCCCGAGTACTGGCCGCTGCTTGCTCCTCTCTGCCTCTTCCCAAGGACTGCTCACTCCCCTCCACCCCCTCTCCAAAGTCTCCCCCACCCTTCAGCTCACTCCTCTCCTCCTCCTCCCCTGAGGCTCCCCACCTGCCACTCGCTCCTATCTGCCTCTTCCCCTGAGAACACCCGGCAGCTTGCTCCTCTCCACCCCTCTCCCAAGGCCTCCCTGCCTGCTCCGTCCCACCTCTTCCCCTGAGGCCTGTTTGCTCCTCTCCCCCGAGAAACCACCCCCTAGCCCAGCACGTGCTCCTCACTGCCTCTTCGCCCGAGGCCTACCCACCCACTGACCACTCACTCACTCCTCTCCACAGCAGAGAGAAGCGAGCAGCAGGCAGGGGGGCATAAGGGGAAGAGGCAGAGAGAAGCAAGCAGAGGGGGCCTCAGGGTGGGGTGCTGGTGGGGCCATGGTCCAGGCACTGGTCTCTCCTCCACTTCTAGGACGCTTCTTTTCTGGTGCTCCAAAGGCAGCGGGCTGGTGCGCCTCCAAAGGGAGGTGACCTATGCATCTATGGCATTTGCCCTCCTGCATGGCCAGCCTTTTTTGGGGAGACAGCCTCCAAGCCTCCAATATCAACTAGTTAGGGCCCTTTCCAACCCAGGGGGCTACACAGGGCAGGCCAGCTGCCTCCTCTCTCCTGGCTTCCCCCTTCCTTCATAGTGCTGAGTTCTCCTTTATATTGTCCACATGGCTGGTGCGTATAGGAGGCCAGAGGACCTCAGTCTGAATCCCTAACCAGACTGTTGTGTTACTTTCTGAACACTTTTCTTTGTTTGTTTGTGAAGACAAACAGAGCCCCAAAGAAAGGGACAGAAACCTAACCCAACTGTCTATCCCCAGCTGGTGACTAGGGCCACTACCACACAGGACCAAATCCTAGTGTCAAGATGGCAGAGACTCATGTTAGAACTGTTATCTGCTCTCTGGAGTTTATCAGAAAAAGGTGGATTCTTTCAGGTATCTGACCCACAAGAGCTGGAAAGGTCACCCACTTGGACCTCCAGACCCAGAAAGCAATGCTTCCAGGGCTACCTGAGGCCAAGAAAAAGGTACTCTCAAACCAAATGACTGACAATCGAAGGAAAACTACATTCTCATTTATCCCTGAAGTCTGCAATTGAGGATCCCGTTTGGGGAGCAGTCTCTCTTGTTAAAATAAATGAAAGGACAGAGGCAGAGACTGTTACATATTATTAGAGTTGAACCCTGAACCCCAATCCAGGAAGAAGGAAACTATCTGAATACTTGCCTACTTTATTAAAAAGTATTTCTTGGTAACAACCCTTCCAACTGTGAGCAGGCCAGAGCAAGGCACAGGCACTGAAAGCCAATGCCTAGAGCCCCAATTCCCACACCTGTGATTACTTCAGAAGGAATAAAATGAAAGTAAGTTTCTAGCCCTCATGGCTGTGACGAAAAGCTTGAAAATGGACCTGAATATACTCAGTGTGGTGACGTCTGCCTATAGTCTGCAGACAGCAACAGCTCTGAGAGAGACTAGCTGCACTAGACATCACAATGGGGTGTTAACTCTAAGGCCCACTGCTACAAGGTCCCCTGTCCACGTCAACCTATCAGAGGACTCATGCTGCAGGATTGCAACAGGCCCAATGCATCCAGCCAATGAGATACACTCTACCTCCTAAAGTAAGTACTGGAGGGACACCTGCTGTCACCCCTGCCTGAGACAAGGGGCCCCCTTGCTGCTCCCAAAGGGAAGAGGCTCTGTGCCATTTTGAGGACATTGGGAGAAGAGGACACTATGCCCCTTCACCTGTCTGGAAGAGGAGGTGCACCCTTTGCTACTGCACTTCTAAGTAAGGGGTATAATCACAGTATAAGATAGGCCATGGAGGCCCAGTTCTATGGGGTGCTTAGACCCTGATTGACTCATCTTGCAGTGAGGGCCAGATGAGTTAGACTAGGTTTCAGAACACAGAGTGCACAAAAAGCCTGCAGAAAAAAATTAACATTTTCTTCTCTCTCCTCAGAATCAATACTTTCTTTAAAAAGCAAACAGAGAACTGTTTGATTTATATAATCCAATATAAATGCTGGGTGTAGACTCCAGGGGATTTTAGATTAAATAGTATTTTTTTAAAAATCTCAAATTGGCAGATCAGATCAAATGAAAATAGACAATTTTTCTTAATTGTAAATAGTATTTCTCAGATGAAAGCCTCACTCCACAACTATGGCAGATTGCTATTTCTGGACAGCTGATTTATAATGTTATGGTACACTTCTGAAGAGGTGTAGTAGAGAAAAAGCCTGGAGCACAGACCCTAGTGCAAGATCTGAGGCCTGAATCAGAGGCTGTGAACCAAAGTCAGGCCTTGCCATGAACCAAGGCCAGGTCATGTATTAAAGCAGATGCTTACAAGTTCACTGTCTGGTAACATAAACTTCGCAATGTTGCTGCTAGCATTGCTAAAACATAAGCACTCCCAAGAAGCACTAGGCACTAGATATTCATGTAAATACATTCCTCCCAACACAATAAAAGATAAGATGGTTTAACAGAATAATAAATAAGGATGTTTTGTCTGAGACCTCAGGAACAAGGTACAAGGGGAGCTAACAAACAGATATCCTGAAACATGTAACGTGATATGTAAGTTGTTTATCCCAGTTGTTTCAGTGTATAAATGTCAGGGTACCTTGCCTTAACCCTCTGCATAATTGAGGAGACAGCAGAAATTCCCGCTGCTGATTGAGTCATTCCTTGCCGCTGGGCACTCATGTGTTAGTGTACCTGTAGCTCCTACGGGATGCTAGTACTGTGCCTTGAGGGCAATAAACCTGTCCAAGTGCCTCTGTCACCAAACGATGCCTATGGTCTTTCTCTGTGAATAACATCAAAATTTGCTAAATCAGTAGGCTGCATTATCTGCTAGTGCTGATAACACTGGAGCTCCAAGAAGAGAGGCACTGAGCATCTGTAACAGCTTAGCAGCCTGGACAGCATTACCACAGCAAAAACAACACTCAACACTTAACAGCAGCAGGCAGTTTTTCTATGAACACTTTGCACTGAAGTTATGGGCCCAGGATATGACCTCCATAGGGGCAGAGACATTTATTTTGTTCTGTGTTTGTACAGGGCCTAGCACAATGGGGGTCCTGGTTCATGGCTGGGACTCGGAGCTCTAGAGCATTACAAATAAACAATTTTGACTAGAGTTGGAATGGTGAATAATCACTATTACTCTGGAAATTGTATTACATTCCTTACAATCAAACAGAGGGGAGAATAAAAGCAAGCAGAATTAGCGGCATACGATTCCAGTTGGTCCTAACAACCAGTGGTTTGATAGAAGTTTCAAATGCTAATTGGAAACAATTTCAGGAGAGGAATGAAGATCACATGATTAAGACACTGTCTCAAGATCTGGCAGATCTGTGTTCAATTCCCAGCTCTATCACAGACTCCATGAGTGACTTAGGGCAAGTCATACACAAATTTTTAAGTGGCCACTGATCTAAGTTACCTTCATTTTTGGGTGCCCAATCTGAGATCAAACGGTCCTGATTTTCAGAAGTCTGAGTATTTGCAACTACAATTGAACTCTGTGGAGCTTTGGATGCTCAACTATCAGACCTCAATTATCTTAACGTGGACATATAAATTGTGGCATCCAAAATCAGTTGCCATTTCTAAAAACTCATGGTGTAACCTCCCTAATTCACATAGGTGCTGTGAAGTTAAATCCACCTTTTTTTAAAGACATTCAGACATTATAGTGATGACCAACAAAGAAAAGCCTGTATGAAAAATAAATATAACTTGAAAACCAGGCAGAGTAAGAGATAAGAGAGATGTGGTCTAGACTGAGGATTGTGTCAGATATTAGAGAGAACAGAGTTAGATCAGAGGCCGACACTCTACTTCCACCACAGTTAAGTAACAAATTCAGTGTGAAGCTGATTTTTCAAAGTGCTCTAAAATGTACAGAAAGGATCAGGCTGGCTTTAAAGTCAGTGGGTCAACTGAAGGCCTAGAGTAGGGTATGTGGTACAAATTTGGGGACATTTGATGCAGGAATTTCAGATATACAATCTCCTCAAAATAGCTTGCCTTTAAAAAAGTCTTGTTCTTAATTATTCTTTTTTGTGCAGACCTGAGGGAAAAATCATAGCCAGGATCCATATAAAACATACACTCTGGAACAATGCAGGGCAGAGCTGGACCATGGAAAAGCAGGGGCAGCGTGGAGCTGGGGATGAGGCTAGAGCTGGGCAGAGCAGAGCTGAGGCTGGGGTGAGGCTGCGCTGGGGGTAGAGTGGATCTGGGTGGCGCTCTCTCTTGCCTCCCATCGGGGCTGCCCAGGGCCCCCCCATGTACCCCCCCATGCACCCCCTCCAAATGTGCCTCCGTTCTTTCCTAGGGGGGAATGCCCCACAGTTTGAGGACCACTGCTGTAGGGGCCACTTCTTGTACTCTTGTCACAAGCCCACTATGTTGACCTGTCACAAACCATGCTCCATCTATGCAAATTTCAAAACAACATACCCAATCAAGGCCTATGTCTTGGACAAAATTATTTAATAGTTTAAAAAGCTCTTCATCAGTTACTCATGTTAGAAGTGGATGGCAAAACAGAAATTCCTCTTTTAATTCTGTTAATGTAACAAAATGAATATACACCAGTAGCTGTACAGCATTTGATATATCGGTAGACTCATCTATTAGAATTGAGTAATATGGGCTCTGACGAACATTTTCTAGAAGCTGCTCTTTTACATGAGTGGCCATCTCTGCAATATGGTATATAATTGTCATTAGAAAGTGGGATCACATCCAGCTGTGATGCTGCTTTCTCTCCTATCATCACCACGCATATAGCCTTTTCAGCTGGAAGTAATAGTTTCTCACCTATATTGTGCGGCTTACCAGCTTGGGCAACGCACAAAGCCACACAGAAAGAAGTCTCAGTAGCCTTCACTTTAATAGTGCTGTACACTTCAACAACTTTTTTTTTTGTCCTGTTAACTTATTGAGCTTCCTCTGAAAAAACTCTATGGGTTTAGATACTAAGATAGAGTATCTTGTTTCAAGATGCCGGTATAGTTTACAGGGCTGCATACTGTCATAAGAATGACCATACTGGGTCAGACCAAAGGTCCATCTAGCCCAGTATCCTGTCTTCTAACAGTGGCCAGTGTCAGGTGCCCCAGAGGGAATGAACAGAACAGGTAATCATCAAGTGATCCATTCCCTGTTGCTCATTCCCAGCTTCTGGCAAACGGAAGGTAGGGACACCATCCCTGCCCATCCTGGCTAATAGCCATTGATGGACCTATCCTCCATGAATTTATCTAGTTCTTTTTTGAACCCTGTTATAATCCTGGACTTTACAACATCCTCTGGCAAAGAGTTCCACAGGTTGACTACGTGTTGTGTGAAGAAATTACTTCCTTTTATTTGTTTTAAACCTGCTGCCTATTAATTTCATTTGGTGACCCCTAGTTCTTGTGTTATGAGTAAATAACACTTCCTTATTTACTTTTTCCACACCATTCATGAGTTTATAGACCTCAATCATATCCCCCCTTAGTCGTCTCTTTTCCAAGCCAAAAAGTCCCAGTCTAATTAATCTCTCCTCATATGGAAGCCATTCCATGCCCCTAATCATTTTTGTTGCCTTTTACTGAACCTTTTCCAATTCCAATATATCTTTTTTGAGATGGGGTGACCACATCTGCATGCAATATTCAACATGTGGGTGTTCCATGTATTTATATAGAAGCAGCATGATCTTTTCTGTCTTATTATCCATTCCTTTCTTAATGATTCCCAACATTCTGTTCCCATTTTTTACTGCCACTGCACAGTGAGTGCACATTTTCAGAGAACTATCCACAATGACTCCAAGATCTCTTTCTTGAGTGTAAACAGCTAATTTAGACCCCATCATTTTATATGTACAGTTAGGATTATATTTTCCAATGTGCTTTACTTTGCATTTAGTAACACTGAATTTCATCTGCCATTTTGTTGCCCAGTCGCCCAGTTCTGAGAGATCCTTTTGTAGCTCTTTGCAGTCTGCCTGGGACTTAACTATCTTAAGTAGTTTTGTATCGTCTGAAAATTTTGTCACCTCACTGTTTACCCCTTTTTCCAGATCATTTATTAATAGTGGTGTCCCAGTACAGGACACCACTATTCACCTCTCTCCATTCTGAAACTGACCATTTATTCCTACCCTTTGTTCCTGTCTTTTAACCAGTTATCAATCAATGAGAGCACCTTCCGTCTTATCCCATGACTGCTTACTTTACTTAAGAACCTTGGTGAGAGATCTTGTCAAAGGCTTTCTGAAAATCTAAGTTCGCTATGTCCATCAGATCCCCCTTGTTCACATGCTTGTTGACCCTCCTCAATGAATTCTGTAGATTGGTGAGGCATGATTTCCCTTTACAAAAACATGTTGTCTCTTCCCCAACAAATTGTGTTCATCTATATGTCTGACAATTTTTTTTACTTACTATAGTTTCAGCCAGTTTGCCTGGTGCTGAAGTCAGGCTTCCCGGCCTGTAATTGTCGGGATCACCTCTGGAGTTCTTTTTAAAAATTGGTGTCACATTAGCTATCCTCCAGTAATTTTGTACAGAAGCTGATTTAAATGATAGGTTACATACCACTTGCAGAACTACTGAGTTCCTTCAGAACTCTTGGGTGAATGCAATCTGTCGTTGCCAACACAGGCCATGGTGCATCGCTGGACCCGCTCCATGCAAAGCCCAATTTGAAATAAGCCATGCAGGGCCCTGTGTGGCTGTGGCTGCAACTCCTCCTGTCAGTCTAGGCTTCCGCTGTTAGAGTGAGGTAGGCTGCAGCTGCCCGTCAGCCCAGGCTCCCACTCTCAGAGCAGGGCAGGCTGCAGCTCCCCGTCAGCCTAGGCTTTGGCTGTCCAAGTGGGGCAGGCTGTGGTTCTGGCTGTCCCCTTTACTCCTTCACCCCCAGGTTTGCACAAGTCCCAGCTGTCCAGGGCTGATAGCTGTATCTCTTTAAAAAAAAAAAAAAGTATACAGATTGCACCTCCCTTTACACATTCCCGCACTCCATAGTTTGAGAACCACCGGTCTAGACGATACTTAGTCCTGTCTCAATGCAGAAGACCTATTGAGGTCTTTTCCAGTCCTACATTCCTACGCTCACTGGCAGATTTTTAGGCACCACAGGGACTTTACTAATGGAAAGTTAGGCACGTAGGGAATTTAGACAGCTACAATGTTAGGCAGCAGCTGAAGGCGGGTTATGAGGATTTAAGTGTTGGACTTCGGAGCCCAAAGTAGCTATTAGACACCTAGATCCCTTTGTGGGTCTTAGCCCATTACATACACTGCCTTTCACAAACCATGTGCCATCTGTCTCCATAGCTATGTAGTGTGCATCATTTGAGCCATGCAGGTGATAAGGAGCAGAACTTCCAGTAGCAGGAAGGTTGGGGTGGGGGGCAGAGGTGAGATTGGAATGCCAAGTATATGTCTTGCTTTCATCTGCAGAGCTCCAACTGGGCATGAATGGAAGATAACAATGCCTCTCATGCAAACGGCCATACTGGGTCAGACCAGTGGCCCATCTAGCCTAGTATCCTGTCTTCCGACAGTGGCAAATGCCAGGTGCTTCAGCAGGAATGAACGGAACAGGCAATCATTGAGTGATCCATCCCTTGTTGTCCACTCCCAGCTTCCAGCAGTCAAAGGCTAGGGACACCCAGAAAATGGGGCTACATCCTTGACCATCTTGGCTAATAGCCATTGATGGACTGATCTTCCAGGTACTTCTTTAATGCCTTTTTCAACCCAGTTATACTTTTGCCTTCACAACATCCCCTGGCAATGAGTTCCACAGGTTGACTGTGCATTGTATGTATCATAAAAGAGGGCTAGGAATCTGCACGCCCAGGCTCTAAAAATGAGGCTTAGTAAGAAACTTTAATTACAGGCCTGTTATTTCATAACTGCCCACGACAGGGTTTCCTGTCCCTTCCTCTGAAGCATCTGGGATTGGTCACTTTGAGAGAACAGAGGACCAGAAGGATCATGGATCTGGTCTAATATAGCAGATCTTGTGCCCTTATCTTTCAATCTGTCATACTCATGGGAAGAAACAGGAAAAATCTCCTGTGTCATACTACTGGAGAGCACTGACTCAAAAACATGTCCAAATGCACACGGAACCTTCTAGGACAAGTTGCAGAACTCAGGGAGCTAGACAAGATGTCTAACTTGTCTAAGCAACCGAGACCACTTCAAGTCATGTGGGATTCTGAGGAGGAGCCACTTGAGATTCAAGATACAACAGCTTCTGATGGATTTCCTCTTTACAATGAACTATAAATAGGGTGACCAGATGTCCCATTTTTAAAGGGACAGTCATGTATTTAAACCCTCCTGCAGGTGTCCCGACTTTTTCTTAAAAATGGGCAAACTGTCCTGTATTTTCTGTCTCTCTCCCATCAGTACTGGTGGGTCCTACTGCTGGCCGGATGCCTTCTTGCCAGTCGCCTGCCACCAGGGATGAGTTGAGGGTGTAGCCTGGTGGTCGATGATAGAGGTGGGTGTGCAAGCCCGGTGGTGGGGGAAAACTGCAGTGTTCCGGGCTGGCCGCTGTCCCTACTGTCCATCAGCGCAGTTCCTACCGTGTGCCGACTTTCAGCAGGGCCCTGCCTCCGTTCCATTTCTGGCCAGTGCTGGCTGTGCGCTGCAAGGTGCAGTGGCTGGTGAATGTAGGAAGGCACCAGGCAGTGGCTGGTTATGTGTTGCCTCTGCTCCCCACTATTTACATGCTCCCCCTCTCACTGCCCTCTTCCTGCTTTGCCTCTTCACACACCCAGTCCGGTTGTTCTTCCATATACCCCCAAAAGGGTGAGTCCCAACTCCAGCACTGTGTAGAGAACAAGTGCCTGGTCGGAGTGCTCAGCTCATCAACACCCTGGCCAGTAGACTCCTTCCTTCCCCCACTGCCTCTGGCTGGGCCAGGGCCCCAAGAAAGCTCAAGAACCTCTGGCCCAGGGTGGTGGCCAGGAGGAGCCGAGCCCTGCATGTGCCAAAGCCTGATGCAGTTCTGGCATGGGGAAGTCTCTCCACCCGTCAGCTAATCTCTGGAGTGGAGGGGGGGAAGCAATTTCCAGCCTGTTCACACCCCAACCCAGCAGGTTCCACAGCAGTTCTCTGAGCAGGGGCTTAGCATCCTCTTCGCCCGCCCCCCTCCCACCCTGGGTCCTGCCCCCAGGGAGCAAAGGGCTGCTCCATCCCCTAGGTAACCTCCATTGCTGAGCCACCTCTCTGGCCAGTTCGCTAAAGCCCCGGCAGTCAGGTTCCCTGGGCCTTGGTGCGCAACAAATCCTTAGGACATAACCCCTTCCTGCCCATGCTGCAGTTGGGGGACAGGAGGCAGCTGGGTTATGTCGGAGGCCAGTAGCAGCCTGGAGGTGTTAGCTGCCTTTCAACACTATGTGGGCAGGAAGGGACAAGCTGCTTCCAGCCACAGGGGAGTGGGGAAAGAGATGAATGGAGAGGGCTAAATTATGGAAAGAGAATTCATATAAACCTGGATAATTTGAAGCAGTGGGGAGGCAGATTAAAACAGGTATTCAAGTGTTATTCATTTCTAGACCTCAAGGTAGATAGAAAATCCATTGTTGAGTTTATTCTTCTCATCATTAAGGGACAGTAAACTCAAAGCAGCAGAATGGATGAGCTGTGATATTATTACTTCTCATAGTGGGCAGGTCTTCTATGGAAGAGTGATAGGGCTTGTTCAGGACCTCTTTGGGGAGACACTCATCTAAGAAACTGAGAGTAGAGGTAGCTGAGAGCAGATGGTCTAAATCCCTAGTGCCTTTCTTTCGAACCAGCTGAGTGGTGAACAGTGGAGAGGCTAACAGAGGGAGTTTGTCTGGGATCTGTCCGAGAGGAGGTACGCTAAGTGCTGCATTAGGGGGGCTGTATTAGCGAGTATCTGAGTGTCTGTTGCGGGGACAGTTTGTCAGTTTGACCATGTGCTTGATTGTTTGAAAAGTGTGAATTGGGAGGGCTTTGTTCCAGGTGGGCCTTGTGTGGGCCTGACTGTTATAAAAAGGCAGTCAGCTGTGACTCAGCTGAGCGGCGAATGGCAGAGAAACTAACAGAGGGAGTTTGCCTGGGAGAGCTCACTTAGAGAAGCCTGCAAGATGAAAACCTGAGTAGTTGCTGCAACAGCTGAGGAAGCTCTTAGAAGAAAGGTGATATGAATGGTGAGTGATCAGCTGCTGTGACCTGCACAGGATGTGCCATGTTTGTCTTTCTGCCACAGGACAGAAGTGACTTTGTCTGTACAAAGTGCAAGCTGGTCTCCCTATTGGAAGAGAAGGTTCAAGGTCTGGAGAAACAAGTCCCAACCCTGTGTTGCATAAGAGAAAATGAAGACTTCCTGGACAGATGTCACAATATGCTTCTACGGGCACAACATTCTGAGCAGAGCAGGCTGCGCAGTGGGCACAGAAGGACGGTGAAGAAAATTGGCAGCATGTGACCTCCAGAAGAAGAAAGAGGAGAGTCCATGTACCAGCAATAGAGATACACGTGAGCAACCATTTTCATGTTCTCTCCACAGGTACTAATGTGGAGAGTGGACTAAATAATATATCTCAGGGAAGGGAGCAGAAGTAGACTCCACCGACTGGAAGGCATGAGATGCACTGTCCTAGGGATGGAGGTTCCACGAGAAGGAGATGGGGGGTGCTGGTCGAGGACTCCTTCCTCAGGACTCCCTCCTCTATCTGCCATCCCGACTGGGAAAACCAAGAAGCATGCTGCTTGCCAGGAGCTAGGATTCATGATGTGACGGAGAGACTGCTGAGACTTATCAAGCCCTCAGATCGCTACTCCTTCCTGCTTCTCCATGTGGGCACCAATGATACTGCCAAGAATGACCTTGAGTGGATCACAGCAGACTATATGGCTCTGGGAAGAAAGATAAACGATTTTGAGGCACAAACGGTGTTCTCGGGTAGAGACCGGTGTGACAAAGCTCTGTCCTTGTCTCCATGGGTCCTGTGCTTCCTGATGGATTTCGCTAGCCTCAGAGGCTCACTGTGACCCTCCACTTAACCCTTCTCTCTCTAGAGACAAGAGCCATAGTCTACTGAGCCATTTTCATCATAAGCCAGCGAGGCAGGTGAGGAGAAGCTATCCTCCCTTGCACAGTCTCTGTTGTCTCCCAGTCTCAGTGATTAATCAGGGGGAAAAGGGGGGAAGCCTGGGCCCGCCCCTCTACTCCAGGTTCCAGACCAAGGACCCTAATAGTATCAGCTATTCAGGAACAGGACACGTACAATTCTCTGGGCTACTTCCCCTCAGCAGCTCCCATTTCATCAAGCTCCACTTCACCCTTATCTCAGGGCCTCCTTCCTTGTGCCTAATATGGTGCGTACAGCTCAGTCTCTCCAGCAGTGCAACTTCTTACAGCTCCTGACATGTGCGCCCACCTGACTGAGAGGCTTTTAACTAGTTTCAGTCAGACCCTGATTGAGACACCTGAAGCCAATCAACCTAGCATCCTCCCTGCCTTCTGGAAAGCTCTTAATTGGCCCCAGGTGTCTTAATTGACCTGGAGCAGTTGCCATCTCCTTATTTTGGTACCAGGGATTTGTTTAACCTGGGGCTAATATATCTATCTCCCACTACTTTTCTATAGCCATCTGGCCTTGCCCCATTACACCAGGTAGAGACCACTGAATACTGGAAGTCAACGAATGGTTACACAGGTGGTGTCGGAGAGAAGGCTTTGGATTCTTTGACCATGGGATGGTGTTCCAAGAAGGAGGAGTGCTAGGCAGAGACGAGCTCCACCTAATGAAGAGAGGGAAGAGCATCTTCGCAAGCGGGCTGGCTAACCTAGTGAGGAGAGCTTTAAACTAGGTTCACGGGGGAAGGAGACCAAAGCCCTGAGGTAAGTGGGGAAGTGGGATACTGGGAGGAGGCACAGGAAGGAGAGTGCAAGAGGGGAGGACTCCTGCCTCATACTGAGAAAGCAGGACGATCAGCGAGTTATCTTAAGTGCCCATATACAAATTGAAGAAGCTTGGGAAACAAGCAGGGGGAACTGGAAGCCCTGGCACAGTCAAGGAATTATGATGTGACTGGAATAACAGAGACTTGGTGGGATAACTCACATGACTGGAGCACTGTCATGGATGGATATAAACTGTTCAGGAAGGACAGGCAGGGCAGAAAAGGTGGGGGAGTTGCATTGTATGTAAGAGAGCAGTATGACTGCTCAGAGCTCCGGTATGAAACTGCAGAAAAACCTGAGTCTCTAGATTAAGTTTAGAAGTGTGAGCAACAAGAGTGATGTCATGGTGGGGGTCTACTATAGACCACCAGACCAGGGGGTTGAGGTGGACGAGGCTTTCTTCCGGCAATTAACAGAAGTTACTAGATCACAGGCCCTGGTTCTCATGGGAAGACTTTAATCACCCTGCTATCTGCTGGGAGAGCAATACAGCGGTGCACAGACAATCCAGGAAGTTTTTGGAAAGCGTGGAGGACAATTTCCTGGTGCAAGTGCTGGAGGAACCAACTAGGGGCAGAGCTCTTCTTGACCTGATACTCACAAACAGAGAAGAGTTAGATGGGGAAGCAAAAGTGGATGGGAACCTGGGAGGCAGTGACCATGAGATGGTCGAGTTCAGGATCCTGACACAAGGAAGAAAGGAAAGCAGCTGAATACGGACCCTGGACTTCAGAAAAGAAGACTTTGACTCTCTCCAAGAACTGATGGGCAGGATCCCCTGGGAGAATAACATGAGGGGGAAAGGAGTCCAGGAGAGCAGGCTGTACTTTAAAGAATCCTTATTGAGGTTGCAGGAACAAACCACCCCGATGTGTAGAAAGAATAGTAAATATAGCAGGTGACCAGCTTGACTTAACAGTGAAATCCCTGTTGATTTTAAACACAGAAAAGAAGCTTATAAGAAGCGGAAGATTGAACAAACGACCAGGAAGAAGTATAAAAATATTGATCAGGCATGCAGGAGTGAAATCAGAAAGGCCAAATAACACTTGGAGTTGCAGCTTATAAGGGATATGGAGAGTAACAAGAAGAGTTTCTTCAGGTACATTAGCAACAAGAAGAAGGTCAAGGAAAGTGTGGGCCCCTTACAGAACTAGGGAAGCAACCTAGTGACAGAGGATGTGGAAAAAGCTAACGTACTCAACGATTTTTTTGCCTCTGTCTTCACAAACAAGGTCAGCTCCCAGACTACTGCACTGGGCAGCACAGTATAGGGAGAAGGTGACCAGCCCTCTGTGGAGAAAGAAGTGGTCCAGGACTATTTAGAAAAACTGGACGAGCACAAGTACATGGGGCCGGATGCGCTGCATCCAAAGGTGCTAAAGGAGTTGGCGGATGTGATTGCAAAACCATTGGCCATTATCTTTGAAAACTCATGGCGCTTGGGGAAGGTCCTGGATGACTGGAAAAAGGCAAATGTAGTGCCCATCTTTAAAAAAGGGAAGGAGGAGGATCTGGGGAATTATAGGCCAGTCAGCCTCACCTCAGTCCCTGGAAAAATCATGGAGCAGGTCCTCAAGAAATCAATTCTGAAGCACTTAGAGGAGAGGAAAGTGATCAGGAACAGTCAGCATGGATTCACCAAGGGCAAGTCATGCCTGACTAACCTAATTGCCTTCTATGAGGAGATAGCTGGGCCTGTGGATGAGGGGAAAGCAGTGGATGTGTTATTCCTTGACTTTAGCAAAGCTTTTGATACAGTCTCCCACAGGATTCTTGCCGGCAAGTTAAAGAAGTATGGGCTGGATGAATGGACTATAAGGTGGATAGTTGGGCTCAATGGGTAGTGATCAATGGCTCCCTGTCTAGTTGGCAACCAGTTTCAAGCGGAGTGCCCCAAGGGTCGGCCCTGGGGCCGGTTTTGTTCAATATCTTCATTAATGATCTGGAGGACGGCGTGGACTGCACTCTCAGCAAGTTTGCAGATGACACTAAACTGGGAGGAGTGGTAGATGCTGGAGGGTAGGGATAGGATACAAAGGGATCTAGACAAATTAGAGGACTGGGACAAAGAAACCTGATGAGGTTCAATAAGGACAAGTGCAGAGTCCTGCACTTTGGATGGAAGAATCCCATGCACTGTTACAGACTATGGACCGAATGGCTAGGAAGCAGTTCTGCAGAAAAGGACCTAGGGGTTACAGTGGACGAGAAGCTGGATATGAGTCAACAGTGTGCCTTTGTTGCCAAGAAGGCTAATGGTACCTTGGGCTGTATAAGTAGGGGTATTGCCAGCAGATCAAGGGATGTGATCATTCCCCTCTATTCGACACTGGTGAGGCTTCATCTGGAGTAGTGTGTCCAGTTTTGGGCCCCACACTACAAGAAGGATGTGGAAAAATTGGAAAGAGTCTAGCGGAGGGCAACAAAAATGATTAGGGGGCTGGAGCACATGACCTATGAGGAGAGGCTAAGGGAACTTCTGCAGAAGAGAAGAATGAAGGGGAATTTTATAGCTGCTTTCAACTACCTGAAAGGTGATTCTGAAGAACATGGATCTAGACTGTTCTCAGTGGTACCTGATGACAGAACAAGGAGTAATGGTCTCAAGTTGCAGTGGGGGAGGTTTAAGTTGTATATTAGGAAAAATTTTCACTAGGAGGGTGGTGAAGCACTGGAATGGGTTACCTAGGGAGGTGGTGGAATCTCCTTCCTTAGATGTTTTCAAGGTCAGGCTTGACAAAGCCCTGGCTGGGATGATTTAGTTGGGGATTGGAGTAGATGACCTCCTGAGGTCTCTTTCAACCCTGCTATTCATGATTCTATGCTCTGGGTGTCCTAAAACCTTGGACTGCCAGAAGTTGGGACTAGGTGACGGGATAGATCACTTGATGCTAACCCTGTTCTGTTCATTCCCACTGAAGCAACTGACACCAGCTACTGTCAGAAGACAAGTATCAGAGTACTTGTACAAGTATCCTGTCAGAAGACAGGACACTGGGCTAGATGGACCATTGGGCTGAACAAATATTGTCATTCTTATGTTCCTAGAAACATGAGTACTGCACACCACATAAAAATGAAACATGAAAAGTTTTTAATCAGAGGTTACAGAAAGGAGGTAAAACCACAGAACAGTTTGTGACTAATCAGAGGCTGAAGAGTTAATCTTGCTATTGCGGGGAGAGATAAGTGGTAACTGAGCCTTGGATAAGAGACCAGATCATGATTGGAATCTAGGATAAACAACTCAGAGAGAGGCTACAGGAAAACCAGAAATTAAACCCTAACAAAGATATTTTACTTTTCCAGGTAAGGAAGTCATCCAGTTCAGATTGAAGCTTACGGAGAGTAGACAGTGCTTTGATGCTATAGAGATGATAGAGAATCCAAAATACTGAAGAAAAAGTGACCTGGAGCAGAAATGCATGTAGATCACAAAGTCAGAGTCCAGCAAAAATAGCACATGGAGCTGCACATGCTGTGAAAACCAGCACAAGGGAATGCCTCATACATGGGGAAAGATGCAAGAAATGTAGTAGATTATATATGACTTTGCATGAGTTTGTCCAGAACTGTTCACACACTGCTCACATTTGCAAACTCATGTAAATCTACTGGATTTCTTGCATCTTTTCCCAAGGGCCAGATACGGCCTTAGCTTGTGATCGTTTTCATCAAGAGGGTGTACTCACTGGAGGGGTAGGAGACAAAAAACAATTGAGGAAGGGTTTGAGGATGTCTTGCACAGAACAGAGCTGAAAGATGCCACAATTTATGCCCATTGATAAGTTCCCTTTGGCCTCAATTTTTCTGGAAATAAGGTGTAAATTTTTAACAGTGAATAATTAACCATTGGAACAGTTTACCAAGGGTCATGGTGGATTCTTCATCACTGGCAGTTTTTAAATCAGCATTGGATGATTTTCTAGAAGATCTGCTCTAGGAATTATTTTGGGGAAGTTCTCTGGACTGTGTCCTACAGAAGGTCAGACTGGATGATCACAATAGTCCCTTCTGGCCTTGGAATCTATGAATCTAAGGCAGAGGCTAAAAGAGGAGCTGGACAGGCCCATAGCTCTGGGAACAATATAGCGAGTAGAAGAACCAGAGTGAATATATTTGTTGGTCTCTGTAGTAAAGACAGAACCTTTTACGTGTGTATAAACTCAAATGAGTTTATAAAAAGGGAACATTTTTCATTACCTACACAGGAAACATTTTTGGAGAGGCGGCTTATCCCAAATATTTTTCTGCATCAGCAGGGCTCTAAGCAGGTGCCCTTAGAAAAATGGAGCGCAAGTGTGCACATTCGGCACACCCTTTGGGAGAGTTTCGGCAGACTGACATTTGAGTTATGTTCATCTGAGGTGTTTCACCCAATAATACAACACATTTTTGACGGTATGAAAGGTACTAAGGTCTATATGATGTTTTATCTGGGGAAAAAACAGTCGAGGAGTAGGACCAGAGTCTCCAAGCAATTTTGGAAAGAATGAGAGCTGTTGGGCTAAAACTGTATAAACAACATGTAAATTTTGAAACAGAAATAACATACTGTGGCAAAGCTCCAACCTTGTCCCTGTGGGTCCCACATTTCTAGGTGGTTTATGCTAGCCTCGGTGGCTCACTGCGACCCTCCACATAGCCCTTCTCTCTCTAGGACAAGGGTTACAGTTACTGAGCCCTTTTCATCATAAGCCAGCAAGGAGGTTGGTGAGAGAACTCCCACAGTTTCTGTTGTGCCTAGGGCTTATTTCAGAACAGATTAGCCTCCTGTCCTGACAGGGGCCTGTCTTCCCTTCCCAGGAGGCATTTCTGTAGTGGCAGGTTATGGGGGGAACCCGGGCCCGCCCTCTACTCCAAGTTCTGGCCCAGGGACCCTAATGGTAGCAGCTGTTGGCAGCCAACCTTTCACTGCCAGAGTTGCTATATTTCCCTGGGCCACTTCCCCACAGCTCTCCTGCTTCTCCCTTCTTCACCCTTACTGATGGCTTGAGGGTGTCTTCGTTAACCAGCCCTTCAGTCACAATTCCTCTCCTCTGGTTCCCTGACTCTTCTCAGCCTGACTGGAGTGAGCCCTTTTACAGTATCAAAAGGGCCTTAGTTAGAGTGAGGTGTTCACATTACCTTAATGGCCTCACCTGACTCTTTGCAGGTTAATTGAAGTCAGGTTTTCTCATTAGTCTGGAGCAGCCCCTGCTCCAGACAGTCAGGGAACAGAAAACTGCTAATCCAGTGGCCAGTATATCTGCCTTCTGCTATTCTGCTGTACCCAACTGGCCTGGGTCTATCACAATACCTAGGGGAGAAGTTAACCCAGCAAGAGATACAGGTATATCACAGTAAAGTTGAGGCCATCACTGGTATGACTGCCCAAGACAAAAGGGAAAGTGCAAAGATCCTTGGAATGGTGAACTACGTAAGGAAATTTGTGCCTAGTCTAACTGCCAAAACCAACCTGAGAGCACTAGTGTGCAAAGCCATCCAATGGACATGAGATACAAATCTTTATACAGAGTTTGAGAAACCAAAGGAATTAAAGAGGCCTTATGGAGGTACTATGACAATAAGCCACAAAACTAAATTGTTCACAGGAAGTTATTGGTCCAGTCCTTTCACAGCCTATGATCAAAACTGTAGACCAATGTTTATGCATCAAAGATGTTAACAACATAGTCAAATAGAGAAGAAGGTTCTGGCCTTAGTCCATGGTTTTAAACAGTTTCATGTCTTTATTTATGGGAGGTCTGTATTAGCTGAAACAGACCACAAGTCACTGCTATTGCCAAAAGGGGAGGGCAAGCACTCTCCTGTGAATACAGAGATTATTTTTTCAGCTACAAATGTACAAGTTATAAACAGAATACAAACCAGGGAGAGATCTAGTGGTTGCAAACTCACATTCTAGAGCATTTGACAAAAGTGAAATGCAGCAAAGTACAGAGCTAGATTTTGTATTATAAAAAACCTGTCTGATCTCAGACAAAATGTGTAATTGCGTGTTATATATTAACATTGGTTTTCAAGTGGTGTTGTTTTGGCTTGGAAGAGAAGATGTGGTACTCGAGGCTGTGCCTTAAAGGGCAGAGCTTCCCAGACAGAGTCTGAGTGGGGCACTGAAGCTCCTGTTATGCACAGCCAGTTGGAAGGAACCAGACACTGAATAAAGCAGAGCTCTTGCAAGCATCTTAAGCACTGAAATCACTGAATCACTGAGAGAACAAGGAGCAATGGTCTCAAGTTGCAGTGGGGGAGTGTAGCGAGGTGGTGGGATACCCCACAGCCTGGCTGAAGGACGAACCTCCCTAATACCAACGTTGGCAGAGCCACTGGGTCCGGCGCCCGCCCCTCAGAGGTCACAGCGCAGACCTGGAAGTATAAAAGCTCACCTGCAGAGCTCAGTGGAGGACCAGCCGCCACAAAGACCAGACATCTGCGACCGAGCTTCCTCTTGGGAGACAGCAGCAGGCCGCAGCTGGCCTGAGCTCGCACCCGGCCGGCCAAGCCTACCCCTCGCTCACTATCCCGAGGAGGACTGGCTGAGCCTGCCCCATGCCAGCTACCCCGAGGAGGAGCCGAGCCTGCCCGGAGACAGCTATCCCGAGGAGGACTGGCTGAGCCTGCCCCATGCCAGCTACCCCGAGAAGGAGCCGAGCCTGCCCGGAGACAGCTATCCCGAGGAGGAGCCGAGCCTGCCTGGTGACAGCTATCCCGAGGAGGACTGGCTGAGCCTGCCCCATGCCAGCTACCCCGAGGAGGAGCCGAGCCTGCCCGGAGACAGCTATCCCGAGGAGGACTGGCTGAGCCTGCCCCATGCCAGCTACCCCGAGGAGGAGCCGAGCCTGCCCGGAGACAGCTATCCTGAGGAGGACTGGCTGAGCCTGCCCCATGCCAGCTACCCCGAGGAGGAGCCGAGCCTGCCCGGAGACAGCTATCCCAAGGAGGAGCCGAGCCTGCCCAGAGACAGCTATCTCGAGGAGGAGCCGAGCCTGCCCGGAGACAGCTATCCCAAGGAGGAGCCGAGCCTGCCCGGAGACAGCTATCTCGAGGAGGAGCCGAGCCTGCCCTTCGCTGCGTACCCCGAGGAATCGATGGTGTTCGAGACAGCCGAGGAAGCTAGCATGACCCAGGTACCCTACGAGGGGGTGTGTGGAAGTAGCCCGGGGGCAGCTGACACCAATCTGGCTGCAGCACTGCCTGAACCTATGTCAGTGTGTTGCGGCCAGGATCCTCACTGACAGCAGCGAGTCTCTGCCGCTGCTAGGGCCCGGGCTGGGACGCAGTGGAGTGAAAGGGCCTGCGTCCCCCCTGCCACCCACTCCTTGGGTGGCATACTCCCCCTTCTCCATGGCCTGAAGAGGCTAGGACCTCCTGCTATAGAACTATTTACTCAGCCCCTGCTTAAGGACCTAAGTCTCTGACTGTTTGCTTGCTGCCCCGCCATGACTTAGGGCCTGGGCCGCCTTTGAACTACTGACTTAGCCCCTGCTTAAGGGCCTGAGTCCCTAACTGTTTGCTTGCTGCCCCGCCCTGACACAGGCCTTTAAGCAGGGGCTGAGTCAGTAGTTCAAAAGCGGCGCAGGCCCTGAGTCCCTGACTGTTTCGTTGCTGCCCTGCTCTGACCTAGGGCCTGGGCTGCTGTTGCACTGTTGACACAGCCCCTGCTTAAAGGGCTGAGCCCCTGACCGTGTGCTTGCCGTCCCACACTGGCGGCGAGCTAGAGCAAGGCGGTGGGATACCCCACAGCCCCACTGAGGGATGAACCGCGGCAAAGCTGCACTACAGGGAGGTCTACGATGGATATTAGGAAACACTTTCACTAGGAGGGTGGTGAAGCACTGGAATAGATTACCTAGGGAAGTGGTGGAATCTCCATCCTTAGATGTTTTAAAGCCCAGCTTGACAAAGCTCTGGCTGGGACGATTTAGTTGGTGTTGGTCCTGCTTTGAGCAGGGAGTTGGACTAGATGACCCCCTGTTCAAAGCAGGACCAACACCAACTAAATCATCCCAGCCAGGGCTTTGTCAACTCGGGCCCTAAAAACCTCTAAGGATGGAGATTCCACCACTTCCCTAGGTAATCCATTCCAGAGCTTCATCACACTCCTAGTGAAATAATTTTTCCTAATATACAACCTAGACCTCCTCAACTACAACTTGAGACCATTATTTCTTGTTCTGTCATCTGCCACCACTGAACAGCCTAGCTCCATCCTCTTTGGAACCCCCTTTCAGGTAGTTGAAAGCAGCTATCAATCCCCCTCCCCTTCTCTTCTGCAGACTAAACAATCTCAATTCCCTCAGCCTCTCCTCATAAGTCATGTGCCCCAACCCTCTAATCATTTTCATTGCCCTCTGCTGGACTCTCTCCAATTTGTCCACATCCTTTCTGTAGCGAGGGGCCCAAAACTGGATGCAGTACTCCAGGCGTGGCCTCACCACTACCAAATAGAGGGGAATAATCACTTTCCTCGATCTGCTGGCAACGTTCCTACTAATGTAGCCCAATATGCCATTAGCCTTCTTGGTAATGAGGGCACACTGTTGACTCATTTCCAGCTTCTCATCCACTGTAATCCCCTGGTCCTTTTCTGTAGAACTGCCGCTTAGCCAGTCTGTCCCCAGCCTGTAGCAGTGCATAGGATTCTTCTGTCCTAAGTGCAGAACTCTGTCCTTGTTGTCCTTGTTGAACCTCATCAGATTTCTTTTGGCCCAATTGTTCAATTTGTCTAGGTCACTCTGGACTCTATCCCAACCCTCCAGCATATCTACCTCTCCCCCCAGCTCAGTGTCATCCACAAACTTGAGGGTGCAATCCAGCTCATCATCCAGATCATTAATGAATACGTTGAACAAAACCAGCCCAAAGATAGATCCCGGGGGCACCCCGCTTGATACTGACGACCAACTAGACATCGAGTGGTTGATCACCACCCACTGAGCCTGATGATCTAGCCAGCTTTCTATCCACCTTATAGACCATTCATCCAATCCATACTTCTTTAATTTGCTGGCAAGAATACTGTGGGAGACCGTATCAAAAGCTTTGCTTAAGTCAAGGTATATCACGTCCACCGCTTTCCCCATATCCACAGAGCCAGTTATCTCATCATAGAAGGCAATCAGGTTGGTCAGGCATGACTTGCCCTTGGTGAATCCATGCTGACTGTTCCTGATCACTTTCTTCTCCTCCAAGTGTTTCAAAATGGATTTCTTGATGCTCCATGATTTTGCCAGGGACTGAGATGAGGCGGATTATCCTTCTTCCCCTTTTTAAAGATGAGCACTATATTTGCCTTTTTCCAGTCATATGCATGCAGGCAGTCGGTGGCTCTGTCTAGCCCTAGCCACTTGGTGCCTGTGGGCAGGAGGCAGAAGGAGCTAAGAAATGGGACTAAAAGGCAGTGCAGAGGGAAGAACGGGTGAGTACGGGGAAGCTCATGGAGAAGTAAGAGATGATTACAATGGAAGATTGTCTTTGGGCAGTCTGAAAGAGAGTGGATGGCCAAGGGAAAAAGTAAAGTAAAAGGCTGAGTTCAGCGAGGAAAGGAGAACAGGAAAGCTCAATGGACAAGAAGAGACACCCTAAGAGACAGAGTGTGGAATTTAAAGGAGGGAGAGTGAGAAAAGACCTTGGGAGAAGTAAGAAGAGACACTAAGGGGACTAATTAAGGGGTAAGAGCCACAGGCAGCTATCCAGAGAGGGAGACACAGGAGAAAAAGAAAAAAAACTGTAAAGCCACTATCTGTCCTCCTGAAGAGTTAACTGTGCTGTGATCAACAGGACACTGCTGTCTGATAAGGGCTAGGCAGGGGACCAGCTCAGGCTCCTGCTAATGATCAAAACAAGCTTCTTTTACTGTTAACTTGTCCTCCCACCCTCTCATCTGCCTTGTGTCTTATTATAGTCTTAGCTAGTATGCTGCTTGGTGCAGGGACCGTCTTCTGTTTTTTTATACAGGACCTAACACAACGGGACCATGGACCCCTTATTCAGGTCTCTAGGTGTTATCATAATACAAATGAATAAGTTATATGATGGGGACTTGTGGGGGCCACTTTTTAGGGATCAGTCTAACAATAGTTATAATCTGGAGAGCTGTGGCTAAATTATGGGGTGTGCTGGAAAGGGTGATGGAACGCTTTCAGTGCATTGGCACAAGCACAATCCATCTGAATCACAGAATATCAGAATTGGAAGAGACCTCAGGAGGTCATCTAGTCCAAACCCCTGCTCAAAGCAGGACTGATCACCAGCTAAATCTGCCCTCACCTTGGCATGGAAAATGGGGATGAGCACAGCTAGCACTATCTGCAGTGCTGACTTAACCCCAGAGGGAGCATTTCTGGGTTGGGCATCACCCACCCAGACTTCAGGCTGGCTAGGCTGGGCGGAGTGTTGATCACACCTCCTTTCTGCACTGGACTTTCCTCAATGACCCTTCAATGGCATAATGCCTCCCACACTGTTGCATCTCCTTTTGGCCCTACTAAGCCGAGTCAGACTGATCAGAGGTGTAACGGAGCCTTGATATTAAAAGAAAAAAAAATGTACACTATGAAAAGCATGACCAGACTATTTGGTCAGACACAAACCTGGGGCAGCAGCATTTACAACCTATTTAAATCCTTTAAATTCATTTAGTGTGTTTCTTGGGGCTCCTGGTAGCTATACTATAAAAAGCAAGACAGGAAGCCAGCTCATGAAGACGCTTTGTGGGCACTGTTATAAACAGATAGCTAAGGGTTAATGTTCTTTTACCGGTAAAGGGGTAACACCAGTAACCTGAAACACCTGACCAGAGGACCAATCAGGAAACAAGACTTTTTCAAATCTGGGTGGAGGGAAGTTTGTGTGTGAGTTCTTTGCTCTTTGTCTTGTGTCTGACCCTCTCGGCTCTGAGAGTGATCTTTCTGTCTCCTGGCTTTCTAATCTTCTGTTTCCAAGTTGTAAGTACAAGATAGTAAGAAGATAAGGTTTATATTGTTTTCTTTTTGTATTTACATGTGTGTAGTTGCTGGAGTGTTTTGAATTGTATTCTTTTTGAATAAGGCTGTTTATTCATATTTCTTTTAAGCAATTGACCCTGTATTTGTCACCTTAATACAGAGAGACCATTTTTATGTCCTTTTCTTTCTTTTTTATATAAAGCTTTCTTTTTAAGACCTGTTGGAGTTTTCTTTAGTGGGAATTCCAGGGAATTAAGTCTGCAGCTCACCAGGTAATTGGTGGGAGGAAAAAGTCAGGGGGAAAATCTCTCTGTGTTAGATTTACTAAGCCTGACTTTGCATACCCTCTGGGTGAAGAGGGAAGTACTTGTGTTTCCAGGACTGGAAACGGGGAGGGTGGAGTCCCTCTGTTTAGATTCACGGAGCTTGCTTCTGTGTATCTCTCCAGGAACCCAGGGAGGGAACACCTGGAGGGGAAAGGGAAATGGTTTATTCCCCTTTGTTGTGAGATTCAAGGAATTTGGGTCTTTGTGGTCCCCAGGGAAGGTTTTTGGGAGGACCAGAGTGCCCCAAAACACTCTAGTTTTTTGGGTGATGGCAGCTTTACCAGGTCCAAGCTGGTAACTAAGCTTGGAGGTTTTCGTGCTAACACCCATATTTTGGACGCTAAGGTCCAAATCTGGGAAATATGTTATGACAGGCACATTTCTGGAAAAACAAGGAAAAGTAATACACAGGGAAGATCCTTCTGCTCAACAGTATATTAAAATTCACAAGGTCCTATACTGAACAATCCTATGCAGAGATCCACCTCAGTGAAAGAAAGTATTCCTGCACCCTTTGACATCACTGCTCCATTGCTCAGGTACTTTATGAATGCTTTGCTTTCATCTGAAGCATCAGGTACTGTCCCAGACAAAAGCAGCACACCATACTTCATGGGCCAATGTTCTCATTCCATATTGCAAATCCAGTGTTCCAACTATTCATTCTGTGCTGCCAACACTCTTGATACACTCTAAGCCCTAATGATACACTTTTAGTGCAACAGCTCTGTTACACATGCTTTAGTTCTGTTAAGAGAGACTGCATTTCATTTTCTGCATTTCTCTACAGTGTGATCTTACCTGCTTTTCATTAGATTAAAATCAGAGAACAAAGCTGAATCCAACAGTATAGGATATTAACAGTATGCACCAAATTTGGAATTGAAAAATGCAATCTACAAATAACTTGGTTTTTGTAGCTCAATCAGCACTTGATCCCTTCAAATAAGGGCTGCCCAGGAGCATGTTTCCATATCATGTGTCTTTTTGACGAGCAATCACACACACATAATAGAAACAAGGTTGTATAAGCTTGCGGTAAGGCCCTGAGAAGCTGCACATGAGTGAACTTCAATAAAAAATATTCCATAATACTAACACTGCCACTCTCAAACACGTCTCACCCTTTTCAACTTGTTACTCAAAGCAAATCTGCTTGCAGCCTTTACACATCCAAAGGTAACCAGTGGTAGGTGAAAGATGAAAGAGAGGAACAGGAAAAAAGCAATGCTTAGAAAAGCAAATTGGATTTTTCTGGTGACAAGAGCTCACACAGTTTTGTATATAACAGCTTTGATTAGCTCTGAATTAGGTCTAACCCAAGCACCGTATTTATACAGCCATTTCTGCAAAACAATATCAAGTATTTTTAAAAGCCTCTTCATCAACCAGAACACTGATGAAAAAAAGTCACTAATTGCTATTCATTAGACAGAAGTTCTTTAGCTGAGAGGCATCTCTGATGCACTGAATTTATATAATGTTTGATGAAGCAGTTGTCAGGAATGTATGAGAGGTATAACTGGCAGCAATATCTACTAGGAGTTAAGGTTGCCTGATGTTTCCCATAATAATCCTCTGTTTTCAATTGCTTATAACTTTGACACACACTAACTGTTTGGGCTAAAATTTTCCATGTTTAGTCCCAGGCTATGTCTACACTACAGCCAGGATCGATGCTCTGAGATCAGTCCACCGGCGGTTGATTTAACAGGTCTAGTGAAGACCTCCCAAAACGACAGCAGATTGCTCTCCAGTCGACACCTGTACTCTACCCCAGACGAGAAAAGTAAGGTAAATCGACAGAAGAGTTTCTCCCGTTGGGGCCCCCCCATGGTCTAGACCCCATGGTACCTGGAGCTAAGGTATGTCAACTCCAGATATGTTATGGTATATTTTTGATATTAAAATACACTCTGGGAGCCCTTTTCTAGCTGGAGTTGCGTAGCGTAGGTCAACTTATTGCGGTAATGTAGACATAGCCTCAGATTTAGGATGGATCAGTTCAGCTTTCAGAGCCAGAAGTTAGGTTTTTCACCGTTGAAAAAAAATGCTAGCTATATTTTTAAACAGCTTTCATTACTCAGGAATTCGCAGTGTGAACTTGATATTTGGCAGGGGGATAATCCTGGAGATGCCTTGACCTGTCGTCATGAAAATCCACAGATTTGACCCAGTTACAAGTCACGGGAAATTACCACTTGTGCATACTTACTAGAACATGTTAGACATTAGCTCTGAGTGCTGAGTGAAAGGGCTAGTGGCGCTATAGTTAAGGATTGCACTAGGACTTTCCTTATAATGCAGTCTTCGAATTATATTTCTGTTCAAACTATTTTTGCAGGGGGGAGGGAGAAGAAATATTTTCAGTTACAAATCTTAGCAATTCTGAATTTTCCAAAGTAAGTTTGTTAAGAAGATTACGTAGTTGTGAAGTTAAGAGTGTTAAAAAGTCACCTTGTCAAAATTTATAGACTGGGATTTCACTCTTGTCGGAATTACACTAGTGAGAAGTCAAGACACAGAATCCTCAAGTTTCACAAGTAGCAAGAGGGTCACATATTTTAGTAAATTAGAGTACTGACTGGGGCAATGAATACATTGATTTTGAGAAATGTTTACCACAAAAGAGTTAGAGTCATTCACTGATATCAATCCTGTCTTCAGCATAAGAGTTAACATAACTAAGTTTTGCACATGGAACTTAACACAACACAGGATTTGTGGTGTAACAATTTAGAGATTTCATCTAACACTTTGTTGAAGATGGTACTACATGTGACAAACAAGAAAAAGCAAGAAATGGTTATTTACTTTATAGTAACTGTGACTCTTTGAGATGTTTTGTCCATCTGGATCCCATAAACAGTGAACATGTGCCTCACGGACAAAATCTCAAATGCATAAGGGGCATGACACCTTGAGTGGGTTCCACACAGACAAAACATTTCAAGGAAGAACCAAAGCCTGTAAAGTTGCATTGTTGCTCTTTCAAAGAGACAAGATCCTGAAAAACAGAAAGCGAGACCAGAAGAATGGAAGATAATGGCCAAGACAGACCATGGAGGCTGCTGGGCAGGTCTATCTTCCATCATGCCCCATTACCAAGCTCTGGGAGACTCATGATTTCCCCACATCATAGAGCAGAATCTTTGATAGAGGGAGAAGCAGGCTCAGCAGCTGAGCTTCAGTTCTGGTCTGGCGCTTCCTACAGGTACCACTCTGCCCCTTTGTCAAAGAGCACATTGAAGATAGAGGTAGAGCAGGAGTTCAAGCTCAGGGGAACTACTGTGGAGTAGAGAACTTATTTCCCAACAAGCAGTGAGGACACTGTTGTGGGACTTCACTGGGTGATTCCCACTGGTTCACACTGCTCTCTCTCCCCTCAGCCCTGCTCCTCCTGTAAGCTTTGGAGAGACTATCCGTGTCCTCCCCTTCTGACTCCCCTTTCCATCGTCTCATGGTAAAATCCACAAATGCTCTCAGGCGCCGCATCATTGTCTGTCTCTTCCACCACAAGTCTGGTCCCAACAAACCGTCCATGGTTTGTCAGAAAGACTCTTAGCCAGGGAACCACAGATGATTTGCCAGCAGGAGCTGTCATCAGAGGAACACAGCAGGGGGATGCCCTCCTGACAGCCCTTCAGGACCAGGCTCTCCCTTCATATGTCACAAGTGCCACGGAGGAGACAGTGAGCAGAACTGGTACACAAAGGGCTCTGAGCTAAGGGGAGTTCATTGGAGGTGTAGGCATGCCCACAGACCTCCCTCCCATTCCCAATATCCCTACTTTCTTCACCCTGAACCTGTTCGTCCATGTGCAGTCCCAAAACATTTGAGTTTTTTATTCCAAATCAGAACGCTGGTTTTGTTTTTTAAAAACCTGAAATTTTTCATGGTTCAGAAATTCCACTTCCCAGCCACCTCTTTCCCATTTTTAATATGGCATTTTTAATATGGGCTAAGAGCTAGAGAGATGCCAAGGTTCAAGGGCAGTAGTTCGCTATGACGTTAGCTACGGCTCTCTAGATGTATCCATCTCTATAAAGTACTGGAGAGAAATAAAAGTAGAGTTAGCCAGGCTCACTGCTCATCTTGCTGTGTGTGAAATTTAACAAGCAAAAGGAAATACCAGAAAGAAAGCACACTGATCTATATCCATCAGAAGTGTTTGCCTCTGCTTCCAGCTGCTTTAATTACTTCTCTCTCCACCCCATGGTCACACTCCTACAAGCAAACCCACAATCCCACCGCCTTTGCTGAGAGTTTAATGTTCCAACTGGACCTTTTTTTATTGTTTACTGTGACTTTTAATATATCTCAAGAACTTCTACTTGGTCCAGCTTCCTTGCGACACATACAAAATTTGTGGATAAAAAAAAATCTTGGTGAGTTTGTCTAAAGGGAATCATGAGTAATCCCAAGGTACAGAATCACTTTACCTGTAAGGGGTTGAGAAGATCAAATAACCTGGTTGGCACCTAACCAAAAGAACCAATAAGGAAAGAAAATATTTTCAAATGGGGGGGCGGGGAGAAGAGGTTTTGTTTGGGCTCTCTTTGTTGTTCCCTCTCTAGAAAGAGAGAGAGACCAAGCAGGTAAACCATCTTCTGAAAAGATACTTGAAATGATGCATATAAAGTTACAGAAATTGTAAGTAAAGGCAAGGAAATGTGCTAGATTATCTTTTGTTTTAGCTTGTGAATTTTCCCTATGCTCAGAGGTAATTTCATTCCTCTTTTGTAACTGGAAAGCAAAGTCAGAGAGGAATCCTCTGTGTTTTAAATCTTTTTATTTACCTTGTAAAATTACCTTTTATCCTGATTTTATAGGTATGATTCTTTTACTTTTTTAAAAAAAATAAAATTCTTCTTTTAAGAATCTGATTGATTTTCAGTGTCCTAAACCCCAAAGGTTTGGTCTCTGCTCATTTTGTACCAACTGGTTAGTATACTATTCTGAAGCCTCCCCAGGAAAGGGGGTGAAGGGACTTGGGGGAATGTTTGGGGAAACAGGGACTCCAAGTGGTCCTTTTTCCTGGATTTTTGTTGAAATCACTCGGTGGTGGCAGCAATACCGTCCAAGGAAAGGATTTGTGCCTTGAGGAAGTTGTAACCTAAGCTGGTAGAAATAAGCTTAGGGGGCCTTTCATGTGGGTCCTCACATCTGTACCCCAGAGTTCAGAGTGGGGAGGGAACACTGACATGGTGGCAGTGTGGTGGGATCATTTTGAACCAGAAGCACAGACCTCAGGGTTTTAAAAGGACACATTTTTTCTTTTGGTTGTTTGAAAAGCAGGGATTTTTTTTTTAAAGGACACTCTTTTTTAAATTTTTTTAGCTGAGAGCAGCTGGCATTTTTTTTCTTTGCCTGAGGACAGAGTACACCTCTACGTCGATATAATGTTGTCCTCAGGAGCCAAAAAATCTTACTGTGTTATAGGTGAAACCACATTACATCAAACTTGCTTTGATCCACCGGAGTGTGCAGCCCCGCACCCATGGAGCACTGCTTTACTGCGTTATATCCAAATTCATGTTATATCGGGTCGCGTTATATTGGGATAGAGATGCAGTTAAGTTCCTGCAAGGAAATTCACAAGCTGGGGTTTTTTTTTCTATCTAGTTCTTGGGTTAGGCTAGGCTAAGCGCAGGAAGGCTAGGATGATGGAAAGTGAGGTCCAAAAGAAACTAGAATTAGCCAGATTGGAAGCTGAAGAGAGACAGAAAGAACATAAAAGACAACTGGCCTTAAAGCGCTTAGAGTTGGAAGTGGAGAAGAGGAAGGAGGCAAAGTGCTTGAAAGCAGAGGCAAACTGCTTGGATACGGAGTTAGAGCTGAAAAGCTTAGATCTGGAAAGGGCAAAGCTGGGTCTACCAGATAACCCTAACAATCCTTCTTCAGGTACTGCTCCCTATTCCAAAAAATTCCCCACATACAAGGTAGGCAATGGATACAGAGGCCTTCTTAGAAAATTTCAAAAGGGTCTGACTTCGGTACAGCATCTCTACAGACCAGTATATGGTAGAACTGAAGCCACAACTCAGTGGACCCTTAGCAGAGGTGGCAGCTGAAATGCCTAAAGAACACATGAAAAGGTATGACTTTTTTTTTTTTAAAAGGCCAGAATTAGAATGGGGCTAATGCCCAAGCATGCCTGTCAGTGGTTCAGAGCCCTAAGGTGGAGAAAAGACATAGCATTTTCCCGACACGCCTACCACATTATAAAAAATTGGGATGCCTGGATATCAGGAGCAAGTGTTAAATCTCTGGAAGATCTGTCTTTCCTAATGCAAATGAACCAGTTCTTAGAGGGTGTTTCTGAGGAAATAGAAAGGTACATCCTAGATGGGAAGCCCAAAACTGTAATCGAGGTAGGGGAGGAGATCGGAACCAAATGGGTGGAGGTGGTGGAAAAGAAACAAGCTAGTAGCAGTTGGAGCAGATATCAAAAGCGGCAACCCGAAACAACATCCTGTCACTAGGGGCAGCCCAAGGCCCCACTTACATCCCAAGGAAAACCCCAAACCACACTAGTCTCCAGCAACCCACCTCGCCCCAATGACCAGTCAGCTGGACGATGTTTTAAATGTAATGAACTGGGGCATGTGAAGGCCAACTGCCCCAAGAACCTCAACAGATTGCAGTTCATTACACCAGACTCACACCAAAGGTCCCCAGGCCCAGATGCCTCCCAGATACACTCAGAGCAAAGGGAAACTGTGAGTGTGGGCGAGAAGAAGATTACTGCATGGAGGGACACTGGAGCACAGGTGTCAGCTATCCACCAATATTTAGTGGACCCCAAATTCATCAACCCAGAGGCCCAAGTGATATTTAACCCTTCATGTCAAACTCTTTAAACTTGCCTACAGCCAAGTTGCCTGTCCAGTACAAGGGCTGGTCAGGAATGTGGACTTTTGCAGTCTATGATGATTATCCCATTCCCATGCTGCCGGGGGAAGAGTTGGCCAATGATGTGAAGCTAGCCAAGAGGGTGGGAATGGCCATCTGCAGCCAGGCTAAGCAAGCCTTCACACCTATCCCTGTTCCTAAGCCTTCTACCAGAGCCCCTGTCTGTGTTACCAGAGACCCAGACTGAGGTGGTGGAACCAGAACCCCTGCCAACGACTGCAACGGCAATAGCGGATCCAGTCCCAGAGACCCAACCAGAACCAGTCCCAGAACTGGAATGAATGGAGCAACCAGGAGCAGAACCATTGCCAGCACTGAATCCAGCACTTGCAACCGTCTACAACTACAACGCCAGAGGGCACTACTGAGCCTGCACTGGCAGCAGCAGATAAACCTACGCAAGAGGCACAGCCAGAGCCTGAAATACAACATAGTGCACCAGCGGAAAGCGGTTCAGTCAACGGAAACAGCCCCATCACCTACATCACTTCCACAGGGACCAAGCCCAAGTCCACAATCCAATGAGGAACTGATGTCTCCAGCATCATGTGAACAGTTCCAGGCCAAAGCAGACGAGCCTCCAGGGAGTTTGGATGGCAGCACAGAGCAACCCACCACCCCTCAGCTCTTCTAATCAATCCCAGTTTATTATAGAAAGAGGACTTTTATACAAGGAGACTCCTTCTGGTGGACACCAGGAAGAGTAGCATCTTCAAAGACAGTTGGTAGTTCCAACTAAGTACTAGGTAAAGCTCTTGAGCTTAGCTCACAGTCATCCTAGTGGCCATGCTAGGATGAACAGGACCAAAGACTGTTTGGGGAAGTCATTCCACTGGGAAGGAATGGGCAAGGATATTTCTACTTATGTCTGGTCTTGTGAGGTATGCCAAAGAGTGGGAAAACCCCAAGACCAGGTCAAAGCCCCTCTCAAGCCACTCTCCATAATTGAGGTTCCATTTCAGCAAGTCGCAATGGATGATCCGATCCTTTTCCAAAAAAAGGACACCCAGAGGAAAGCAGTACATATTGACTTTCATGGATTTTGCCACCTGATGGCCGGAAGCAGTAGCTTTAAGTAATACCAGGGCTAAAACTGTGCCAGGCATTACCAGACATTTTTGCCAGGGTAGGTTGGCCTTTCAACATCCTTACAGATTTGTGAACTAATTTCCCTGGCAGGGACCATGAAAAGCCTTTGGGAAGCCATGGGGTGAACCCACTTGGTTGCCACCCCTTACCGCCATCAAACAATGCCTGGTGGAGAAGTTTAATAGAATTTTGGGGGCCATGATCTATAAATTCATAAATGAGCAGGCCAGTGATTGGGACTAGTGTTGCAGCAGTTGCTCTTTGCCTACAGGGCTGTACCACATCCAAGTTTAGGGTTTTCACCAACTGAACTTGTGTATGGCCGTGAGGTTAAGGGGCCATTACAGTTGGTGAAGCAGCAATGGGATGGGTTTAAGCCTTCTCCAGGAACTAACATTCTGGACTTTGTAAACACCTACAAACACTCTCTGAAACTCTTTAGCCCTTGTTAGAGAAAATCTAAAACATGCTCAGGAAGAGCAAAAGGCCTGGTATGATAAACATACCAAAGTAGGGGACCAGGTCATGTTCTTGAGGTGCTCCAGGCCCATAAGATGGAAGCACAGTGGGATGGGCCATTGACAGTTCAAGAGCGTATGGGAGCTGTTAACTATCTCATAGCATCCCCCACCTCAAACCTAAAGCCTAAAGTGTACCATGTTAAGTGTCTAAAGCCCTTTTATTCCAGAGAATTAAAGGTCTGTCAGTTTACAGCCCAGGGAAGAGATGACGTTGAGTGGTCTGAAGGTGTTTACTATGAAGGAAAAAGTGACAGTGGCATGGAAGAGGTGACCCTCTCAATGACCGTCAGACATATGCAGCGACATCAGATCAAGGAGCTGTGCACTAGCTTCGCGCCAATGTTCTCAGCCACCCCAAGATGGACCGAACGGGCATACCACTTCATTGACACAGGTAATGCTCGCCCAATTAGAGCCCAAACCTTACTGGGTGTCTCCTCAAGCCAAACTGCTATAGAGCAGGAGATCAGGACATGCTACAGATGGATGTAATTCGCCCCTCTAACAGTGCATGGGCATCTCCAATGGTTCTAGTTCCCAAACCAGATGGGGAGATATGCTTTTGCGTGGACTACTGTAAGCTAAATGCTGTAACTCATCCCGACAACTATCCAATGCTACGCACAGGTGAGCTATTGGAGAAACTGGAACGTGCTCATTTCATCTCTACCTTTGACTTAAACAAGGGGTACTGGCAAGTACCACTAGACGAATCCGCCAAAAATGGCCAGCCCTCATCACCCATGCAGGGCTGTATGAATTTAAAGTATTCCCTTTCCAGCTGTGAAATGCACCCGCCACCCTTCCAGAAACTTGTAGATAGTCTCCTAGCGGGACTGAGAGAATCTGCAGTCACCTACCTTTATGACGTGGCCATCTTTTCTAATTCATGGGCAGAACACCTGGAGCATCTACAAAAAGTCTTCAAGTGTGTAAGGGAGGCAGGACTAACATAAGGCTACAAAGTGTCAAATAGGCCTAAAGAGTGACTTACCTTGGACACCAGGTGGGTCAAGGAACTATCAACCCCCTACAGGCCAAAGTGAATCCTATCCAAAAGTGCCCTGTTCCAAAGTCAAAGAAACAGGTCCAATCCTTCTTAGGCTTGGCTGGACATTACAGGTGATTTTTACTGCACTACAGCCAAATCACCGCCCCACTGACTGACATAACCAAAAATAAACAGCCAAATGCAGTTCAGTGGACTGAAGAGTGTCAGAAGGCCTTTAACCAGCTTAAAGTGACCCTCATGTCTGACCCTGTGCTAAGGGCCACAGACTTTGACAAATCTTTCCTAGTAACCACAGATGCATCTGAGTGTGGTGTGGGAGCAGTTTTAATGCAGGAAGGACAGGATCAAGAATTCCATCCTGTCGTGTTTCTCAGCAAAAAACTGTCTGATAGGGAACGCCACTGGTCAACCACCAAAAAGGAATGTTATGCCATTGTGTACGCTCTGGAAAAGCTACGCCCATACATTTGGGGATGGCATTTCCATGTGCAAACTGACCATGCTGTGCTGAAGTGGCTTCATACTGTCAAGGAAAATAATAAAAAAAACCTTAGATGGAGTTCAGCTCTCCAAGATTTTGATTCTGAAATACGACACATTTCAGGAGCTTCTTACAAAGTGACTGATGCACTCTCCTGTGAAAGGTTTCAGAGTAGCAGCCTGTTAGTCTGTATCCACAAAAAGAACAGGAGTACTTGTGGCACCTTAGAGACTAACAAATTTATTTGAGCATAAGCTTTCATGGGCTACAGCCCACTTGAACGGATGCATAGACTGGAATATACAGCAAAAAGATATTTCTACATACAAAATACATACATATAAATATCTATGCATCCAATGAAATAGGCTGTAGCCTACAAAAGCCTATGTTCAAATTAATTTGTTAGTCTCTAAGGTGCCACAAGTACTCCTGTTCTTTCTCCTGTGAAAGTTTCCCAGAATCAACTGGTTAAAATCATCTTTGAAACGTGGGAAATATTGTTAGTTTTTATATAATCAGTAGTATATTTGAAGGTGCATGTGTCTTATTTACTCTGTTTTCTCCTAAAGCTCCAGGAAGAAGTCTCAGCCAGTGTGAATCAGGCTGTCCAGCCCCGTCTGTGATTTGGGAGGCATGTCATAAATGTAAAGGGAAGGGTAACAACCTTTATGTATGCAGTAACATAAATCTCTCCTGGCCAGAGGTACAGAATCACTTTATCTGTTAGGGGTTAAGAAGCTCAAATAACCTGGTTGGCACCTAACCAAAAGGACCAATAAGGAAAGAAGAAACTTTCAAATCGGGGAGAGGGGAGGAAAGAGGTTTTGTTTGGGCGCTCTCCCTTACTCACTCATTCACCCACCATCTTCTGAAAAGATACCTGAAATTGAGGTTAATGGTAATTGGGACAAAATACAACATGGATTTACAAAAGGTAGATCGTGCCAAACCAACCTGATCTCTTTCTTTGAGATGGTAACAGATTTTTTAGACAAAGGAAACACAGTGGATCTTACCTCGCTTTCAGTAAGGCATTTGATACAGTTCCACATGGGGAATTATTAGCTAAATTGGCAAAGATGGGGATGAATATGAAAATTGAAAGGTGGATAAGGAACTGGTTAAAAGGGAGACTACAACGGGTCATACTGAAAGGTGAACTGTCAGGCTGGAAGGAGGTTACTAGTGGAGTTCCTCAGGGATTGGCTTTAGGACCAACTTTATTTAATCTTTTTATTATTGACCTTGGCACAAAAAGTGGGAATGTGCTAATAAAGTTTGAAGATGACACAAAGCTGGGAGGTATTGCCAATACAGAGAAGGAATGGGATATCATACAGGAAGATCTGGATGGCCTTGTAAACTGGAGTAATAATAGGATGAAATTTAATAGTGAAAAGTGCAAGGTCATGCATTTAGGGATTAACAACAACAATTTTAGTTATAAATTGGGGACACATCAGTTGGCAGTAACAGAGGAGGAGAAGGACCTCAGAGTATTGGTTGATCCCTCGGATCGTTACCCCTTCCTGCTTCTCCACGTGGGCACTAATGATACTGCCAAGAATGTCCTTGAGCGGATCACTGCCGACTACGTGGCTCCGGGAAGAAGGATAAAGGAGTCTGAGGCACAAGTGGTGTTCTCATCCATCCTCCCAGTGCAGGGAAAAGGCCTGGGTAGAGATCGTTGAATTGTGGAAGTCAACGAATGGCTATGCAGGTGGTGTCGAAGAGAAGGCTTTGGATTCTTTGACCACGGAATGGTGTTCCAAGAAGGAGGAGTGCTAGACGGAGATGTGCTCCACCTACTGGAGAGGGGAGAGCATCTTCGCAAGCAGGCTGGTTAACCTAGTGAGGAGGGCTTTAAACTAGGTTCACCGGGGGAAGGAGACCAAAGCCCTGAGGTAAGTGGGGAAATGAGATGCCGGGAGGAAGCACAAGCAGGAGAGTGCAAGAGGGGAGGACTCCTGTCTCAGACTGAGAAAGCGAGTTATCTTAAGTGCCTATACACAAATGCAAGAAGCCTGGGAAACAAGCAGGAAGAACTGAAAGTCCTCACACCATCAAGGAACTATGATGTGATTGGAATAACAGAGACTTGGTGGGATAACTCACATGACTGGAGTACTGTCATGGATGGATATAAACTGTTCAGGAAGGACAAGCAGGGCAGAAAACGTGGGGGAGTTGCATTGTATGTAAGAGAGCAGTATGACTGCTCAGAGCTCTGGTATGAAACTGCAGAAAAACCTGAGAGTCTCTCTGGGTTAAGTTTAGAAGTACGAGCAACAAGGGTGATGTCATGGTGGGAATCTACTATAGACCACCAGACCGGGGGATGAGGTGGACGTGGCTTTCTTCCGGCAACTAACGGAAGTTACTATATCGCAGGCCCTGGTTCTCATGGGAGACTTTAATCACCCTGCTATCTGCTGGGAGAGCAATACAGCGGGGCACAGACAATCCAGGAAGTTTTTGGAAAGTGTGGGGGACAATTTCCTGGTGCAAGTGCTGGAGGAACCAACTAGGGCAGAGCTCTTCTTGACCTGATACTCACAAACAGAGAAGAGTCAGATGGGGAAGCAAAAGTGGATGGGAACCTGCGAGGCAGTGACCATGAGATGGTCGAGTTCAGGATCCTGACACAAGGAAGAAAGGAGAGCAGCCGAATACGGACCCTGGACTTCAGAAAAGCGGACTCTGACTCCCTCCAAGAACTGATGGGCAGGATCCCCTGGGAGAATAACATGAGGGGGAAAGGAGTCCAGGAGAGCAGGCTGTATTTTAAAGAATCCTTATTGAGGGCAGGAAAAAAACATCCCAATGTGTAGAAAGAATAGTAAATATAGCAGGTGACCAGCTTGGCTTAACAGTGAAATCCCTGTTGATCTTAAACACAGAAAAGAAGCTTATAAGAAGCGGAAGATTGGACAAACGACCAGGAAGAAGTATAAAAATATTGATCAGGCATGCAGGAGTGAAATCAGAAAGGCCAAATAACACTTGGAGTTGCAGCTTATAAGGGATATGGAGAGTAACAAGAAGAGTTTCTTCAGGTACATTAGCAACAAGAAGAAGGTCAAGGAAAGTGTGGGCCCCTTACAGAACTAGGGAAGCAACCTAGTGACAGAGGATGTGGAAAAAGCTAACGTACTCAACGATTTTTTTGCCTCTGTCTTCACAAACAAGGTCAGCTCCCAGACTTCTGCACTGGGCAGCACAGTATGGGGAGAAGGTGACCAGCCCTCTGTGTAGAAAGAAGTGGTTTGGGGCTATTTAGAAAAACTGGACAAGCACAAGTCCATGGGGCTGGATGCGCTGCATCCAAGAGTACTAAAGGAGTTGGCAGATGTGATTGCAGAGCCATTGGCCATTATCTTTGAAAACTAATGGTGATCAGGGGAGGCCTCAGATGACTGGAAAAAGACTAATGAGGTGCCCATCTTTAAAAAAGGGAAGAAGGAGGATGGGGGGAAGAAGGAGGATCTGAGGAACTACAGGCTAGTCAGCCTCACCTCAGTCCCTGGAAAAATCATGGAACAGGTCCTCAAGGAAATAACTCTGAAGCACTTAGAGGAGAGGAAAGTGATCAGGAACAGTCAGCATGGATTCACCAAGGGCAAGCCATGCCTGACTAACCTAATTGCCTTCTATGAGGAGATAACTGGGTCTGTGGATGGGGGGAAAGTAGTGGATGTGTTATTCCCTGATTTTAGCAAAGCTTTTAATATGGTCTCCCACAGTATTCTTGCTGCCAATTAAAGAAGCATGGGCTGGATGAATGGACTATAAGGTGGATAGAGAGCTGGCTAGATCATCGGGCTCAACGGGGAGTAATCAATGGCTCCTCGTCTAGTTGGCAGCCAGTTTCAAGCGGAGTGCCCCAAGGGTCAGTCCTGGGGTCAGTTTTGTTCAATAGCTTCATTAATGATCTGGAGGATGGCTTGGACTGCACTCTCAGCAAGTGCAGATGACACTAAACTGGGAGGAGTGGCAGATACGCTGGAGGGTAGGGATAGGATACAGAGGAACCTAGACAAATTAGAGGATTGGGCTAAAAGAAACCTGATGAGATTCAACAAGGACAAGTGCAGAGTCCTGCACTTACGACGGAAGAATCCCATTTCCTGTTACAGACTAAGGACCGAATGGCTAGGAAGCAGTTCTGCAGAAAAGGACCTAGGGGTTACAGTGGACGAGAAGCTGGATATGAGTCAACAGTGTGCCTTTGTTGCCAAGAAGGCTAACGGCACCTTGGGCTGTATAAGTAGGGGTATTGCCAGCAGATCAAGGGACGTGATCATTCCCCTCTATTTGACATTGGTGAGGCCTCATCTGGAGTACTGTGTCCAGTTTTGGGCCCCACACTACAAGGAGGATGTGGAAAAACTGGAAACAGTCCAACGGAGGGCAACAAAAATGATTAGGGGGCTGGAGCACATGACTTATGAGGAGAGGCTGAGGGAACTGGGATTGTTTAGTCTGCAGAAGAGAAGAATGAGGAGGGATTTGATAGCTGCTTTCAACTACCTGAAAGGAGGTTCCAAAGCGGATAGATCTAGACTGTTCTCAGTAGTACCAGATGACAGAACAAGGAGTAATGGTCTCAAGTTGAAGTGGGGGAGGTTTAGGTTGGGTATTAGGAACAATTTTTTCACTAGGAGGGTGGTGAAGCATTGGAATGTGTTACCCAGGGCGGTGGTGAAATCTCCTTCCTTACAGGTTTTTAAGGTCAGGCTTGACAAAGCCCTGGCTGGGATGATTTAGTTGGGAATTGGTCCTGCTTTGAGCAGGGGGTTGGACTAGATGACCTCTTGAAGTCCCTTCCAACCCTGATAGTCTATGATTCTATGATCACAGGATGACTATGAGCTGCCAATGTGATATGGCCATTAAAAAAGCTAATGCGATCTTGGGATGCAGCAGGTGAGGTATTTCCAGTAAAGATAAGGAAGTGTTAGTACCATTACACAAGGCACTGGCGCGACCTCATCTGGAATATTGTGTGCAGTTCTGGTCTCCCATGTTTAAGAAGGATGAATTCAAACTGGAACAGGTACAGAGAAGGGCTACTAGGATGATCCGAGGAATGGAAAACCTGTCTTATGAAAGGAGACTCAAAGAACTTGGCTTGTTTAGCCTAACCAAAGGAAGGCTGAGGGGAGATAGGATTGCTCTTTATAAATATATCCAAGGGATAAATATCAGGGAGAGGAATTATTTAAGCTTAGTACCAATGTGGACACAAGAACAAATGGATATAAACTGGACACTAGGAAGTTTAGACTTGAAATTAGACAAAGGTTTCTAACGGTTAGAGGAGTGAAGTTCTGGAACAGCCTTCCAAGAGGAATAGTGGGGGAATAGACATAGCTGGCTTCAAGATTAAGCTTGATAAATTTATCGAGGGGATGGGCTAGCCTAATTTTGTCAATTAATTCATCTTTGATTATTAGCAGGTAAATATGCCCAATGATCTGTGACGGGATGTTAGATGGGGTGGGATCTGAGTTACTACAGAGAATTCTTTCCTGAGTGCTGGCTGGTGAGTCTTGCCCACATGCTCAGGGTTTAACTGATCACCATATCTGGAGTCAGGAAGAAATTTTCCTCCAGGACAGAATGGCAGAGGCCCTGGAGGTTTTTCACCTTCCTCTGCAGTGTGGGGCACAGGTCACTTGCTGGAGGATTCTCTGCACCTTGAGGTCTTTAAACCACGCTATGAGGACTTCAGTAACTCAGACATAGGTTAGGGGTTTGTTACAGGAGTGGGTGGGTGAGAGTCTGTGGCCTACGTTGTGCAGGAGATCAGACTAGATGATCATAATGGTCCCTTCTGACCTTAAAGTCCATGAGTCTTAAAGTCTATGAAATGATCCATCTAAAATTACAAAAATTGTAAGTAAGACAAGGAAATGTGTTAGGTTATCTTTTATTTTAGCTTGTGAATTTTCCCTATGCTAAGAGGTAATTTCATTCCTCTTATGTAACTGGAAAGCAAAGTTAGAGGGGAAACCTCTGTGTTTTAAATCTTTTTATTTACCCTGTAAAGTTACCTTCCATCCTGATTTTACAGGTGTGATTCTTTTAGCCTTTTTTTTTAATAAAATTCTTCTTTTAAGAGTCTGATTGATTTTCAGTGTCCTAAAACCCAGGGGTTTGGTCTGTGCTCACTTTGTTACCAATTAGTTAGTATATTATCCTCAAGTCTCCCCAGGAAAGGGAGTGAAAGGGCTTGGGGGAATATTTGGGAGAAACAGGGACTCCAAGTGGCCCTTTTTCCTGGATTTTTGTTGAAATCACTTGGTGGTGGCAGCAATATCATTCAAGGACAAGGAAAGGATTTGTGCCTTGGGGAAGTTTTAATCTAAGATGGTAGAAATAAGATTAGAGAGTCTTTCATGTGGGTCCCCACATCTGTACCCCAGAGTTCAGAGTGGGGAGGGAACCCTGACAGCATGCAGTTGTGGTCAAAAAGGCAAACAAGTAATTTGTATTTAAAGTTTAGGGAATATTAGTGAAATATGCCATTTTATAAATCAATAGTGAGTTCTTACCTCTGGTCACCCCATTAATGCCCAAGCCAGAGGCTGCAAAAATTATTAGTGTTATGGAAACACTTCCATATGAGAAGAGATGACACAGAATTGGAATATTTTGTTTAAGGAAAAGACCAGTAAGAGGTGAAGTGATAGAGATGTACAAAAATAATTAATGATTTAGAGAAGGCAAGTTAGGTGGTCCTCTCTCATAACAAAAAAGGGGGGATTGTGATGGGTGTACAAAATCCTCTCTGCCCCCACTCCAACCTCCACTGAAGGCTTCACCACCCTGACATACCTGCGTGAAGGAAAAATATCACCTGGGAAAAGAGAAGCAGTGAGTTTAGACCTTTGAGCACTGCCTAGAGAAGCCACTCAGGCTCTGGTACTAGTAGAATCAACAAGACTTGGTCCTCCAGGGGCTAGAATCATAGAGTTAGAAGGGACCACAAGTGTCATCTAGTCTAAGCCCCAGAAGGCTGGGAGGAGGCAGCAGCCAATCAGGACTCATCAAGATAAGGAGGCTTGCCTGCTTCTTCTAAGGGGAAGTACTGGGTGAAGGTGGACAGGAGAGGAGCTTTCATGTCCTAACCCAAAACACCACCGGCAGAGCCTAACAATATCACTGCGCTATCAGTTAAAGCATGTGGCAAATTGCTTATTTTGTTGTGGCTTTAAAAGCCTGTGGGGTCATTTTTAGTTGAACGTCAATTAACTGTTACAGGACTAACAAGGGGCTTGCTACATGAGATACTTTGCTTCTGGCAAGCTTTGATAGAGACATTCAATGGAACAGAAAGGCAGCAAATTTAAAATACAAGGTGTCACAGGATGACTGTCCCTTTATAGGGAGATAGATCCAGCCCCACTTGTTACACAGTAAGCTCACCTCCCAGGGGGAGCAAATGAGCAAAGTCCCATAATAGATAGACCATGTGGCTCAATCACACCTTTGGGGTGGAGATAAGACAGAAGCATGGGGAGAGCAGGGAGACTTGGAGGGAGGGAAGCTCTGGGAGTTGCTGCTCAGTAGCAAGTAGGCAGAGACTCAAAAGGAGCACAGAAGAGCTGAAGGGGTCAGAGCAAAGCCCAGACAGTGGGCTGAGCAGCACTTGAACTGTGAAGAGGGAAGATAGACTGACTGTCAGGAAGGAGTTTGAGACTGGGGATGGAAGACTCTTCTATTGTTTTGGACTTGGATATCCTGAAAGGGGTGGACTTTTTCCTTCTATGACTTGGGTGGAGAGCCAAGTCACTGCAGCAACCAAACCAAGCTGGAAGGTCAGGAGATTCAACCAAAGTGAGAAGAAACTGGGGCACTGACTGGCCCACAGCCAGACCAAGCAGGCAGCATTTCTACCTAAGGAAGGTTTTTTAAAAACACAAGCCATAATTATCCTGTGGAACTCACTGCCATAAGATGTTATTGAAGCCAAGCATTTAGTAGGATTTTAAAAAGAATTAGATATTTATATGGATAGTAAGTACATCCACAGTTACATTTGATAGGATTAAAAGGTACAAGAGCTATAAACGCTAATGTTAGAGGACATAAAACCAATCATCAGTTGTTTTGAGTGTTACATGCATATATAATTTGTCCCTTATGAGGTTCTCATATCCTCTCTTCTGAAGGCCAGTTATATAATATTCTTTAAAAGTTTACTATGGCCTATTAAGGGTAGAGATTTGCATTTTGAACGCCCGTATTTTTCAGCCTGACACCCACTCTGTAGAGGAAAAATTCCATATTTTTTAAATATTTCTGCATGAGCATAACAACATCTTTTTCAAGCTAAAATGCAGTGTGCATGCCAGGTAACTCGGATTAAAATCTGCTTCACAGCTGGGAAAATGAATAGCGTGTAAGGGCCCAAGGGCAGAGGAGAACCTTGTGAGCAGTGCTGTACAGCATAGAATAGAAAATGCATGAATATAACTTAGAACTCCTTCATGGCATTCATTCAAATTGTAGAGGGCTGCATCAAACATAGAATTTTTTAGAGCTGGAAGACACAAGAACATAGGAGTCCTAGACTGCATCAGGCCAGTAGTCTGTTTAGTCCAGTATCCTCTCACCAAGAGCGGCTGGTACCAGATACTTCATGGGAAGGTGCAGAAACCTTGCAACAGACAGTTCTGAGATAAACTGCTCCAGGGTATTTTTTCTCCTAATCTCCAACATATAGAGGCTGGCTTAATCCCTGAAGCATGAAGGTTTTCTAAAACTGTTGTTTATTTTAATGGTACACAATGCAGAGTGACCTGCTGTGGTTGGGGAACAGGTTGAGAAGAGATGGGGCCTCTTATAAAAGCATATACTTTAATTCCCTGTAAATCAGACAATACAGTAACTCCTCGCTTAACATTGTAGTTATGTTCCTGAAAAATGTGACTTTAAGCGAAATGATGTTAAGCAAATCCAATTTCCCCATAAGAATTAATGTAAATGGGGGTGTTCCTCAGTGGCTCACTGTGACCCTTCACGTAGCCGTTCTCTCTCTAGGGCCAGGGTTACAGTCTACTGAGCCCTTTTCATCATAGGCTAGCAAGGAGGTTGGTGAGAGAACTCCCACAGTCTCTGTTATCCCTGGGAGCTTATTTCAGAACAGTTTAGCCTCCTGTCCTGACAGGGGCCAGACTTCCCCTCCCAGGAGATGTTCCTGTAGTGGTGGGTTGGGGGGAACCCGGGCCTCTACTCCAGTTTCTGCCCAGGGACCCTAATGGTAGCAGCTGTTGGCAGCCAACCTTTCACTGCCAGAGTTGCTACATTTCCCTGGGCCACTTCCCCACAGCTCTCCTGCTTCTCACTTCTTCACTCTTACCTTAGGGCTCCCTTAACGATGGTTTGAGGGTGTCTTCATTCACCAGCCCTTCAGCCACACTTCCTCTCCTCTGGCTCCCTAGCTCTCCTCTGCCTGACTGGAGTGAGCCCTTTTTATAGTATCAGCAGAGCCTTAATTAGAGTCAGGTGGTCACATTAACTTAATGGCCTCACCTGACTCTTTGCAGGTTAATTAGAGTCAGGTGTTCTCAGTAGTCTGGAGCAGCCCCTGCTCTGGTCAGTCAGGGAACAGAAAACTGTTAATCCAGTGGCTAGTATATCTGCCCTCTGCTATTCTGCTGTACCCAACTGGCCTGGGTCTATAACATTATATATATATATTACACAGTATAAGTTTTAAACAAACGATTTAATACTGTACACAGCAATGATGATTGTGAAGCTTGGTTGAGTGGTGAAGTTAGAGGGTGGGATATTTCCCAGGAAATTCCTTACTGCTAAATGATGAACTAGTACTCGCCTGAGCCCTCAAGGGTTAACACATTGTTGTTAATGTAGCCTCACACTCTACAAGGCAGCACAAATGGAGGGAGGGGAAACAGCATGGCAGACAGAGACAGAGACAAATACCCTGTGTGAGAGAGATGCGCATTGCCCCTTTAAGTATGCTGACACCACTCTAAGCACATTGCCTTTTTAAGTAAATCAGTAAAGTTGAGACAGTAGCTGCTGCCAGCAATCTCCCTCTGTCTTAAGCCCTATCGTGTCCTCCCTGCTCTAGGGAGATGCCGTAAGCGGGGGCCAGAAGCAGGGGGGAGGGGGACACCCTGACAGCCCCTCTCTCCTCCACCCCACAGCAAGCAGAAGGCTCCCAGGAGCAGCTCCAAGGCAGAGGGTAGAAGCAGCACATGGCTGTGGGGAGAAGGACAGCTGAACTGCCTGTAACTGATAGTCTGTTGGGTGGCTGCCGCACAGGGAACTTAGGGGAGCGGGGAGCTGATAGGGCGGCTGCTGGCCCACCCTGGTTCCAAGCCCCCACCAGCTAGCTCCAACGGGCCGCTCTTTCTGCAAGCAGTGGACAAAACAGGCAACTGCCAAACAATGTTATAAGGGAGCAGTGCACAACTTTAAACGAGCATGTTCTCTAATTGATCAGCAACATAACAACAAAACAATGTTAACCAGGACGACTTTAAGTGAGGAGTTACTGTACATTCATACCCTTCTCTCCACTACTCCCATGTCCAGCCCTCTGATCTCATAAGCTAAATAGGGTAAGGCCTGGGCAGTACTTGGATGAGATGCCCCAGTGCAATATCAGTATTGAAATTGCCAGACTTGGAAAAATGCATAGGAAAAAACGGGCACCCTGTCAGGTCACCGTTTCAATATGTGCTGGTTTAACTAAGGCCAGAAAGCATGCAAGCACTTCAAAGTAAATGGAGGCGGGAATTAGGGATTCCACCCTAACCCCCTGATCCCAGCTACACAAGTTACAAAAAAGACCTCAATGGATCTGTCTTCTGTTTCACCACAAAAAAAATTTCAGATATATTTGACTCCAAACTCTGCATGAAATCCTGGTCCCACTGAAGTCAAGGACAGTTTTTCCACTGACTTCAGTGAGGCCAGGATTTCACCCAATATACACAAAGTAGGAACTGAAGACTCATAGGTGTTGGAGATGTGGATGGGCCTGCATTACGAACTTATCCAAAGCCCAGGGAACACAATGGACTTTAGATCAAGTAATAAGTGATTCATAAAAACACTGATTCTTAGAAACAATATCAGACACTAAAGCACTAGAAACCACCTTCGCCGCTCAGTGTATACAAGTGGATTGAGTGACAGCTTTAGGAAGTGCAGTATACGATCAAAGTGAACAACTCTACAAATGTGATGACATTTGGTCTCTAATTTCAGAATTGTTTGACAGATAGCTCTGTACACAGAGCACTATTGCCAAGCTTATCGAAACAGAGATGGAGACAGTTTAAGGCTGATGTCATTCTTGTGTGATGACAATTTTCGAGCTCTGTGTGGTCTTCCTTCTGGCTTACATCCTATGTTCTTCTGCATGTCATTATTCCTTTGTTTCCTATGGTTTCTCTTTTCTCTTTGATTTGGTCATTTATCTGAATTTTCTTATAAGAAAGCAGAAAACAAGCGTAACATTATTTTATGACATGATGAATATAGCTTTATATTGTACTTCTGTATTTTTTCCTTAGTTCATTGCAACTTATGACAATTTTCCCTTTGCACAATATACACATTTATAAAAAAATAAGCCTTTTATGTTTTAACAGAATAAATGTATTTCCATCATTAATAACACAAAAACTGAATGGATTTTCCTCCAATTTAAAAATAAATCAGCCTTTGGTGTGACACAGTGTATGAAAGTTTTCGTCCTTAAATGAGACTTATTTTTTAAATAAACGAAGATTTATAATGGAAGCTCAGTGGTGGCCTTATAATATAGAGTGTACAGACATTTAGATAGATGGGATAGGCTCATTTTTTTAGCAAGGACAATGACAGTTCCTAAAGTTAATATGGTTCCCCAAAATGCTTTCCTAATACATGTAGATGCAGTCCTGTATAACTGTCTTCCTGAAGACTATATACATCAACTGCACTATTAGTGACCTTTCAACAAAGTATTAAGCCCAATGATTTTGCACCATAAAGACAATAATTTGCTACACAAGACAACATTACAGATTGTCTAATACTCTCTCTCTCTCTCCTGGCAGAATCTAATCCACAATGGCATATTTTTAACCTGTCCTTGGACAGTTGCCCATTGTAAACAAGCTGCCCACCTTAGCTGGGATAACCTCATGACAGCTTTTAAATAAATACTGGAATTTTGCTGAATATTTAGCAGTGAGACAAGAAGTCACATGAGGGCTAAGAACGGCAGCAAATCTTGGGCCAGCCAGTTGAACCAACACAGTATTTTGCAATGGGGAATTCAGACTGTACTGAAAACTCAGAACTTAGCATCATTACTGCCATGGAAATGAACATGTTGATCCTGCAGGTCTTCAACCACAGCACTGCTATTAACAGAGAGCTCTGTGTTACCACACTGAGAGTTCTAGGAGGCACTGGGCCTCACTAAGGCGCAGCATGTCCTTGAACTTCCTGGATCATAGGACAACACAGTTGCTCGCCCTTAAGATGACGCATCATGCCCTTCCCCTCTGAAATAAGCATTCTGCTGGCTGTTGTAGAGTTCAGGGTAAGGAATTACCTGCTTTCTGCCCCCTTTGAGGTAACTAGTCCATTAGTCTTCTGCAGTCCCTGTGCCAAAGTGAATCATGGTTCAATTTACACCAAACACATATCCAACAGAAAAGCATCTCTCTCACCATCTGTGGTAAGAATATCTCCCTTCTTTCCCTTATTACCAACACTAAGTTTTCTCATCTGTTCCCTACCTTTAACCCCATCATATACCCCTGCTCTCTCACCACCACTCCCTCCTCTAACTTCCTAGACTTTTTAGACTGCACCCCCTACTTTCCTCATACCCAAAGTCTGACCCTTGGCCCTACCTGTGTCTCCAACTACTGCTCTATTTTCCTTCTTTCTGTCAGTTCTGTCACTCATTAAATGAGTCATTTTCCACCATAGTCTTGAGTTTCTCTCCTGCAACTCCATCCTGGATCCTCTCTAGTCAGGCTTCCGCCAGCTCCATTTCAATAAAACTGCTGTCAACAAGATTTCTAACTACTTTTTCCTGGCCAATCCCAGGGACTGTCTTCCTTCCTCATCTTTCTTGACTTCTATTATTTTACTCGCCACCTCTGAAAAAATCAGGCAAATTGGGCACTGTTAACTAGTGTGATGATGCAGTTCTGGCAGGACCCAACTGAGAGCGCCAATTCAAGACTAATTGCTTAAACAGGGCAGTTACAGCCCAAGGCTGGGGTTTTTCCACCTCTAAGGCAAACCAAACCAGCCAGACAAAGAGGACTTTGGTTTCACTCCACTGGCTAACTACAAGTCACACAAGCAATTTCCTTATACACTCCAGTTTCCCAGTATCACCAACAGTCCCATTCGTCCTGGAGATGAATGGTTATGAAAACCAACACCTCAATAAAGAAAAAGGTTCTCTTGATCCCAAAGAATCAAGACCCAGACCCAGGTCAATATACAAATCAGATCTTACCCACAAATTACTCTGGTGTCAATCCTTTAGAATCTAAAATCTAAAGGTTTATTCGTAAAAGGAAAAAGATATAGATGAGAGTTAGAAATGGTTAAATGGAATCAATTACATACAGTAATGGCAAATTTCTTAGTTCAGGCCTGTAGCAGTGATGGAGTAAACTGCAGGTTCAAATCAAGTCTCTGGAGTATATCCCCTGCTGGGATGGGTCATTCAGTCCTTTGTTCAGAGCTTCAGTTTGTAGCAAAGTTCCTCCAGAGGTAAGAAGCACGACTGAAGACAAGATGGAGATGAGGCATCAGCCTTTTATAGTTTTTTCCCAGGTGTAAGAACCTCTTTGTCCTTACTGTGGAAAATTACAGCAAAATGGAGTCTGGAGTCACATGGGCAAGCCCCTACATACTTTGCTGAGTTACAAGGCATATCTGCCTTCTCTCAATGGGTCAGTTGTGTAGCTGATGGTCCTTAATGGGCCATCAGGCAGGCTAGGCAGAGCTAACACCAACTTGTCTGGGATGTTTCCCAGAAGCACAGCATAAATTTGAAATACAGACAGTATAGAGCCAATACTCATAACTTCAGCTACAAAATGATACATACATATAGACCATAATCATAACCAGCAAACCATAACCTGGTCTTAGACACCTTATATGACCCACTTTATATAAGATTTGGTGCCACTACAGAACCTGGGTTGCAACTATGTTCTATATGGTCCCAGATTATATCAATAACATCACAACTGGTCAGTTCCAGTCTTCAGTGCGTCCTTGCAATAAACTTGCCTGGGTTTCCCTCCTTCTCTCTGATGGCCACTTCACCATCGAGCTTGCTGATTGGCTCTCTGTCACAACCTCAGCCCTCCTAGAGTCTGTCTGGGCAAAAATCACACTGGGTAAAAAAGCAACTAGAGCTTCCCCTGAGATAGTGCTTGGCGTGTGCTACAGACCGCCGGGATCTGATTGGGATATGGATAGAGACCTCTTTAATGTCTTTAATGAAGTAAACACAAAGGGGAAATGTGTGATTATGGGGGATTTCAACTTCCCGGATATAGACTGGAGGACGAGTGCTTGCAAGAATAATAGGGGTCAGATTTTTCTAGATGTGATAGCGGATGGATTTCTTCATCAAGTAGTTGAAGTACCTACGAGAGGAGATGCCATTTTAGATTTGGTGTTGGTGAGCAGTGAGGACCTTGTAGAAGAAATGGTGGTAGGGGACAACCTTGGTTCGAGTGATCATGAGCTGATTCAGTTCAAACTAGATGGAAGGATAAACAAATGCAGATCTGGGATTAGGGTTTTTGACTTCTCGAGGGCTAATTTTAAAGAGTTAAGGAAATTAGTTAGGGAAGTGGATTGGACGGAGGAATTAGTGGATTTAAATGCAGAGGAGGCCTGGAATTACTTTAAGTCGCAGCTGCGGAGACTGTCGGAAGCCTGCATCCCGAGAAAGGGGAAAAAAACCATGGGCAGGAGTTGTAGGCCAAACTGGATGAGCAAGCAACTCAGAGAGGGGATTAGACAAAAGCAGAAAGCTTACAGGGAGTGGAAGAAAGGCAGGATCAGTAAGGAAAGCTACCTTGGTGAGGTCAGAACATGTAGGGATAAAGTGAGGAAGGCTAAAAGCCGCATTGAACTGGACCTTGCAAAGGGAATCAAAACCAATAGTAAAAGGTTCTACAGCCACATAAATAAGAAGAAAACAAAGAAAGAAGAAGTGGGGCCGCTATACACTGAGGATGGAATGGAGGTTAAGGATAACCTAGGCATGGCCAAACATCTAAACAAGTACTGTGCTTCAGTTTTTAATAAGACCTAGTGAGGAACCTTGCGATGATGGAGGGATGATAAACAGGAATGTGGATATGGAAGTGGATATTACCGCAACTGAGGTAGAGGCCGTACTTGAACAGCTCGATGGGACGAAGTCAGAGGGCCCGGACAATCTCCATCTGAGGATATTAAAGGAACTGGAGCATGAAATTGCAAGCCCGTTAGCGAGAATTTTTAAGCAATCGATAAACTCGGGGGCTGTGCCGTATGACTGGAGGATTGCTAATGTAGTTCCTATTTTTAAGAAAGGGAATAAAAGTGATCCGGGTAATTATAGGCCTGTTAGCTTGACGTCCATAGTATGCAAGGTCTTGGAAAAAATTTTAAGGGAGAAAGTAGTTAAGGACATAGAGGCCAATGGTAATTGGGACGAATTGCAACACGGATTTAGTAAAGGTAGATCGTGTCAAACCAATCTGATCTCCTTCTTTGAGAAGATGACGGATTACTTAGATAAAGGAAATGCGGTAGATATAATTTACCTAGATTTCAGTAAGGCGTTCGACACGGTTCCGCACGGGGAACTGTTAGTCAAATTGGAAAAGATGGGAATGAATATGAAAGTTGTAAGGTGGATAAGGAACTGGTTAAAGGGGAGACTCCAGAGGGTCGTATTGAAAGGTGAATTGTCAGGCTGGAAGGAGGTCACTAGTGGAGTCCCTCAAGGATCGGTTTTGGGACCGATCTTATTTAACCTTTTTATTACCGACCTTGGCACAAAGAGCGGGAATGTGCTAATAAAGTTTGCGGATGACACGAAGCTGGGGGGTATTGCTAACACGGAGGAGGACAGGGATACTATTCAGGAAGATCTGAACCACCTTGTAAACTGGAGTAATAGAAATAGGATGAAATACAATAGTGAAAAGTGCAAGGTTATGCATTTAGGAATTAATAATAAGAATTTTGGATATACGTTGGGGGCGCATCAGTTGGGAGCGACGGAGGAGGAGAAGGACCTTGGGGTACTGGTTGATAGCAGGATGACTATGAGTCGCCAATGTGATACGGCTGTTAAAAAAGCAAACGCGATTTTGGGATGCATCAGGCGGGGTATTTCTTGCAAGGATAAGGAGGTGTTAGTACCGTTATACAAGGCGTTGGTGAGACCCCATTTGGAATACTGTGTGCAGTTCTGGTGTCCCATGTTCAAGAAGGATGAATTCAAACTGGAACAGGTTCAGAGACGGGCTACAAGGATGATCCGAGGAATGGAAAAACTGCCTTATGAAAGGAGACTCAAAGAGCTTGGCTTGTTTAGCCTGGCCAAAAGAAGGCTGCGGGGGGATATGCTTGCTCTATATAAATATATCAGGGGGGTTAACGTTAGGGAGGGAGAGGAATTATTTAAGTTTAGTACTAATGTAGGCACGAGGACGAATGGGTATAAACTGGATATTAGGAAATTTAGACTTGAAATTAGACGAAGGTTTCTAACCATTAGGGGAGTGAAGTTCTGGAACAGCCTTCCGAGGGAAGTAGTGGGGGCAAAAGACTTTCCTGGCTTTAAGACAAAGCTTGATAAGTATATGGAGGGGATGTTATGATAGGATCGTTAATTTGGGCAATTGATCTTGGATTACCACCAGATAGGTCTGCTCAGTGGTCTGCGGGGAGATGTTGGATGGCATGGGAACTGAGTTACTGCAGAGAATTCCTTCTTGGGTGCTGGCTGGTGACTCTTGGCCACATGCTCAGGGTTTAGCTGATCGCCATATTTGGGGTCGGGAAGGAATTTTCCTCCAGGGCGGATTGGCAGGGGCCCTGGAGGTTTTTCGCCTTCCCCTGCAGCGTGGGGCACGGGTCGCTTGCTGGTGGTTTCTCTGCAGCTTGAGGTCTTCAAACCAATTTTGAGGATTTCAATAACTCGGTCCATGGGATAGGGGTTGTTATAAAATTGGATGGGTGGGGTTCTGTGGCCTGCCTTGTGCAGGAGGTCAGACTAGATGATCAGATTGGTCCCTTCTGACCTATGAGTCTATGAGTCTACTAGGTTGTTAGCAGTGTTTTCAGAGTGCAAAGAAGTTCAATGCCTTGGTAGGCCAGCTGCCCAAGCTGAGGGTATGTAGCCCTTGGCCTCCTTGAGTGTGGCCCACTTGCTCAAGGTCTTAATAAACTCTCTTGCTGGGTTTCGGAGAGGAAGCCAGGACCCCCACCTCTCTCAGGGCAACAGGCCCGGGCACTACATAAAGTGGTTGGCACCAACCACTTCCAACCCTACACTGTTTCCTTGGCCTGCTTCCTTCTGTACTGCTCATGGAGACTGTTTCTCTGGTTCACCCCATGGTCCTCTTCTTCTGACATCCTGGTTTCATGGGTGGCTTTTCGTGGTCTATTACTCATATCCCCTGATTTCAGGCCTTCCTTGGCTTCACTGGTACCCACCAAACTATATTACATAAGAACGGCCATACTGGCTCAGACTAAAAAATCCATCTAGCCCAGTATCCTGTCCTCTGACAGTGGCCAATGGCAGGTGCCCCAGAGGGAATGAACAGCCAGGTTACCCAATCCCAGCTTCTGGCAAACAGAGGCTAGGGACACCATTTCTGCCCATCCTGGCTAATAGCCATTGATGGACCTATCTTCCATAAATCTAGCTAGTTCCCTTTTGAACTCCATTATAGTACTGGCCTTCACAACACCTTCTGACAAGGAGTTCCAGAGGTTGAGAGTGCGTTGCATGAAAAAATACTTTCTTGTTTTTAATTACCTATTAATTTAATTCGGTGGCCCCTTGTTCTTGTATTATGAGAAGGAGTAAATAACACTTCCTCATTTACTTTCTCTATACCACTCATGATTTTATAGACCTCTATCATATCCCCCCTTAGTCCCCTCTCTTCCAAGCTGAAAAGTCCCAGTTTTATTAATCTCTCCTCAAACGGAAGCCATTCCATATCCCTAATCATTTTTATTGCCCTTTTCTGAACCTTTTCCAATTCCAATATATATTTTTTGAGATGTGTCGACCACATCTGCACGCAGTATTCAAGGTGTGGGCGTACTATGGATTTATATAGAGGCAATATGATATTTTCTGTCTTATTATCTATTCCTTTCTTGATGATTCCTAATATTCTGTTTGCTTTTTTGACCGCTGCTGCACATTGAGTGGATGATTTCAGAGAACTATCCACAATTACTCCAAGATCTCTTAGAGTCCATTCCAAACTGTCCTTATGGTTTCCTTCCTTAAGGCTGGAGTTTCCCTCAGCCTTCCTTGTGGAGCTGGGGTTATGGCTCAACCTAGCAATATCTCCCTCCTTCAAACAGGAGCTCCCCCAAATTGTACGACATGGAGCTGGGGTGGTGGTTCAAGCCAGTAGCAGGACTTTAGCTTCATCTTCAGCTGGACCCTTTTTTCCAATTAGTCCTTCAGTTTGGAGGTTCAGCAAGCCAATCTTCTCCTGCCGATATTTCCCTTGCTACCAGGGTGCGTGTGTGTGGGGAGCATATATGCTAATTCCCTTCCCCAATGTTCATTTCAGTTGGCTAGATAAGGAGAGCCTTGCCCCACCACTCTACAATGCTCCTCATCTTAGGCCTTTAAAAATACAGTAAGGATTCCCTCCAAATACTACTTATTACATATTTCCTCTCTCCTCAGATCTCCTGCGTCTTTGTGTATCTAAGCGTTTGGGTGGATCAAAAGGCCTTGACACATGACAGGGATGAGTTGACCACTAGGAACCATTACATTTATAAAGGGGCTGGTCACCCCATCACAGGCACCTAAAATTACTGGATCTTCCTATATACTTTTGGCCTTAATTTCTCTGTAGATGTGGCTCCTGGTCCACCTTGCAGAAGTATTGTGCACATAATTTCATTGATATTTGTGAGATACTCCACCACTGTCGCAATGAGCTCCATAGAAAACTACAAGAGTAAATTAATAATTGCACATTTAGTGCAGGATTTGGATAGTGTGGGCCACAAACTGAATGGTGAAGATAAAAAGGAATGTTATAACATCTTTCTCCCTCCCTGAGCACTGTCCATCCTGCAAACCAAATTAGGTAGCGCCTTGTAGGAACAATGGTGCAATTAAAGATTATAATAACACATATGTACAAGAGGCTGATCTTAATTCTGGCATTTCTTAAACTTTGCATTCTTGTAACACAGATTTTGTATGTAATACACTGTAAATATCTATCTCTTCAATATAAAAATAAAAAGTCAGAAGTGTGCAGCTCAGAGTTAAATCTGGAAAGCTGTCTGAATCTAGAAGGCAATACACTCTATGAGGCAATAAAGAGAGTAAACTCAAAAAGTATTCAGGATAAGTGAGATCCTGGTAAAGGCAAAGTCGTTTAGCAATGTGAAGTCTAAGTGAAATAAATAACTAAAATATGCTCCTTGCATGCAGAAAATAATAAATCTGTTCAGTGGGTTTGAACCCAATTTTCCAAATTAAAAGCTTTAAAATCATAACAGAAATGTGAGACAGGCAGTAAAATTTCCATAACCCCAAAGAGTTTCAGAGCAAAATCGATCATATTCCAGCATCGGACAAGCATTTAGGCACCAATTCAGCAAAAGGCTTAAGCACGTGAACTGGAGCCTTAGAAAACAGAACAGAACACACCAAGATTTTTAAAACCTCATAACTGGGAAGGGGAGAGAAATGATTCAACAAACCCCAAGAAAAAATTTCAGAGAACAGAGAAAAATTATTAATACCTCAAATTAGCAATTTGCTGCAAATCCTAAAATTCAACAGGAATGCAGAAGGTAGCAGGGCCCAGGGATTATCCCTCATCAGGGCCGGCGCTTCCATTGAGGCGAACTAGGCAATCACCTAGGGCGCCAGGATTTTTGGGGTGAGGCATTTTGCTGGGGGGGGGGAGCGGCAGGCGGCTGCGGTGGACCTGCCGCAGTCGTGCCTGTGGAGGGTCCGTTGGTTCCGCACGGCTCCGGTGGACCTCCCGCAGGCACAGCTGCGGCAGCTCCACCGGAGCCGCGGACCAACGGACCCTCCGCAGAAATGGCTGCAGCAGCTGCACTGGAGCCGCGGGAGCGGTGTGTGGGGGGGCGAAATGGCCGTGCGCCTAGGGTGCGAAAAACTCTAGCGCCGGTCCTGTCCCTCATATACAAAAGTAAAAGCAAATCCAAGCAGTGGAAGATTTTGCAACGTCAATAAATCAAACAGCCACAGGATCACCAGTACTAACACTAAATAAAAGATGTACAGAAAGAGGACTTCCCAATCTGCTCGTCGTAAACAGACAGTTAACGGTTAATGCCTCTTTTACCTGTAAAGGGTTAAGAAGTTCACCTAGCCTAGCTGACACCTGATCAGAGGAACCAATGAGGAAACAAGATGTTTCAAAAGGAAGGAGGGAAGTTTCCTTTGTTTAGTCAGTTTCAGTTTCAGCTGAGTGAGAAAGATCAAAGAACCAGCCTCTTATCAGAGTAGTAAGTTTTAGAAAGGGATAAATAGGTTTATGTTTATTTTCTTTTGTAACTTGTCTTGGTGCAATTAGGGGAATTATCAAATTGGGTATTCTTGTGTGTATTAAGGTTTTTGCCCAGGGGAACATAACTGTGTTTTAAATCTGTTGTCCGTGAGGTCAGCTGTATGCTGTCTCCCAGAGGTTTTTTTCTTTTACCTTTCTTTCCTTTAGTTAAAAGCCTTCTTTTTAAGAACCTGATTGATTTTTCCTTGTTTTAAGATCCAACGGGATTGGATCTGGACTCACCAGGGACTGGTGGGGGGGAAAGGGAGGAGGTAGGAGTAATTCTTCCTTGTTTTTGAGATTCAAGGAAATTGGATCTGGACTCACCAAAGAATTGGTGGGGGAGTCTCTCAAGCTACCCAGGGAGGGGAAGGTTTTGGGGGGAAAGAGATTGTTCCAAGTACTTAGAAATCTGGATGGTGGCAGTGAGACCAGATCTAAGATGGTAATTAAGCTTAGAAGTGTCCATGCAGGTCCCCACATCTATACCCTAAAGTTCAGAGTGGGGGTGAGACCTATGACAGCTCTATAGTCTTGAAACGTAGCCATTCACCTGCAGAGGAGTTCTGATATTACCAAAAAAGTTCTAGAAAGATTTGCAAAAAAAATATGGAAACCAGGAAAAATACAAGTTTTACTGGGAAGTTAAAATTCCTATAGCAACATTAACACTGCCACATGGCATTTAACAGCATATACAGTATTCCAAAATACTACTTATGACGTGAGCAAGGTAGATGACTTAATGTTGCTATTGGAACCTTACCATTTCCATTTGCTAACTTTTGCACATTACAATTCTTGCCTTAATTCTGCATTAACAGCTTAGTGCACCAAATTTCCATTTAAGATATAAGAAAACCTTTATAGCAGAAGTAGAGCAGGTTCAGAGACAGATGACAAGAATGAATAAAGGCCTGAAAAAACTGCCACAGGAAGAGAGATTGAATATATTGAGATGGCATACTTAAGAGAGGAAATGAATATGGGGGGATATGATAAAAGGTATACAAAATAATGAATAGTATAGACAGTGTAGACTTGGAACTACTGTCTCAGAATACAAGAACAAAAGAACAGTCAATGAAATTGATAGTCGCATATATAAATATTTTTCATACAACATAATTAACCCATGAATCTCACTGTCCCAAAATAGCACTGAGGCCAATTGCTTGTCAGGATTCAAAAAATGATTGCACATTTGTATGCATAACAAGACTACACAGTTAAAATAGTAATGGTTGAAATAAAAGAAGAGTGAAACAAGAATTCTGGAAGGAATATAAACTGTCCTGCTTTATGGCATAAACCAGCCTTTAACTATAGGATTAAGAAAAAGCTTTCCATATGATCCAATTATTCCATATTTGCCTACTGTAAGATTTCTTGCACCTTCCTCTGAAACATCTAGTATTGATCCCTGTCAATGACAACATAGAGGGCTAGATGGCCCACTGGTCTGATCCACTACAACAATTCCTATGTCCCTATGTATATTTAATCTATGTGCTGGTATAACAGACACACTCACACAGTTAAATCAAGAGAACAGTTCTTTCATACTTTCACTGTGGTTGTAAGTAACTGAAAACTGATTAACACCCAGGTGGCATGTCAACCAACTACAGCGGTTCCCACCTCGCTGCTACTGCTGTTTCAGACATTCACACAATAGGGTAGGTGCTAAAGAAAAGCACAACTTCTGTTCTTGGCTTCTTTTTGCTTTTTAGAAAAATTATCAATCTATTTCTTCTTATTTTCATGTTGGTAATGTAATCCTGCCACAGAATTTTGAATGCGAGGAGGAGTATCAAAGTTTATGGCCTCTCCGCCTTCCTAGAGCCTGGAAGTGAAAGCGTCATGAAAACTCATAAGAAAATACACCTCTACCCCGCCATAACATGACCCGATATAATACGGATTTGTGTATAGTGCAGTAGCAGTGGGGCTCCGGCAGCGCTTTAAAGTCTGCTACGGGGAGCCCCGGGCCCTTTAAATAACTGCTGCAGCCCTGCCGCCGCTATCCCGGGGCTACGGTAGTGGGGCTCACCTGCGATTTAAAGGGCCAGGGCTCCCCACAGCAGCTGGAGCCTGGAGCTCTTTAAATCACTGCAGCAGCCCTGCCATCGCTACCCCGGGGCTGCAGCGGCAGGGCTTGCTGGCGATTTAAAGGGCCTGGGGCTCCGACTGCTGCAGGGCATCCAGGGCCCTTTAAATCACCGCTGGAGCCCCGCCCCCGCTATCCTGGGGCTGCGGCAGCAGGACTTGCCGGCGATTTAAAGGGTCTAGGGCTCCAGCTGCTGCAGGGAGCCCCGGGCCCTTTAAATCACTGCTGGAGCCCTGCCACCGCTACCCCGGGGCTGTGGCAGCGGGGCTCCACCAGTGATTTAAAGGGCCTGGAGCTCCCCACAGCGGCTAGAGCCCGGAGCTCTTTAAATCACTGCCGGAGCCCTGCCACCCCTACCCCGCTATATCGGAGTTTCAGCTATAATGCGGTAGGCATTTTTGGCTCCCCACGACCACGTTATAGCGGGATAGAGGTGTATATTCACACCCAAATAGTCATGGAAATACATAGTCACATAAATAATGATGTTGGAAGTGTGTGCAGCCATCTTGATGTTCTTTTGGGGCTTTAGAGGTCAACCAGTCAGAAAGTACAAACAATTCTGTGGCACTATGCCCCATATTCTTCATAGAGATATTATGAGATAGAGATTAGAGCAGAACTATGATGTATTTTATATAAGATAGGTCATGTGAGATATCACTGTAAAGGTTATGACTTATTGAATATGATTATCCTATTCGTTTGCATGTATCATTTTGGTATCTGAAGTTAGAAATATTGTCTATGTATCTATGACAAATGTGTTCACATCTGGGGAATGCCCACTAGGCTAAAGACTGTCAGTCTAGATGGCTGGCTGGGAACAGCCCATTCAAGTCAATGGACCAATAGGTGGAAAAATACATCTTAGAAGAAGCTAATCTCCCACCAGAGAACCTTCCTGAGGACACTCAAATAGCCTTTGAGTCATGGGTGCTATGACACTACAGGGGCATGTGACTAGATCACCTGGTGCTGGACTCCATCTTGGAATACCAGTGTTTTTCCACTGGTTCTTCACTGACTCCCTGCCCAAAGGAGACTCTTGGAAACACCTCAGGAACAAGGACTGAACTGGGGGGAAGTGCTGGACCCAGGCTAGAGGGATTTCTAGCCTGTGAAAGGAATATCTGGGGTTTTAATCTGCAAGCAAGTGAAGCTTGCCCCTTAAGAGCCTGCAGCCAGCTTAAATCATCATTTAGGGTGAGAATTTGCTACGTATATCTAATCTCTTTAGTATATTAAGCTGAGATTGCATTTTTGTTTATTTGCTAGGTAACCTGCTTCGATACGTTTGCTACCCCTTATAATCACTTAAAATTTATCTTTTATAGTTAATAAATTTATTTTTGCTTTGTCTAAAACCAGCGTGTGTGGGAATCATAACTTGGTGCAGAAACCTGTATATATTCCTCTCCACATTGAGGGAGGGGGCGAATTTCATGAATTTATGCTGTACTAGGGTGACCAGATGTCCAGATTTTATAGGGACAGGCCCGATTTTTGGGTCTTTTTCTTATATAGGCTCCTATTACCTCCCACCCCCCGTCCCGATTTTTCACACTTGCTGTCTGGTCACCCTATGCTGTACAGTTCTCTGTGCAGTGCAGGACAGTATAATTTTGGGTTTACCCTCCAGAGGAGGATGTGCACTTGAGTAGCTGGGCAGTTCCTTAGCTGAAGCTACTCAAGTGCACATCCTCCTCTGGAGGGTAAACCCAAAATTATGCTGTCTTGCACTGCACAGAGAACTTTATGTTGCTGCATTTGGGTGTGTCCCTACCTGTATGTGTGCTGGAGGGGGCCTGAGGGCCTGTCACAGCAGTACAGTGTAAAGACAGCCCAGGCTGGTGGGTCAGATGGGCTCAGTGGTACCCCAGTTCCAGGTGGCACCCCGGGAGGCATCCATCACAAATACTACTAAGAATGACTACTCATAGCAACAATCGTGGGGAATATTTCATAAACAAACAATATCAACTAATTGTAAATAATGAGCAAATCTGTAAAAATCATAGTCTATTCAAGCAGCAAAGAATCCTGTGGCACCTTATAGACTAACAGACGTTTTGGAGCATGAGCTTTCATGGGTGAATACCCACTTCGTCAGATGCATGTCTTCATGACATGCATCTGATGAAGTGGGTATTCACCCACGAAAGCTCATGCTCCAAAACGTCTGTTAGTCTATAAGATGCCACAGGATTTTTTGCTGCTTTTACAGATCCAGACTAACACGGCTACCCCTCTGGTATATGGTCTATTCAGAGATTCCTGAAGAAAACAAGAGGTATGTTCATTGAATAAACTGTTTGCCCAGCCCTAACCCAGAGTGAAAGGTTTCCAGGGCAAGGAAGGATGATGTATGGCTCCTGCTATTGATCTCTTTAGGAGCAACATTCCAAGCACAGTGTGGAGTAACCATGCTGTACTTTACAGTATGACATTAACCTTGAAGATACCAGGTCAGCACAATCAGGCCCAAAATTGACCTAGCACTAACATCAAAAATTGCTCCAGATGAATGCAACCATAGAAATTTTCAACAAAATCTAAAACTTCTTGTGTGTGCATCCCACACATATACTTGCACACACCTCATAAACACTGTTCTTGCTTCTAGTCCCAGGATTTGTGGGCTGGTTTGTTATCTCTGATCTTGGGATTCATGCACTCATTTGTGTTCTACAGCCACAGCACTTCAGCTGCCCTCAGACCACTTTATATCAGCTAGAAAGTGGCCACAAAACAGGCATTAGTCTAGTTTTCCCTTCTCATTCCCTGAAGGACCCCCTGCTGAAGTAGGCAAGGGGTGTTCTGCGGAGAGGAGAGGGTGTGGCCATGTGTGCAGGATTTTCTGAAAATCAGATCCTTTTAAGACATCTCAAATTAGTTGCCCAAAATTGAGGTGTCCAGAATCATTAATCACGTTTGGAAAGCTGGGCCAAGACTATAAGAAGAATCATTGATCATTCTTTTTTATCTGACTTTTCCGAAGAACCATTTACTAATGAAGGACATTCTGGCTGTGATAATCTGACTTCTCTCATAAAGGTTAAATGAATTACATGACAACTGTTTCCTTTTAACTCACTCTCAGGGCTGGTCTAAACTGGGAACTTACATTGGCACAGTTACATCTCTCAGCGCTGTGGATTTACCCCTGAGAGACATAGCCATGATGACCTAACCCTTGGTGTACATGCTGCTAAGTCAATAGAAGAATTCTTTCTCAATCTATCTACCGTTTCTCAGGGAGAGACAGGATACAGTGGGACCTAGACTAATTGGAGGATTGGGCCAAAAAAAATCTGATGAGGTTCAACATGGACAAGTGCAGAGTTTTGCATTTAGGACAAAAGAATCCCATGCACTGTTACAGACTAAGGACTGAATGGCTAGGCAGCAATTCTGCAGAAAAGAACCTAAGGGTTACTGTGGACAAGAAGCCGGATATGAGTCAACAGTGTGCCCTTGTTGCCAAGGAGGCTAATGGCATTTTGGACTGCATAATTAGAAGCCTGCCAGCAGAACAAAGGATGTGATCCTTCTCCTCTATTCGGCATTGGTGAGGCCTCATCCGGAGTACTGTGTCCAGTTTTGGTCCCCACACTACAAGAAGGATGTGGAAAAATTGGAAAGAGTCCAGCGGAGGGCAACAAAAATGATTAGGGGGCTGAGGGAACTGGGATTATTTAGTCTGCAGAAGAGAAGAATGAGGGGGGATTTATAGCTGCTTTCAACTACCTGAAAGGGGGTTCGAAAGAGGATGGATCTAGACTGCTCTTAGTGGTAGCAGATGACAGAACAAGTTGCAGTGGGAGAGGTTTAGGTTGGATATTAAGAAGTTTTTCACTAGGAGGGTGGTGAAACACTGGAATGGGTTACCTCGGGAGGTGGTGGAATCTCCTTCCTTCGAGGTTTTTAAAGTCAGGCTTGACAAAGCCCTGGCCAGAATGATTTAGTTGGGGATTGGTCCTGCTTTGAGCAGGGGGTTGGACTAGATGACCTCCTGAGGTCCCTTCCAACCCTGATATTCTATGATTCTATGAGGTGGATTACCTATGTCAGTAGGATAACCCCTCCCATCAGCATAGATAGTGTATACACTGAAGCTGTGCTGCTGTAGCGGTTTAAGTGTAAACACGCCTTTAGTTACCTTTTTAGAGACTATGAAACAACAGAAGTAATATTGTAGGAGACCTGGTGTTTTTTAAAAAATGCAGTAACTGCTTCAATTCTGCTTTCCACCCAGTTATATAATATGCCACAGTAAGATCAGCAGACACTTTCAAAGCCCAATTCCCTTAGGGATCTATTTGGAAGTCACATGCTTAAAGGTTGTTCACTGCTGAAATGCATGTGAATCTTGGGGAACAAAAGAAAAAGATCGGGTCATTTTTCTCCTATCCAATTATTTGGATTTGATTGTTTAAGAAAAATAAGTGATCCAAGTAGCAGAGGGAGAAAACAGCACATAAATGAAATTTGTCAGTGATATTAAGTGAGGAGGAATTGCAAAAGAAATATAAAGGGGTCCTGAGACATTTGAAATATGGACAGAAAACACTGATATTCATTTTGGAAAACTGCAGCTCATCCATCCAGGGCAAAATAAAAGCACATTCAAATACTAAGCAGGGAGGGAAAAATATGGTGAGTAATTGTGACAAAGCCCTTGGGGTGAGAACACACAACCAATTAGATCTGAGTCTAAATAATCTCACCAGGTACTGAATTTTTTCCTATTCTTTTCAGTTTACTTGCTCTTTAACAGCTATTAAACAAGATGTTTGTTAATTATTATTACAACCAATCATTGTTCATTATGGTAGTGCCTGAGGGCCAACCAAGTCTGAGGCTACATGGTGCTATGTGCCGTAAAAACGAAGAGTAGTAGACAGTCCCTGCATCAAAGAGTTTATAGTCTAAACAGATCAGACAGGCACAGGATGTGAAAATGGGTAGCACACACAGAGTGAACAACGGGATGACCGCAACCGACATGCTAGCACCACGATTTTATTTATGGTGTAGGTTTACTTAGGAGGGGATCAGCTAAAAGAAAAAGGAAGGGAAGAATGTGAGGAGAACAGGGCAAAGAGAGTAAGAAGGGCAGGGGTGAGGTGTTAAACTTTAAATGTGTAACTTACGATCAAATTAAAACCAGAAACCCATTGAGAAAATGTATTTGTGACAACAAATGAGAGAGAAGTTATCTACGAGATTTCTTTACAGGAGGAGTGAATTTGTATTTCAAAAGGAAGGCAGTTTTTCCATTTTTGACTTCCTCAAAGTCATTCTAGCCTCCCATCTTTTGTAGACTCCATTCTCCTGCATAGATTGGTATCACTTAGAGTGAATTGCTAACATGTCAGGGAGAAAGTTGTCTGTTCTTACTAGTTGGAAATGGAAGAATTTTAGGCTCTCTAATTCATCCCAGAATGACCAGTGCAAGAGTCTTCCTCACACTCACTTTAGCCAGTCCAATTTAAATGTCTCCAGTGATAGGCCTCCCAATCTGTCTGCTTTCTTGCTAACACTTCTCTTTTCCTTGATGTATCTGAAAGAGACCTTCTTGTTCCTTAACCTCTTTGGCAGCATTGATTTACTCTGCTTTGTGTTGCCCCTATATTTTCCCTTCAAACCTTAACTGACTCTGTATATTCTTAAAAACAATGAGAAGTCCTTGTGGCACCTTAGAGACTAACAAATTGATTTGGGCATAAGCTTTCGTGGGCTAGAACCCACTTCATCAGATGCATGAAGTCAAAAATACAGGAGCAGGTATAAATACATGAAAGGATACAGGGTTCCTTACCAAGTGTGAGGTCAGTCTAACAAGATAAATCAATTAACAGCAGGATACCAAGGGAGGAAAAATAACTTTTGAAGTGGTAAGAGAGTGGCCCATTATAGACAGTTGACAAGGAGGTGTGAGTGACAGTAGGGAGAAATCAGTATTGGGGACATTAAGTTTAGGTTTTGTAATGACCCAACCACTCCCAGTCTTTATTTAGGCCTAATCTGATGGTATCCAGTTTGCAAATTAATTCCAGTGCTGCAGTTTTACATTGGAATCTGTTTTTGAAGTTTTTTTGTCGAACAATTGCTACTTTTAGGTCTGTTATTGAGTGACCAGAGAGACTGAAGTGTTCTCCTACTGGTTTTTTAATGTTATGAGTCCCGATGTCAGATTTGTGTCCATTTATTCTTTTGCGTAGAAACTGTCTGGTTTCAACAATGTATATGGCAGAGGGGCATTATTGGCACATGATGGCATATATCACATTGGTAGATGTTCAGATGAACAAGTCCCAGATAGTGTGGCTGATGTGGTTAAGTCCTATGATGATGTCCCCTGAATAGATATGTGGACAGCGTTGGCACCAGGATTTGTAGTAGTGTTTGGCTCCTGGGTTGGTGCTTTTGTTGTGTGGTTTGTAGTTGCTGGTGAATATTTGCTTCAGATTTGGGGCTGCCTGTAGGCAAGGACTGGCCTGTCTCCCAAGGTCCGTGAGAGTGAGGAATCGTCCTTCAGGATAGGTTGTAGATCCTTGATGATGCGCTGGAAAGGTTTTAGTTGGGGGCTATCAGTGATGGCTAGTGGCATTCTGTTACTTTCTTTGTTGGGCCTGTCCTGTAGCAGGTGTCTTCTCAGTAGCCTTCTGGCTCTGTCATTCTGTTTCTTCACTTCACCAGGTGGGTACTGCAGTTTTAAGAACGCTTCATAGAGATTCTGTAGGTGTTTGTCTCTCTCTGAGGGACTGGAGCAAATGCGGTTGTATCTTAGAGCTTGGCTGTAGACAATGGATCGTGTGATCTGGTCTGGATGAAAGCTGGAGGCATGTAGTTAAGTATAGCGGTCAGTAGGTTTCCGGTATAGCGTCTAGGAAGTGGGCCTCTTGAGTGGACTGGTCCAGGCAGAGGCTGATGGTAGGGTGGAAATCATTGAAATCTTGGTGGAATTCCTCAAGGGCCTCCTTTCCATGGATCCAGATGATGAAGATGTCATCAATGTAGCATAAGTAGAGAGGGGTGTAAGGGGACGAGAGGTGAGGAAGCGTTGTTCTAAGTCAGCCATAAAAATGTTGGCATACTGAGGGGCCATGCGGGTATACATAGCAGTCCCGATGACTTAAAGGTATAAATTGTCCCCAAATCTGAAATAGTTGTGGGTGAGGACAAAGTCACAAAGTTCAGCCACTAGGTTTGCCGTGATGGTATCGGGGATGCTGGTCCTGATGGCTTGTAGTCCATCTTTGTATGGAATGTTGGTGTAGAGGGCTTTTACATCCATAGTGGCTAGGTGTTTTCTAGAAGATCACCAAAGGATTGTAGTTTCCTCAGGAAGTCAGTGGTATCTCGAAGATAGCTGGTAGTGCTGGTAGCATAGTGCCTGAGGAGAGAGTCTACATAGCCAGATAATCCTGCTGTCATGGTGCCAATGACTGAGATGATGGGACGTCCAGGATTCCCAATTCTGTCTACATATCTATTCAAGGGACACCATCATAGGACCTAACCACATCAGCCATACCATCTGAGACTCATTCATCTGCACATCTACCAATGCCATCATGTGCCAGCACATTGGTGAAACCGGACAATCTCTACACAAAAGAATAAATGGACACAAATCTGACATCGGGAATCATACCATTAAAAAACCAGTAGGAGAACACTTCAATCTCTCTGGTCACTCAATAACAGACCTAAAAGTGGCAATTCTTCAACAAAAAAACTTCAAAAACAGACTCCAATGTAAAGCTGCAGCACTGGAATTAATTTGCAAACTGGATACCATCAGATTAGGCCTGAATAAAGACTGGGAGTGGTTGGGTCATTACAAAACCTAAACTTAATGTCCCTAATACTAATTTCTCCCTACTGTCACTCACACCTCCTTGTCAATTGTCTGTAATAGGCCACTCTCTTACCACTTCAAAAGTTATTTTTCCTCCTTTGGTATCCTGCTGTTAATTGATTTATCTTGTTAGACTGACCTCACACTTGGTAAGGAACCCTGCATCCTTTCATGTATTTATACCTACTCCTGTATTTTTGACTTCATGCATCTGATGAAGTGGGTTCTAGCCCACGAAAGCTTATGCCCAAATAAATGTGCTAGTTTCTAAGGTGCCACAAGGACTCCTCATTGTTTCGGCTGACACAGACTAATATGGTTACCACTCTGAAACCTGTATATTCTTAGTAAGTCCAATTCTTTACTTCTTCATTTCAAGAACAAAGACTGTTCTTTCCCCAATATCTACTGAAAAGCATGCCATCCCACACAAGGAAGGAGGTTTTGCTGCTTCTGTGGATCTGTCTCCATCCATTGGTGTCGGAACCTCCTGTGAAATTGACAAGGCTGCCTGGCTCCCCGCAGGCAGTGGGTGGTGGGCCGCTTGGACTTCTTGCCCCAGACTCCCAGCTGGGATTGGGATCTGAAGCCATCCCAGCTTCTCACCCATGCTCTCAACTGGGAGAGGGGTGTGACATTATGCCCCATATTCTTCACCGAAATATGCTTATGATATGAATATGTCATAACTAAGATGTGTTTTATGCAAGATGGGTCATGTGAGATATCATTGGAAATGTTATGATTTACTGAATGTGATTATCCAATTTATATGCATATACCATTTCTGTATCTGATGTTAGGAATATTGACTACAGAACAATTACAACTGTGTACACACTTGGGGGATACATACCAGACAGTATGCAATCAGCCTGGACGGGCCATTAGGAAGGACAATAAGACTCTGAAGATGCTAATCTCTCTCTCTCCTGAGAAGTTTCCTGGGATGCTGCTTTGACACTGCAGGATCAGGTGATCATGTCACCTGGTACTGGACATCACCCTGGACTTCTAGTGTTTTTTCCATTAAGAGGGGGTCGGAGTCAACCTGGGAATCAAAGGGCTTACATACTCTGCTGTCCTTTCACCAAAGCTAGCTGTTGACTGAGTATGAAGTGAGAAGCAAAAGGCAATCACACTACACCCTACTAAGAAGAATGATCAGAGCTGATCCAGAGAATAGAAGGATGTGATGTCTGCCAGGAGCTAAGATACGGGATGTTGACCTGAGGCTGAAGAGGATCCTAATAAGAGCAGGAAACAATCCACTGATTTATTCCAACATGAAAGACAATGATACTGTTAGATTTTCACTGGAATGCATCAAGGGAGAATATTCCAGGCTGTGGAAGAAATTTAAAGAAATGGAGGCTCAGGTGACCTTCAGTGGAGGAGAGTGAAGGTGGAGACAAGATTACGATGATCAACAGGTGGCACAGGCAAGGGCGCTACAAGGAGGGATTTGGGACGTTTGACTACTAGGAGGCATTTACTGACAGAGGACTGTTTTCATGGGATGGACTCCACCTGAGTAGGGAGAAAACAGACTTCTGGGAAGGAGATTGGCACAACTGATTAAAAAAAAGCTTTACACTAGGAATTATGGGGAGATGACTGGGAGATGCTCATGTAATCTCCACCTCTGATTCCAATATTAAGTGGAATGAAAATGACAAAAGAGGATACAGCAATGGAAAAAGGAATAACAGAAAGTAGGAGAATGGACATCAAGAGGTAAAATAAGTGTAATTAGAATTGGCACTAATAGTAAGTTGATATTAGCAGTAGAATGACCATAACTAATCGAGTGAAGAATTTGGGCAAAGTCAAGCAGAAACAACTAAGATGTCTGTACATCAGTGCAAGGAGCCTGGATAACAAAATGGAGGAACTAGAACTACTGGTGCAGAAAGTGAAACCAGACAGTACAGGGATAACAGAAACATAGGGGAATAGTAGTCATGACTGGAGTACAGGTCTTGAAGGATATGTGCTATAAGACAGTTTGAGTGATCATGAACTAATTCAGTTTAAACTAAACAGGATGATAAACAGATATAGGTCTCCAACTAGGGTCCTTGGGTTCAAAAGGGCAAACTTAAAAAACTTAAGGGAATTAGTTAGAGAAATGGATTTGACTGATGAACTCATGGATCTGAATGTGGAGGAGCTTGGAATTACTTTAAATCAAAATTGCAGAAGCTATCTGAAACTTGCATCCCAAGCAAGGGGGGGGGAATTGTATGAAAGGGTTGCAGATCAAACTGGACAGGCAAACATCTGAAATAGTTGATTAAGAGAAAACAGGAAGCCTACAAGGAATGGAGGATGGGATGGATCAGCAAGGAAAGTTACCTCTTTGAGGTGAGAAAGTGTAGGGAAGAAGTGAGAACTGGCAAAAGCCAAGCAGAGTCGGACCTTGCAAAAGAAATTAAAATGAATAGTAAAAGGTTCTATAGCTGCCTTCCCGCTCTCCCCGCGGACCCACCTCCTTCCCCGAACAGAGCCCCCACCCCTCCAAACAGCTGCCAGCCCTCCCATCCCAGCCCTGGAGCGCTGAGCAGGCGGGCGACTCGTGCCCGACCCCCGGGCAGTTAGGCCGGCAGCATGCAGCCCCCCAAGCAGGCGGGACATGGTCCTCCTCAGCCCCCAAGCGCAAGGCGGTCACACTGTCCCTCCCCCTCGGTTCCCAAGCACCAGGTGGGCATGTTGGACAGACGGGCACTGTGTGCCCCCCGACCCCTGAGCACAGGGTAGGTGGGCATGTAGCCCCCACTGAGCCCCGAGAGCAGGGTGGGTGGGCTGAGTGCAGGGCAGGCAGCACATGGGCCCCCAAGCCACAGTGCCTCCAGCTCCTCCAAGCACAGGGCAGACAGCCCCAGTGCCTCCAACCCCCCAACTGCCCAAGTGCCAGGCAGCATGACCCAACCACCTGGGGTCCTCCAGTCCCGGCCACCCCGCCCCAGCACAGAAAAAGAGCAGACTGCCTACCAGGGCTGGGGGTAAGGGCGGGGGGGGGGCTTCGGGGAGGAGCATGGGCAGGGCCATTTGGGGCTGTTTGCGGAGGCACAGCTTTCCCCAGCGTATTGGACATGCGGCCCATGCATACAAATAAATAGAAAACAAGAAAAGTAGTGGAACCACTAAACACTGAGAATGAGATGGAGATTAAAAATAATCTAGGCATGGCACAGCACCTAAATGAATTCTTTGCCTCAATTTTTAATAGTGATAATGAGAATCTTAGGGGTAGTGGCAGGATGGCTAACAGAAATTACCACATCAGAGGTGGAAGCCAAACTCAAACAGATTGATGGGACCAAACTGAGGGGGGGACCCCAGATAATCTCCATCCAAGAATATTAAAGGAACTGGAACATGAATTTGCACACCCAGTAGCAAGTATCAGAGGGTAGCCGTGTTAGTCTGGATCTGTAAAAGCAGCAAAGAATCCTGTGGCACCTTATAGACTAACAGACGTTTTGGAGCATGAGCTTTCGTGGGTGAATACCCACTTCCTCAGATGCATGTAATGGAAATATCCAGGGGCAGGTATATATATGTGTGCTAGCAAGCAAGCTAGAGATAATGAGGTCAGTTCAATCAGGGGGGATGAGGCCCTGTTCTAGCAGTTGAGGTGTGAAAACCAAGAGAGGAGAAACTGGTTCTGTAATTGAATGGCTTGCCCTGATTGAACTGACCTCATTATCTCTAACTTGCTTGCTAGCACACATATATATACCTGCCCCTGGATATTTCCATTACATGCATCTGAGGAAGTGGGTATTCACCCACGAAAGCTCATGCTCCAAAACGTCTGTTAGTCTATAAGGTGCCACAGGATTCTTTGCTGCTTTTACCCAGTAGCAAGGATTTTTAACGAATCCACAAACTCAGGGACTGGACCCAATGACTGGAGAATTGCTAATATAGGACCTATTTTTAAGAAAGGGGGAAAAAGTAATAGAATGCATCAGGTGAGCTATTTCTAGTAGATATAGAGATGTGTTAGTACCATTATATAAGGCACTGGTGAGACCTCATCTGGAAAACTGGCCACAATTCTGGTCTCCCGTGTTTATAAAAGATTAATTCAAACTGGAATAGGTGCAGAGAAGGGCTACTAGGATGATCAGAGGAATGGAAAACCTACATCATGAGAGGAGATCCTGGCTTGTTTAGCCTAATAAAACAAAAGCTGAAGGTAGATATAGAATATCAGGGGTGGAAGGTAATCTAGTCCAATCCCCTGCTCAAAGGGGGAACCTATCACCACACAGATTTTCACCCCAGTTCTCTAAATGTCCCCCTCAAGGATTGAACTCACAACCTTAAGTTTAGCAGGCCAATGCTTAAACCACTGAGCTATCCCTCCCCTGATTGCTTACTATAAATACAACAGAGAAATAAATACCAGAGAGAGAGAGGCCTTATTTAAATTAAGGACCAGTGTTGGCACAAGAACAAATGGATAAAAAATGGCTGTCAACAAGTTTAGGCTTGAAATTAGATAAAAGTTTCTATCTATTAGAGGACTGAAGCTCTAGAACAGCCTTCTGAGGGGATCAGTGGGGGCAAAAATAACATAGCTGGTTTCAAGACTGAGCTTCATAAATTTATGGAGGGGATGGTATGATGAGATGGCCACATGTCAGTGAAGGCAATCTGCAATGGCTAGTAGCAAATATCCCAAATGGTCATAGATGGGAAACTAGATGGGGAGGACTCTGAGTTACTACAGTGAACTCTTTTTAGTGTCTGGTTGGTGGGTTCTGCTGACATGCTCAGGGTCTAACTAACTCCCATATTTGGGGTTAGGAATGAATTTTCCCCGAGGTCAGATTGGCAGAGACCCTGAGGGGTCTTTGCCTTCCTCTGCAGTCTGTGGCATGGGTCACTTGCTGGTTTAAACTAGAATAATGGTGGATTCTTTGTAACCCAAAGTCTTTAAAAACTGAACTGAGGAATTCAGTAACTCATTCACAGGTTATGGATCTATTACAGGAGTGAAAGCGTGAGGTTCTGTGGCCTGCAATGTGCTAGAGGTCAGAATAGATGATCACTGGGCTGGTCATCTAGTACATATGGATGATATGCAACTCTTCAAAGCCATATTTTATGTATAGTTGAAAACAGGAGCACATATTCTGGGAGGCCAATGAAAATAAATGCTGCAGATAGATCAAGCGGCCAATCCAGTAATACTAGAGATTCCATTTCTTAAGGAGGACTGGCTGGTTTTGGACTTAATCAATGGAATCTTATGGCATGTGCACAGCTGGACAGAGGGTGCTGTGACCAGGGCCGGCTTTAGGTCAATTTGCCCGATTCCCAGGAATCGGGCCCCGTGCCTAAGAGGGCCCCGCGCCTTAGACACTTTCTTTTTTTTAACTTACCCCAGTGTCCCTGGCTGCTCTGGGGTCTTCCGTGGTCCCGCTCCCTTGAGTGAAGAGCAGGCGGGAGCGCGGCAAGCCCCGCGCCCCGGCTGGAGCTCCGGCCGGGAGCGCGGCAAGCCCCACGGCCCCGCTCTCCTGGCTGGAGCCCTGGCCGGAGTGCGGCAAGCCCCACGGCCCCGCTCTCCTGGCTGGAGCCCTGGCCGGAGCGCGGCAAGCCCCGCTCTCCTGGCTGGAGCCCTGGCCGGAGCACGGCAAGCCCCAGGATCCCGCTCTCCTGGCTGGAGCCCCGGCCGGAGCGCGGCAAGCCCCGCTCTCCCGGTTGGAGCTCTGATCGAAGCGCGGCAAGCCCCACGGCCCCGCTTTCCTGGCTGGAGCCCAGGCCATAGCGCGGCAAGTCCCGCTCTCCCGGCTGGAGCTCCGGGCCCTTTAAATAGCCTCCAGAGCCCTGGGGTAGTGAGGGGCTCCGGGGGCTATTTAAAGGGCCAGGGCTCCAACTGTCTCTGCCACCCCGGTCCTTTAAATAGCCGCAAGAGCCCCACCACCCCCATGCATTCCCCAGGGCTCCCCCGGCTATTTAAAAGGTCCAGGGCGGGGCAGAAGCTGGGGAGCCCTGGGCCCTTTAAATAGCCTCCAAAGCCCTGCGATAGCAGAGAGCTTGGGTGCTATTTAAAGGGCTGGGGCTCCAGCTGCCTCTGCTGCACCCCCTGCCCTGCCCACACCAGCCCCGCTCCCCCTGCCTGCAACCAGCTCTGCACCCCGTGCCCACAGCCAGTCCCTGTCAAACCCCCTGCCGTGTCTCCAGTCAACCCCTGCCACACACCCCTGTGGCCCTGCCCAAAGCCAGCCAGCCCCACACACACTGCTGCCCACACCAGCCCTGCACACCCTGCCCTGTCTCCAGCCAACCCCTGCTGCACCCCCCTGCCTGAAGCCAGCCAGTCTCACACTCCTCTATCTCCAGCCCTGCCAACCCCTGCTGCATCCCCCTGCGGCCCTGCCTGAAGCCAGCCCGCCCCACACAGCCCCTATCTCCAACCAGCCCCGCACCCCTTGCCCTCCTGCAGCCAGACCCTACCTCCAGTCAGCTCCTGCCCTGCCTCCAGCCAGCCCCATGTCCACTTGTGCCCTGCAGTTCCCAGGGCAGTAACCCTGCACACCTGCTTCAATGAGGGGAGCAGGGAGCAGCTAGGATCCACACATGTGAAACGGCAGTCATTAATAACCATTAAACAGCATGTATGATGCAATGTACATAATATATATTTTTATTATTTATATAGTTATAGAAAGTAAATAATACATGAAAGAAATGAAAAGCTTTTTTTTCCACTTTTTTTTTTAAGTCATCCCTGCCAGGGCCCCGCCGAAAATGTTCGAATTGGGCCCCGCACTTCCTAAAGCCAGCCCTGGCTGTGACAGCAGGATACATTCTGAGAATATGTGCTGCAAAAGCAGAAGAGGAAATTGTATATACTCGTTCATTAGCCTGTTCATTTATAAGCTGACCCCCCCCAAGCTGGTTAGGTAAAAATAGCAAAAACTGTATGATCCTTTCATAAGCCGACCCTATATTTCAGGGGGTGGCAAACTTTGGCTCCTGGCCCATTAGGGTAAGCCACTAGTAGGCCTGGATGTTTTGTTTACCTGGAGCGTTCACAGGCACGGAGCCCCTCAGCCCCCAGTGTCTGTGGTTTGCCATTCCCAGCCAATGGGATCTGCAGGAAGTGGTGCGCCACTTCCTGCAGCTCCCATTGGCTGGGAACGGTGAACCACGGCCACAGGGAGCCAAGGGGTCCATGCCTGCAGACGCTCCAGGTAAACAAAACGACCATGTGTTAGATATTCAATTCAATGATTCCACAGAGTTTAAAATCATCAAATACTGGTGTAGAGCTATTTATAAGCCGACTCCCGCTCTTCAATGCATCACTTTTTAACCAAAAGTATTCAACTTATGAACGAGTATATACGGTAATCTAGATCAGCAGGATATGTGATGTATAGATTAAAAATAAACCAGAATGTGGCAGAATTGAGGCATGTGTTAAATTGTGGGGGATAAAGTACCACCACAGAAACAGTATAAATACCTCTATACAAGAGGAGGCAGGTGTTGGAAAGATAATTGAATCATTAGAATAACAGGGAGTAATTGAAAAGGGAAATTTGGCATACAATAGCCTAATTAGGTCCAGATTAAAGGCCTCAGAAGACTGGAGATTGACAGTGGATTTTAAACAAATGAACAAAGCCACTTCCCCTATGGCACTGATAGTAGCAGATTTGCCTCAAGTGATGGCAAGGATACAGGGGATCCTTAAATGGTTTTCTGTAATAGACTTGGGAAACTGTTTCTTTGCCATTCCATTGCACCCTGATTCCTGGGCCTGCTTTGTATTTAAAGGACAACAACAGCAGTTTAAAAGAATACCCCAGGGACTGCATAATGCCCCAGACATTGCGCACCAACATGCGGTGGAGATGTTGGACAAGTTATTTAAGAGGACTGGGAGAATGTCATCTCATATGTGGATGATATATTGGTTTGGGGAGATACTGAGCGGGAGGTAAGTGAACACACTAGAGAGATTCTAAAGCAGGGGTTGGCAACCTTTCAGAAGTGGTGTGCCGAGTCTTCATTTATTCACTTTAATTTAAGATTTTGCATGCCAGTAATACATTTTAACCTTTTTTAGGTTTCTCGTGTAAGTCTGAGTGGCTCGCGGCTCATGGCAGGGGGCTGGAAGGATACCCTACGCTCCTACTCCCCTTCTCCAAGGCCCCGCTCCTGCCTCCCTTCCCCCCCTTACCGGTCTGAGCAGCGAGAGCACTGGGGCTGCTCTTCTCTCCTCCCTCGCAAGAGCCATCAGCGATAGGGGGGGAGAGGAGGCGGGGCTCGATGCAGCATGCTGGGGGAAAAGGTGGGGGAGGGAGGAAGCTTGGCTGCTGGCAGAGACTGCCGTACAGCAGCAGCCGGCAGGACCAAGCTTGCTTCTGCCCCCTGCCCGCCAGAGAGAGGGTAGGCAGGGGGCAGAGAAGAGCGGGCTGGGTCGGGCAGCATTTTTAATGGCACGCTGCTGCCTGCCGGGGTTCGGCAGCAGGCTGAGTGGGACCCCAGCAGGCAGCAGCATGCCATTAAAAAAAAAATTGGCTCGCATGCCGTCTTTGGCACGCATGCCATAGGATGCCGACCCCTCTTCTAAAGCTTATTTCAGAAGATGGGCTTTAAGGTTAATAGAGAGAAAGCCCAATCAGTACAAAGGAAAGTAACTTATTTTAGGGGTAACCTTAGGAGAACAAGGAACTCAAGTGGATCAACAAATGGTGAAATCGCTAATGAATCTGCCAAGACCAGAGGACTCCCATGTGACGTTCCCCTCTAGTGTAATCCAGACCGGTGACCTACTAAATTAATCCAATATTTGACTCTGGGAGCCGGCCTTACCCTGTTCTGCTTTGAGAACCCCCGCTCCTGGGCTGTTCACGCACAGCCACTAGCATGTAAGCTGCTCCTTGGATTGTGCAACCGAATGACCCTAGCCAATATCTCTGATCCCAGACACAACCCTAGGAACCTCTGTCTTGCAATGTCCAGTTATGTCTGCTGGACACTGCAAGCTTATATGAGTTTGTCAATTTAACAAAGAAATTGATATGCACCAGGGTTGTTATCCCAAGGGGAATTTCTGACATACTTCAAACCAAACGCACTGCTTCACGTAGAACAAACAAACAAATTTATTAGCTACAAAGCAGGGTGGATAAAAATCAATGATTAAAAAAATTTTAAATCGGATTTTTTTAATTTAAATCAGATTTTTTAATAAAATGCTGTTTGAGGAAAAAAACTACCTAAAGATATATCTTTGAGCTACAATGTCTCATTGTGGACTAGGGATTATAAATGCTAATTCTATAGTACGAGACAATATATTCATGAAATGTTTAAGAAGTTTTGTGAATGAGTTCAATTAGTTCATGGATTAGGGATCCAATCTTGTGGGGTCTCAGGGACTTCTGTATAGATTATTTAGGTTAATCTTTCTGTCTACCCAATGGGACTCAGTCTAGAAGACACCATCAGAGATGTTTAGTTTTAGAGTTCTCAAACTGTGGATTTGTGTCTTCAGAGATAACATGCTTGTTAACAGCAAAAATGTTTTAAAATAAATAAATGATATATAGAGGTGAGAAATAACAGACCTCAACCTTATTGTCCCTCTGCACATTTGTGTACACAGAGTCAATCCCTTACTTCTCTCTAAAAGTGCAAAGTTTCAAAAAGTTCAATGAATAGAAGATTGTTGAGGGTGGAACAGATCTGAACAAGGAGAAGTCTGGAGATAAATGTGAGAAGGGAAGGACAGGCAGTTGAAACAAAACTAAAACTGTTTGAGCAGCATATTCCAGAAGTCTTGAGGTCTTTCTGAGTGTAGCCTTCATTGATTTGAGATCTACCATACCGTTCTGTCACTAGAAGGGAAAACCTATAATGGCAGCAGATCGTAAAAGAGACCCAGTTTGGGAATATTTTAATGAAGTTCCTCTGCCTGTGGGTAAGACAGGCATGCGTGCAAATGCAAATAGTGCAACAAAAAAATGCAAGGCCTGCGTGAAAAATGAAACAACATCATGAGAAGTGTTCCTTCTCATGAGGAAGCTGCATTGAAGATGATGAAAGGAACATGTCTGAACATGCAGGATCTTCAGGTTGGTAAACTTCTTTATTTCATACTTCTTTCTTAAGGAATGCCTGTCTTCCTTCTGGACTATTCTTGAATTCTCATGTTTGAGCAAAATATATAGTTGTTACTCTATTTAGCTGCAGATGTGATAAGAAAATAAATAACTGAAATGGGCAGATCTTCCTTTTACAATTTCACTTTGAAAGTAGTACTGTCAGTGAATGCAATGAGTAATACTAAATGAGCAGTGTGGTAATAACAATTAAATAACTGCCCTGTGTGATTCAGCATGACTAGAGAGCAGCAGGAGAGGGTTAGAAGGAAGCCTTATTCCCTGTAGAGGGAAGAAGTTTGCTATAGATTAATTAAAGCACCTGAAACCAATTAAAGCACCTGAAGTCAGTTACCTGATAAGAAACCCCTCCTCAGTCAGACAAGGGGAGGAGTTGAAGCAGAGTGGATTGGTGTTGGAGCAGAGAGCAGTTTGGAGGGAAGCAGAGGAAAGTTTGGAGAAGTGCTGCGGTGGGCTAAGAAGACCAAGACCCAGGGCAGTCCTTAGTCATAGGCAGAATAAGCAGCCACCTAGTGACCGCTCCTGCAAGAGCCTGAACAGAGAGGAAGCAGTGGAGCTTGTAAGAGCAGGGCTGCTGAGTCCTAGAGAGAGCCGAATGCAGCAAAGTCTGAGGGAGGGGATTGGCTGCTGGTGTCTCTGGGAAGGGGTAGGGGAAAGAAATCACCTGTGAGTGTGACTCTTTCCCCTGGCGTGAGGTGAGGCAGGCTCTGCGGCTCTGGCAGTATCCTTTGTTGTCCCCCATAACGTCCATTCTTCTCCCTTCTGCCCCACAGAGCACCCTCGTTTCTCCCTCCCCCCCCATGGAGCACCCCTCTTTTCCCCCTCCCCTCCATCAGGGCTGGGTTGGTGAGGCACTGGCAGGGAGGGGAGGCTGGCTGGCTGCCTGCTGAGGAATCAAAGTGAAAGTAACTCACTTCCTCGGCAGGCAGCCAGGATTGGAATGGTCGCACAGGGCTGGGCTAGGGCTAGTCAGATAGCATGTGCGAAAAATCAGGACAGAGGGTTGGGGTAGGGTGAGCAGATGTCCCACTTTTACAGGGCCAGTCCCAGTTTTTGGGTCTTTTTCTTATATAGGCTCCTATTTCCCCCCCACTCCTGTCCTGATTTTTCACACTTGCTGTCTGGTCACCCTAGACAGGGGTAATTGGTGCCTATATAAGACAAAGCCCCATATATCAGGACTGGCCCTATAAAATCAGGACATCTGGATCTGATCACCCTAGCTGGGGAGCGCATCTCTCCCCTGGGCTGGCAGTGATCCATCTCATCCAGGGGGAGCTGCACAGGGCAGGATAAGCTGCTGTGGCTCCATGGGTTAGCAAGACCAGTCAACACTTGACTGGTCTGGGCTATTCATGATGTCCCTGAGATCAGATGCTGTGCTAACTTCACCATGGTCCGTTGGGCTGGCGGTGGTACCCATCGGCGTGTGATCGGACCTGAGGGTTTGCTGCTGCTGTTGCCATTCTGCACCCCAAGAGGTGGATTTTGGGGTCCTGCAGTTTTCCACCTATCTCCTCCTCTACTGCAGCTGTTGGACCAGCAGGCTGGGGAGTGAGCCAAGCATGAAAGCAGTACTGTGTTGCCATTTAAAGTGCCATTTAACAACTTTGTTTGCCAAAAATGCTTGCTAACAATCCTGAATTCAATTTCAACAGTTTTTTTTTTAAAATCAATATCTTAGCAAAAACAGAAAATTATGTTGTTGACAGTTATTTGTGACAAGTTTGGTATGGGGAGGGGAGTGGACCAGTTTTCATGAGAGAAACAAAAAATGTTGACTGACTTTCCTATAGCCCTGTTACTGCTAAATAGAGCCCTCCAACAACTGTAATATGCTCATCTCCTTACTAATGTATAGAGCAGGGGTCGGCAACCTATGGCACACATGCTAAAGGTGGCACACAAGCTGATTTTTGATGGCATGCAGCGGCGAGCTGAGCGGCTCAGCCCGCCGCTGCTCTGGGGTTCCGGCTGCTGCCCCATTGGCACCCAGGGTCCCGGCCGCCGGCCCCACTCAGCACCCACTGCTGGCCTGGGGACCCCCAAGGAACCCCAGGCTGGCAGCGGCTGAGCAGGCCAGAGGCTGAGACCCCGGCTGAGCCACTCAACCCACTGTCAGCCTGGGATTGCATTCACTCAGCTGGCAGCGGGCTGACGGGACTAAATTCAACGAAATAAGAAAACAAGAGCAACTAATCACTAAGTGCAAGAGCCTAGAGCAATGGTCCCCAACCTTTTTCGTCTGGCGGGCACCAGATGAAGGCCTGTGGTGGCATACAAGCATCAGCCGAAATGATGCCAAATTTTGGTGGCATTTTGGCAGAGGCTCATCCTCCGGCCAGTACGTGGATGCACTGAGAGGCCCTTGTGGGAGCCGGGACACCTGCAGGCACCACGTTGGGGACCCCTGACCTAAAGAGCCTCCTGAAGCACGGTGATCGTTTTGATTTAAATGGATTTGAACTGTACGAAAAATTGAGTTGTTGCCACATGCAAAATCGATGATGGACATTGTACAGTTTATTCATACCAGTAAACTTGTTCACATATATCCTAATGTGTACATTGCCACTCATATTCTACTAACAATTCCTGTAACAATAGCATCAGGAGAATGGAGTTTTTCAAAACTAAAGCTCATTAAAAACTATCTCTGCTCTACAATGAGTCAGGAACACTTGACTGGTCTTGCTATTCTTGCAGTCGAACAAGACATCACTTTGTCTTTGTCATACGATGACATTATTACTGATTTTGCAGCCAAAAAAGCCAGAAAGATTCCTTTTAATTAAAAACTAATCCTTGTTTCAATACCTCTTCATAGAAATTTCCAATAAAATGTTGACAAATTAAAAAAAATGATATTATTTGCATCATTCTGGCAAATCAGAATTTTTTCTATAGTGCTACTTCTTTAGTGCTAGTCCATCAGCATTACAGTGTGCTTAATTAAGTTAAACTGGTTTTAATAACATGCATGTGGCAAGTTTTCCAGAACTGTAAGCTTATGTTTGCGTTGCTAAGAGCAAGACAGGCATGGGGGCAGCAGTTTAATAATCTCGCCTAGGGCACCATAAATCCTAAGGACGGCCCTGCCAAGACCCTAGGTAAAGGGACACTTGGCTTGTGCAGAAGGAGGGCAGGAAGCCCCCACAAGCTGAAGGGCAGGAGAGGGAAGTAGCCCAGGGGAAGGAACCGCTAGTTCAAGTGGTTTATTGCTATCCCTAGGTCCCCTGGGCTGAGACTCGGAGTAGAGGGCGGGCCCAGGTCCCTCCCTCTAGGATACTAGTGGTGCAGTTAATATCCCAGTTCAGGGGCAAGAAATGGTGCCCTGACATCACCATCCCTGCCCCCCCCCAAAAAAAAAAAGAAAAGAAAGAAAGAAAGCGCGAGGCCCATCATGGTAGTGCCAGCAATTTGCCACAATTGTCTTATTTTGTTTAGGAGAATCCATCCTCAACATACAGGGTTCTGAAGACTATCCACCTTCAAGATCACCATAATTTTCTATAGTTTCAGAGTTATACGCCAATGATAGTGTTTCAGTCACATTATGTATGTCACAGAGCCACAGTATATCTCCTGTAGCAAAAAGAAAAAAAAAATCTCCATCATCCGGAAACAACCATTGATAAGTTTGTGATAAGAACCAGCAGATTACAAAAAGAGGTAATAGATGAAAAAATTGCCTGGTTTGTTTATACAACAAACTCTCCTTTCCGTATGATTGAGAACCCACACTTCATTAATATGGTTCAGTCATTAAGACCAGGATACAATCCACCCAAGAGAGAAGATGGCGCAGTCAAATTGCTGGATAAAGTGTATGAAAGAGAAATTGGGCAGTGTGCAAAAGGTCTAGAGGGTAAAATTGTTAACCCTGAGTCTTGACGGGTGGAGCAATATCCACAAAGATCCTGTTGTATGGGCTTGTGTGATAATAGAAGAAAGGAATGTCTTCCTTACAAAAGTATCAGAGGGGTAGCCATGTTAGTCTGGATTCTGTTCCTTACAGAAACAACTGATACATCAGGAAATGCACACACAGCAGAATACTCACAAGAAGTAGCAGTAAAAGCTATAACAAACTGTGAAAAAAAATTCAAATATCTAGTACACAGCTTGGTCACAGACAATGCTGCAAATGTATCCAAGATGAGAATAAATTATTTAGAAGAGAGTGAAGAGAGTCCCAAGATAATAACATAGGTTGCAATGTTCATTTGATGCACCTCCTAGCCAAAGACTTCAGTGCTCCAGAAATAAAGGCTAATGTTGTTGAAATTGAAAAATACTTCCATAACAACCACTTTGCAGCAGCTGCTCTGAAAAAAGTGGGAGGAACCAAGCTAACTCTGCCACAAGACATGCGATGGAACTCAGTAGTGGACTGTTTTGAGCACTATATCAAGAACTGGCCTAATCCGATGACAGTTAGTGAACAAAATCGTGAAAAAAAAATAGATGGCACTGTCACAGCCAATGTTCTCAGCGCTGGGCTTAAGAGAAATGTTGAACACATGCTGAGTACCCTGAAAACTATTTGAACAAAATGCCGGGAAATAGTTGTTTTATTGCTGATGCTGTTGAAATTTGGAAGGAACAGAGTGAAATCTTAAAAAGAGAAATATGCAATGACAGTTAAATTACAAGCATTAAAAAAAAACAAATGGGACAAGCACTATCTCCAGCTCATTTTCTTGCAAATATTCTCAATACTCAGTACCAGGGTCAAACCTTAACTGCTGAAGAAGAGGAGTTGGCTATGACATGGACATCCAGCAATCATCCCTCCATAATGCCAATTATAATAAATTTCAGAGCTAAGGGTGAACCATTCAAGAAATATATATTTGCTGCTGATGTTTTAAAGAAAGTCACCTCAGTGAACTGGTGGATATCAGTTAAGCATTTGGGTTCAGAGACTGTTGAAGTGATAATCTCACTCTAAACAGCATTAGCTTCTTCTGCCGGTATAGAAAGAATATTTTCTTCCTTTGGACTAATTCATTCCAAATTGAGAAATTGTTTGGGACCTGAAAAAGCAGGAAAGCTTGTTTTTCTTTTCCAGATTATGAACAAACAGGAAAATGAAGGTGAAGAGGACTCAATTAGCTGCAGAAGCCAGTATTTTAAGTTTCTCACGTTGACCAAGCTGACACAGTTGATTTTCTTTTAATATTTCATTTAACTATGTTAGTTAAAAACAAACAAAAACAAACCTGATTTTAAAAAACTTGAATGTTCAACTAAATTCAAAAATTCATATGCCTGTTTTGTTAAAATACTATGTTTGTTGAAGAAAAAAAATCCAGAATACATAACATTGTTGTCTATCTCGTGATGTTCTCCTCCTAATACAACATAGCAAGAAAATCCTCCAAATATTAATGATTAACCTGTTGAACTGGAGATAGTTCACCTCTCAATGACTTCATAAATATCTGCTTCAATTACCTTTGGTAAATGAAATTACCGAACAATCATTCATTTTCTGATATAACTGTAAAACGAATCTGAAAAGTTTTCAAAATAAATCACTTTTAAAATGCATAGTGTGTACCTTCTAAAAATGAAACCTACATCTATCCCTGAGTTGTGAAGAATGTGTATTAAGTTATAACAACCAATAAGAATGCATTTTTATGTAGAAATCCATGATTAAATCGAGTCTTCCTGATTAGTGATTTAAATCAATTTGATTTAAATCAAATCCACCTTAGTGATTTGTTAGAATGGAAGAATGGAACCTTGGATTGCATTAAACGTTTATATGGATTCAGATTTTGTAGTACAAGGATTGTTGTATAGGCTTAGTCCAAAAGGAAGACTGGAAGCAAATTTATTACTAGTTAAAAAAGAATCCAGGGAAACTGAAGGTATGACATATTAGAAAAGGTCATCAAAAGCGAGAGGGGAATAAAAAATTTTGGAATGATAATGCTGATGCCTTGGCCAAGGCAGCAGCAATGGAGCCTTTTAGAGCTGTGATAGTTACTAGAGCGCAAGCTATAGTGCAGGAGATTAAGCCAGAGGATAAATGGGGAAACTGGAGTGTAAAGGGGGTACACAGTGAACAAAAAGACAGGAGAGGTAAAGTGAGTCCCTGAAAAAACCCAAAGGGAAGAAATCATTAATGTCTGCCACTCCATGGCACATCAAGGAATAAAAAACATTTTTTAAGGTAAAACAAATCAGAATTTGGCTTAGACAACGGGAGGATGTAGAGAGATTTCTTACAAATTGTATAAAATGCATGGAAAACAGCAATAGAACACCTAGTGCAGGGCCATTATTACATCAGAGAATTGCAGGGCCATGGAATATTGATAAGTTGCTGAAAACTTCTAGGGGAAATCAGTATCTGGTGGTGGTGGTAGATTCCTTTTCCGGACAGGTGAAGGCGATTCATACCTGGAACCATACTGCACAGTCTAAGAAACTATGGGAAGTTGTTTTTAGCAGGTCTGGAACTCCAGGAGTGATTGATTCAGATAACGGGCAGCATTTTGTGGGGGAAGTAGTTAAAGGTTTATTGAAGGCTTTAGGAACAAAACAGCAGTTACACATTCCTTACCATCCTTAATCATCAGGATTGGTACAGAGAATGAATCAAACAATTAGGTAGGCTCTGCGAAAGGTAGTACAAGAGGCAAGTAAAGGATGAGAAATTACCATTGGTGTTGGAGGCAATCTGAAGTAGTGACTGGTTAGGTATAGGGTACCAGCCATACCAAATTCTTTATGGAAGGCCTATAGACTGTGGAGCCCTCTACTATACCCAGGAGAAGGGGAAGTAGAAGAAGTGTCAGTTACCCAGTGGGTTAAAGTGTTACTGATGAAACTTAAGAAAATGGAATTCAGACTAACAGATGCAATTTGAACAAGAGTTCTTGTGGCACCTTAGAGACTAACAAATTCATTTCAGCATGAGATTTCATGAGCTACAGCTCACTTCTTCAGATGCACAGAATGGAACACCATTCTGCAATTTGGAAAGCAAAAGAATATGTGGACTAACAGGCCACTCAGGATACAAAATTGTGGAACGCTGGGGATAAGGTGATGTATCTGAGGCCGACATCAAAAGATCATATTTTGAAATCAAAATGGGTTGGACCGTTTTCAATTGTGAATAAAATTTCCCCCATTGTAGTGCAAATTAATAAGGAAGAAAAGGGGAAATGGGTACACATATCGCAATTAAAGTTATGGCCCAAAGATTAGATAACCTTTTGGTTTGTTTTACATGGTTTGTTTTACAGAGCTAAAAGGGGAATGTCCAACTGCACAGGAGGATATCCCAACCAGATCCTGGATTGGGAATGTGGACATGGTGCTAAAATTTTTGCAATTGGCTTCCTACTTATGCTTGCTTTACTTTGTATTATTTGTCTGGTTGATAGATTGTGCTGTGTGAATTACATATTAGGTAGAAGAATACCAGAGCTCAAGCAAAGACAGAAGAGTTTAGCAAAGGCTTAGCAAAGGCGCTTGGGGTAGTATAGTCAAAGGCACTGGACAATATTTTCAGAATAATGGCCAAGACCTCAACACAAGAAGAGTGCAAAAGTGGAACCAGACAAAAGAAAAGTTTGCAAAGAATGAAGATTGATTTTAAAGTAAAAGTTCTAACACTGTCAGAAATCCCAACGATTAGGGGAAAACAGCAAAGTTGATGGCACCCTGAAGGGTGGGGATATGGTTTCTGGTTTTTATGTTTTGTGAGTATTTGGGGAAGCTTAGGGGTACAAAGATACACAAATGGGAGCACCTCTAAAGTGCAGGTATGGATTAAAGAGGAAAAAATATGTTCAACCATCCATGGGACACAATGGGGAAAATGGGACCAAACAAAACCACGTGAGGGGAAACCTTTTGAGGTGAAATTTGAAATATGGTAGGGAAATGGTAAGATTTTGACAGGGGAATATTTAAAACCAAAGGATGTGGAGAAGCAAGGGAGGTATTTTTATATTATAAAAGGATAGGGCTGGTTGATATTTGAATTTAATTATAATGAAAATAACCCAAATATAAACATCCTGAATTGCACTTTCTGGAATTTAACGTAACTACCCTGGATGTGATTCACAAAAAAGAATGGAGTAATGTCCATGTGGGATGGAAGAAGTCAACACCTCTCAAAGTGTGGATGTATGACGTTATGGTAAACTCTTCCATAATGGTAAAATTAAGCTGTTTCAAGAGAATTGATAGGGGAATATACTTTTGGGGATATGGTCAGTATATTATGTTTCTTAATCAAACACCAATAAATAAAACCATATCAAGAATCGCAGCAGATGAACATCCATATAGAAGGGGGGAAGTAACTGAAGCCCCAACTACTGTGGAACAAACAAACAAACAATTTGGCTGGAGGGATTGCAATTAAACGTGAGCGCACAACATTCAGAGTGTATGCCATATGCCTTGCTTCTATTACTAGCATGGCAACAACAATGGGGAGATGGAGCTAAAAGTAGTAAGAGAAGTATAGGAGAATATCTTGTGGGTGGCATTGGTGCTGGGGACAGCGTTGAATTTGTTTGATATTGAGACATTATAGGGGAAAATGTCAACTTTGGGTGAGATTTTGGGAGCCATACAGATGCATATAATACAAAATTTTGGCATATTATCAGAGCATGGAATAAGGAATGCTTCAATTAAGTGCTTCAATTAAAACAAATACAAGCCTTGGAAATGTATCTAAATGCGAGAAATTAATAACAAAACTGCATTAGCAATACAATGTGAACAGATGCAAGCTTATGGGACACAGTATATAGAGAGGATAGTCAATCTACTGAGTAATGGGCAATGGTCCTTTGAATGGTTCAAAGACTCCCATATATGGAAACAACGAATTATAGGATGGAAGAAACACGTTGAGTTTAATCGGAATCAAACCACTCTAAGAGAGGATTGGAAGGGCAGGATGCTATTACATAATACAGGGGAGCAGGGGTGTCATAAACAGATAATTAAGGGTTAATGTCTCTTTTACCTGTAAAGGGTTAACAAACAGGGAACCAAACCATGACCAGGGGACCAATCAGGAGACAGATATTTTCAAATCTCAGTGGAGGGAGCCTTTGTTTGTGTTTTTGGGTTTTGCTTTGTTCTCTCTGGGTCCTGGAAGGGACTAGACGTGCAACCAGGTTTCTTGCCAATCTCCCTGCTACAGTCTTTTATAGTGAGTAATTTAGTAAGAAAGGGGGTTATAGTCTTTTGATTGTTTCTGTATTTGCAAATGTGTAGTTTGCTGGAAGTATTTTAAATTGTATTTTGCTGGGGGGGGAGGCTTCTTTTTAGTTTCTATAAGCTGACAGACACTGTAACTTTTTACCATCTAAATTGCAGAGATGAATTTTACCTTTTTCTTTCTTTTTATTAAAAGTTTTGCTTTTAAGATCTGTCTGATTTTTTTCCCCCTTGTTGAGGCTCAAGGGAATTGAGTCTGTACTTAACAGGGAAGGAGAAGGGAGGGGAAGGGTGGAATCCCTTTGTTTTAGATTCACGGAGCGTGAATCTGTCTCTCTCTCCAGGAGACCTAATTTCACTGGGTTGTGATTCAAGAAGTTTGAATCACAGTAATCTTCCAGGGTAACCCAGGGAGGGGAAGGCTGACAAAGGCAACGGTGAGGAAAGGGGTTTACTTTCCTTGTGTTAAGATCCAGGGAGTCTGGGTCTTGAGGGTCCCCAGGGAAGGTTTTGGGGGGACCAGAGTGTATCAGGCACTCGAATTCCTGATTGGTGACAGCTTATCAGATCTAAGCAGGTAATTAAGCTTAGGGGAATTCATGCTAGTACCCATATTTTGGACGCTAAGGTTCAGAATTGGCAATTATACTATAACAAGGGGAGAAAGAGCACCTACGGCCCGGGTGCTGCCCAAGATTATTAACAGAGAATTATGGCAAATAGAAATAAATGGAACACATCTGATCCAGGAAGAGGGGTGCTATAAATTGGTGGAACTGACAAAACGTTGTGGGGGGTGGGGACAAAATAAATGGGTGTGCCCACAGCTAACTTGGTCCTTAGAGGGATGTTATCTAAACCATTAAAGTGGACAATGTATAATACAGCATTTAGCCCCTAATGGCACAAGTGTGTTTGATTTAGGCAATTGTGTGGTAATCACTGAAAAATATGTATTTTGGAGAAATATGACAGAAAAAGGTCCGAGTCACGCAAATTTAATGTAATGGAGGTTATTACTGAAGGGACTTTTTATCGGGGACCCTTATTTTTAAAAAGGAAATTGTCTGGGAATCAAAAAATGTGGAGTGGTCCTTAGATCTAGGGGTACACCGGGAACGACGGGAGGAATCAGTTGATAAAAGTAAAAGAATAAAGTAATATGCAAAGAATGTCTAAATCTGCCCAGTATCAGAGGGGTAGCCGTGTTAGTCTGGATCTGTAAAAGCAGCAAAGAATCCTGTGGCACCTTATAGACTAACAGACGTTTTGGAGCATGAGCTTTCGTGGGTGAGTATTCTTTGCTGCTAAATCTGCCCAGTTAGGAGAGATAAGTATCTTGTTGCATAATGATCATATATTGGGAAAACAAGGGAGAGAATTTAAAGTTCACCATTGGTACGATGTCGTTAAAGGATGGTTTCCCAGTGCCATAGCCCTCCTGGCATTGCATCCTATGTTATATTGTTCGTGTGTGGGGTGTGTGTGTGTGTGGTGTGTGTGGTGTGTTGTGTGTGTGTGTGTGTGTGTAGGCTGCTAGGGACAGTATGCTGGGAGAGCAGCGGAGCCCTGATTAGGGGGCAGGGCTTACCTGATTAGGTGTCCTATATAAGGAGCCAGCCAGTCAGGCAGCAGCACAGACAGCTGCAGCAGCACAGGAGCCAGCAAACAGAGCTGTAAATAGGGGAGTTTCAGAGGGAGTTTCCAGAGGAAGGTTGCAGGGGAGACTAAGACAGAGGAACCGACAAACAAGTCAAGGGATAGGGTGGTGGTCTGGTGCCTGCTGGGGGCTTGTGTTGTGTTGACTACCAGGCGTCAGGTGGGAAGGCCATGACTGATACAGAGACAGCAGTGAAAGACACAATGAGGATGACTGGATGTGGAAGCTCCGGCACGTACAAGATCCTGGAGGGGGTGCCTGAAAAGAGCTTTGTCTGCATGAAGAGCTGATGGAAGAGAAGATCCGAGGACTGGAGATGCGGGGTGCAAACTCTGGTTGAGTTCAGAAGGGGATTTGAGCAGATGATGGAGCGCAGACACGAGGGTGCTGAAGGGATAAGCTCAGATGTGCAGATGGAAGCAGGACCAAAGAATTTGAGGAGAGACTGCTGGGTGAGGAAAGTGGATGGTGGAAGCATGTGGACTAAGAGAACAGACAGAGGAAAGACGGGCCAGTGAAGGAGAAATTGAACTCAGGAACAGGTTTGCAGAGTGGAAACATGAAGCAAGGGGCAGAGCAGGTGGTCGCTGAAGGAGAGAGGGCAAGAAAAAGAGAAGAGCTGATAGTCCTGCAAGAGGAGGGGAGGAGTCAATAGAGGCAACACCAAATATGAGCCCCAGGAGGATTGCGAGGGGGAGTAGGAATCGAGAGGACTTGCAGCCGGTGGTGCGGGGAGATAGACGGAAGAAGCACACTGTCACCAGGAAAAGGCAGGTCTACGTGATTGGAGACTCCTTACTGAGAAGAATAGACAGGCCTGTGACTAGAGCCGATCGGGAGAACAGAAGGGTGTGCTGTATGCCGGTGCTAAGATACAGGATGTGGACCTGAGGCTGAAAAGGATACTAGCAGGAGCGGGGAAGAATCCGTTGATTGTCCTTCATGTGAGAACGAATGATACAGCTAGTTACTCTCTGGAATGTATCAAAGGAGACTATGCCAGATTGGAGAAGACGCTTAAGGAAATCGAGGCTCAGGTGATCTTCAGTGGGATTCTGCCGGTTCCTAGAGAAGGGCGACAAAGGTGTGACAAGATTATGGTGATCAAACATATGGCTCAGGCAGTGGTGCTATAAGGAGGGCTTGGGATGTATGGCCATTGGGAAGCATTTACGGACAGAAGACTGTTCTCTCGGGATGGACTTCACCTGAGCAAGGAGGGAAATAGACTTCTAGGATGGAGGCTCGCCGACCTGATTAAGAAAGCTTTAAACTAGAAATTTGGGGAGATGGTTGGGAGATGTTCGGGAGATCTCCAAGCAGAATTTAACCTTGAGAGGGAAGTAAACAAAGTAAGAGGGGATACAGCCGTGTGACAGAAGAATTGGCATAAGGAGGAAGGATAGTGCAGATAACGACTAACAGTGATGTTGTTGGTAGAATGTCTGTGCCTAACAGGGTACAGAATGTGAGTGAAGCCAAAACGGCAAAAATTAAGATGTCTGTACACTAATGCGAGGAGCCTAGGGAACAAAATGGAGGAACTAGAGCTACTGGTGCAGGAAGTGAAACCGGATATTATAGGGATAACAGAAATGTGGTGGAGTACAGGTATTGAAGGCTATGTGCTGTTAGGAAAGATAGAATAAAGGCAAAAGTGGTGGAGTAGCGTTGTACATCAATGAGGAGGTTAACTGTAAAGAATAAGAAGTGATGGAATGGACAAAACAGAGTCTGTTTGGGCAAAAATCACACTGGGAAAAAAAGTTACTAGAGCCTCCCCTGAGATAGTGCTTGGGGTGTGCTACAGACCCGCCGGGATCTGATGTGGATATGGATAGAGATCTCTTTAATGTTTTAAGGCAGTAAACACTAATGGGAAATGTGTGATCATGGGAGACTTTAACTTCCCAGATATAGACTGGAGTACAAGTGCTACCAAGAATAGCAGGGCTCAAATTTTTCTGGATGTGATAGCTGATGGATTCCTTCACTAAGTAGTTGAAGAACCAACAAGAGGGATGCCATTTTAGATTGGTTTTGGTGAGTAGTGAGGACCTCATAGAAGAAATGGTGTAGGGGACAACCTTGGTTCGAGTGATCATGAGCTAATTCAGTTCAAACTAGATGGAAGGATAAACAAAATAGATCTGGGACTAGGGTTTTTATTTCAAAAGGGCTAACTTTAAAGAATTAAGGAAATTAGTTAGGGAAGTGGATTGGACCTGAAGAACTTGTGGATCAAAATGCAGAAGAGGCCAGGAATTACTTTAGAGGTCGCAGCTGCAGAAACTATCGGAAGCCTGCATCCCAAGATAGGGGAAAAAAAAACATAGGCAGGAGTTGTAGACCAACTGGATGAGCAAGCATCTCAGAGAGGTGATTAAGAAAAAGCAGAAGAGCCTACAAGGAGTGGAAGAAGAATGGGATTAGCAAGGAAAGCTATCTTAGTGAGGTCAGAACATGTAGGGATTAAAGTGAGAAAGGCTATAAGCCAAGTAGAGTTGAACCTTGCAAAGGGAATTAAAACCAATAGTAAAAGGTTCTATAGCCATATAAATAAGAAGAAAACAAAGAAAGAAGAAGTGGGACCGCTACACACTGAAGATGGAAAGGAGGTTAAGGATAACCTAGGCATGGCCCAAATCTAAATAAGTACTTTGCCTCAGTCTTTAATAAGGCTAATGGGAGCTTAGGGGTAATGGAAGGATGACAAACGGGAATGAGGATATGAAGGTGGATATTACCACATCTGAGGGTAGAAGCCATACTTGAACAGCTTAATGGGACAAAATCGGAGGGCCCGGACAATCTTCATCCGAGAGTATTAAAGGAATTGGCACATGAAATTGCAAGCCCGTTAGCGAGAATTTTAATGAATCGGTAAACTCAGGGGTTGTAACCGTACGACTGGAGAATTGCTAACGTAGTTCCTATCTTTAAGAAGGGAGAAAGAGTGATCCAAGTAACTATAGGCCCTGTAGTTTGACATCTATAGTATGTAAGGTCCTTGGAACAAACAATTTTGAAGGAGAAGTAGTTAAGGACATGAGGTCAATGGTAATTGGACAAATTACAACATGGTTTTACTAAAGGTAGATCATGCCAAACCAACCTGATCTCCTTCTTTGAGAAGGTGACAGACTATTTCGACAAAGGAAATGCATAGACCTAATTTACCTCGATTTCAGTAAGGGCATTTGACACGGTGTCCACATTGGGATTATTAGTTAAAATTGGAAAAGATGGGGATCAATATGAGAACTGAAAGGTGGATAGGAACTGGTTAAGGTGAGACTACAATGGGTCGTATGAAGGGTGAACTGTCAGGCTGGAAGGACAATCTTATTTAACCCTTTATTACTGACCTGGCACAAAAAGCGGGAATGTGCTAATAAAGTTCGCGGATGACACAAAGCTGGGGGGTATTGCTAACACGAGAAGAACCGGGATATCATACAGGAAGATCTGGACGACCTTGTAAACTGAGTAATAGTAATAGATGAAATTTAATAGTGAAAAGTACAAGGTCATGCATTTAGGGATTAATAATAAGAACTTTAGATATAGATTGGGGACGCATCAGTTGGAAGCAACTGAGGAGGAGAAGGACCTTGGGTATTGGTAGATCACCAGGATGACTATGAGCCGCCAATGTGATATGGCCGTTAAAAAAGCTAATGCGGTTTTAGGATGCATCAGGCGAGGTATTTCCAGCAAAGATAAGGAGGTGTTAGTACTGTTATATAAGGCGCTGGTGAGACCCCACCTGGAATACTGTGTGCAGTTCTGGTCTCCCATGTTTAAGGCTGAATTCAAACTGGAACAGGTTCAGAGATGGGCTACTAGGATGATCCGAGGAATGGAAAACCTGTCATATGAAAGGAGACTCAAAGAGCTTGGCTTGTTTAGTCTAGCCAAAAGAAGGCTGAGGGGGGATATGCTTGCTCTTTATAAATATATCAGAGGGATTAATATTAGGAAGGGAGAAGAATTATTTAAGCTTAGTACCAATGTAGATACAAGAACAAATGGGTATAAACCTGGACACTAGGAAGTTTAGACTTGAAATTAGATGAAGGTTTCTAACCATTAGAGGAGTGAAGTTCTGGAACAGCCTTCCAAGGGGAGTAGTGGGGGCAAAAGACATATCTGGCTTTAAGATTAAGCTTGATAAGTTTATGGAAGGGATGGTATGATGGGAGAGCCTAATTTTGGCAATTGATCTTTGATTATCACCAGATAAGTATGCCCAGTGGTTGGTGATGGGATGTTGGCTGGGATGGGATCTGAGTTACTGCAGAGAATTCTTTTCTGAGTACTGGCTGGTGAGTCTTGCCCACATACTCAGAGTTTACTGATGGCCATATTTGGGGTCGGGAGGGAATTTTCCTCCAGGGCAGATTGGCAGAGGCCCTGGAGGTTTTTCGACTTCCCCTGCAGGCGTGGGGCATGGGTCACTTGCTGGTGGATTCTCTGCAGCTTGAGGTCTTCAAACTACAATTTGAAGACTTCAATAACTCAGGCATAGGTTAAGGGTTTGTTATAGAACTGGATTGGTGGGGTTCTGTGGCCTGCTTTGTGCAGGGGTCAGACTAGATGATCACATTGGTCCCTTCTGACCCTAGAATATAAGAATCTATCTATGAAACCTTTGTCATGCTGTGTTTGTATTGTCAAATAAGAAAACGACAAGGAGTTTTGAATCAGGAATATATAAAGCTGAGCTGCTTGCAAAATCATAAAAGTGATACAATAATCATGTAGAAGCCCTCTACACCAACATTCCACATAAAGATGGACTACAAGCCATCAGGAACAGTAGCCCCGATAATGTCACAGCAAACCTGGTGGCTGAACTTTGTAACTTTGTTCTCACCCATAACTATTTCACATCTGGGGACAATGTGTACCTTCAAATCAGCAGCACTGCTATGGGTACCCACATGGCCCCATAGTATGCCAACATTTTTATGGCTGACTTAGAACAACGCTTCCTCAGCTCTCGCCCCTAACACCCCTACTCTACTTGCGCTACATTGATGACATCTTCATCATCTGGACCCATGGAAAAGAAGCCCTTGAGGAATTCCATCATGATTTCAACAATTTCCATCCCACCATCACCTCAGCCTGGACAAGTCCACACAAGAGATCCACTTCCTGGACACTACAGTACTAATAAACAATGGCCACATAAACACCACCCTATACTGGAAACCTATTGACCGCTATACTTACCTACATGCCTCCAGCTTTCATCCAGACCACATCACTCGATTCATTGTCTACAGCCAAGCTCTACGATACAACTGCATTTACTCCAACCCCTCAGACAGAGAAAAACACCTACAAAATCTCTATCAAGCATTCTTACAACTACAATATCCACCCGCTGAAGTGAAGAAACAGATTGACAGAGCCAGAAGAGTACCCAGAAGTCACCTACTACAGGACAGGCCCAACAAAGAAAGTAACAGAACACCACTAGCCGTTACTTACAGCCCCCACCAAAAGCCTCTCCAGCGCATCATCAAGGATCTACAACCTATCCTGAAGGATGATCCATCACTCTCACAGATCCTGGGAGACAGGCCAGTCCTTGCTTACAGACAGCCCCCAAACCTGAAGCAAATACTCACCAGCAACCACATACCACACAATAAAAACACTAACCCAGGAACCTATCCTTGCAACAAAGCCCGTTGCCAACTCTGTCCACATATCTATTCAAGGAACACCATCACAGGACCTAATCACATCAGCCACACTATCAGAGGCTCGTTTACCTGCACATCTACCAATGTAATATATGCCATCATGTGCCAGCAATGCCCCTCTGCCATGTACATTGGCCAAATCAGACAGTCTCTAAGTAAAAGAATAAATGGACACAAATCGGACGTCAAGAATTATAACATTAAAAAAACAGCTGGAGAACACTTCAACCTCCCTGGCCACTCGATTACAGACCTAAAAGTTGCAATATTACAACAAAAAAACTTCAAAAACAGATTCCACGAGAGACTGCTGAATTGGAATTAATTTGCAAATTGGACACCATTAAATTAGGTTTGAATAAAGACTGGGAGCGGATGGGCCATTACACAAAGTAAAGCTATTTCCCCATGCTTATTTCCCTCTACCCAGTTCCTTCTATCTCCTTGTCAAGTGCTGGAAATAGGCCATTTTCATTACCACTACAGTTATTTTTCTCTCCTGCTGACAATCACCTTAACTGATCACTCTCCTTATAATGTGTATGGTAACATTCACTGTTTTATGTTCCATGTGTGTGTGTATCTTCCTTCTGTATTTTCCACCACTTGCATCCAATGAAGTGGGCTGTACTCCACGAAAGCTTATGCTACAATAAATTTGTTAGTCTCTAAGATGCCACAAGTACTCTTGTTTTTTTTTGCGGATACAGACTTACACGGCAACTACTCTGAAACAATAATCAATGTTATTAATCATGTATCAAAAGGGGACTGTTGGGATATATAGTAGTATATGTTGTAATATGCTATAGGCCATTGAGGCCTAGTATTAATGCTATGTGCTTGACATGAGTACGTGAGGTACGTGTTGGCAACTGAAGTGAGGATTTCAGGTTATAAGTGGTAAAGGACTGGTTGGTGTTAAAGAGTTTGTCATGTCCATAAGAGGAAATGGAATGTCTTGGATTATGGTGGCCTGCCCGGAACAGTTTTCCTGGAGATATGGGTGAAAGGCCTAGGAAACAAAGACAAAGAGCTGATGACGAGACAGACTTGTCTATAAACAGTTGCCTGACATTTCTGAAATTGGAGTCAGACATCAGCCAGAGCCCTGATAAAGAAGGTGTACGCAGTGCCAGCTCGCCACACCTTGTGATCGGACTGAATTTCGACTGGACATCAGGATTTCATTCTGATCTCCAGACTTTGATGCAGTATGAAAGCGGCATGAATGTGGAGCGAGTGCAGTTTATATTGTAATCATAAAAAGTATTTAGAGTATTATATACCAACACTGTGTCCGGGTATCTGGCCTACTCCCCTATCCCATAGAAAGACCTCTATTGTGAGCCTAACTAATGATTATAAAGAAACATGCAGCTGGAATAAGTATCATATACCCCTTGCTATGCAAGGGATAGTAGTCCTCCTAACCCCTCCTTTCCAAAGAACAATATTGACAGCAATGAGGCTTATATGAGGCAACAACATTTAGAAATGGAAATTCTTCTGTTAGTGAAGTGAGAATCCAGAGGAGTTCACTGGCAGATCACTGAAATTATGGAGACAATTTTCAAAAGCACTTATGTGACTTAGGAGCCCAACTTCCCTTGGATTTGGGTTCCTAACTCACATAAGCACTTTTGAACATTTTAATAAAATCTTAGGATTTAAGATTTTTTTTATTACCTGGGAAAGTTTTATGGATACTAATAGTCTCAATTAGACATCTCCTTAACAGCTACAAAAGTACATCTACCTTGTTCTTTTCAGCTAGGAATTTACATGTACCCATAATTAAAGTCATAAACGTAAATAAGAGCGATCGGGGTGTTTCAAAGAGTCCCACACCCTACATGTCCTCAGCATTACATCACTCAACTATTTCAAACACTGTCAAATCTGCCTCCGGGAATCTCATGCTTACAATTTTACACAGCCCGCATCAGACACCTTGGTTGAAACACTTTACAAGTAGACATTAACTTGCAAATGATTATTCTCACTTATCTCCCACCTCGTCAGAAAAAAATATCTGCTTCCAATTCTGTCAGGCATTCACAGCCAAAAACTATCACCTGTATCACTCAGAATCAGAAATATTCAGCATTCAAATACTTGTTCTGCCACTGGTCACCACCTCATGAAGATTCCACTATGGTACAACCCTTCACACCTATGACATTTCTTTTGCAGTGGAACTAACCTGGGTCAGGAAATCCATGGCCTTGGGTGGAGGGGGCAAGTGGGGGGGGGAAGGAAATCTAGATTGAAAACGGTACCTCCAAGAAGATCTAAGCCAGTGGCCCCCAAAAAATTTTTACTGGTGACCCCTTTCACATAGCAAGTCCTCTGAGTGTGACCCCCCCCTAATAAATTAAATACACTTTTTATATATTTAACACCATTATAAATGCTGGAGGCAAAGCGGGGTTTGGGGTGGAGGCTAACAGCTTGCGACCCTCTGAAGGGTCCCGACCCCAGTTTGAGAATCCGGTAAGCTTTTCCCTTATATATGCTTCCCATTCTTCCTCTCCTGTCCTCAGATCACTACAACCATCCACTGATTAGCCGGCAGTGTCACCATTAAAGGATAAGGATGCTAACCTGTCATGAACGTGGAAGATGAGGATCAATCTCAAAGCTCAGAGCATGCAAGACTGCCTGAAATTTAAACTATTTGGCAGCACATGATGTTTCCTGAGAAAACAACCCTGACTGTTTCCCAGTCCTAAAAACACCAAAGGTGATCTGGTGTTAGAGCAATCTTACTTGCTACCTTCGAGTAAAAAATTTCAGGCTGAAAATCTGAGAAATAAAAGAAGCAATTACCTCAGTGAGATGGGGGTTGGGATTGAATCCACACTGGTTGCAGACCTTGTTGTGACACTGTGTACAAGTGTTGAAGTTTGGCTGATTAGGGAGAGGAGGTGAGTTCTGTTGTCTTGCATATAGGACAAGTGTGCTGCTTGGAAGGGGTGCGATTTGTGGTACAGAGTAAGGCGAGGTAGGGGTGCTGCCTCGATCTGGTGATACAGAGGGAGATGTCCTGATCTCTGAATTCTGGTGTCCACCTGGAGTGTCCTCCTAGGTCCATCTGTTTGTTGGCTGGCGTGACCATGGCTCAGCATCTCTCTTGTGCTTTCATGGGTCTGGGCAGGACTGTTTAAGGGATGGGGGAAGCTGATCTCTCTCCAACTGGGAGATCTCGATTGAGCTGGTCTTCTTGGTGTGCTGAAATATCATTAAAAAACAACATGTATGTAAACCAAGTTTTAGAGGATTCAGTGATTACATCCAAATCTTGAAATGCAATACATAACAAAAATGCAAACTTTCATATATCAAGGCCACTGGAGATATAATGAAGCAATCTTAGAGGGTGCTGAATTCCTTCAACTCTGGCAATTTCAGACACTCAGTACCTTGCAGGATGAGAACAAACTAAATTTCACATACTTTAAACCTTCTCTGTATACTTGGGTTACACACGTATAATTGGGTTACATTGTGTGTTCCAGAAGAATCTTGGGGGTATCACCACATCGTTCATGGAAAACATCATGAGAAGTACACAGCAGACTGCCAGGAAAGGGCTTAGCACTCTTCCAGCATCAGTTGATGAATTCACAATGCAGCACGGGCTTCAGTTCCCAGGAACACTAATTGCCTGGCCATTCCTGTTGAGCTGATAGTTGAGTGTGTGCTGGCTATCTCCTCACAAATGACTTTGCAACACCTTATACTAAGAGAAAACAGAAAAACAGAAGTCTATAAAAGAGCAAATGCTGATTGTTCAAAAATAATGGCCCCCGGTTGTCTATTGTGCTAGACCCACTTGACAAAAGAGAGTGGGAAGGCAGTCAAGAAGCTGGTTATGGCTCCTTGATTTCAAGCTGCCCCAGTATAAATAATAAATTACAGCAGCCAAAGACCTGTTCCACCTTACACCCCTGGCTATGTTTTCCAAGGGACCACATTCCAGTGGAAAACTGGCAGAGGGCAGGCACATGCCATCCTGTCCCAGACACATTACCTATGTGGGTGAGGAGCAGTTGGCATAGGAGCTGGCCAGGCTGCTGTACATAATTTCTGTACAAAATTTCACTTTATGTTGATGAGTTTCTCTTTAAATGCAACATTCTGATCCAATCAGCATCAAATACAGAAAAGGCTTAAAACCACCAAGATTTGTTGCCAATTAAGTTACATACACATAAAAGACAGTCCTGACTAAGAAAATTAGCACATATCTTGAAGAACTACTATGGAGGCCTAATAAGAGAAAGACAGCAAAAACCTAAATGTAAGAACCTCCTATTGTTTCAGTTTAACTCTAAATCAAATATAAGTTTATCCAGGTAGAAGTGGAATAACCCGCAGCAGACATAACTAAGCTAAGAGATCATAAGCATAGATGTAAACCGTGCTTTCCAAACGTAGGTTGTATCCCTTATCTTGGAGAACAGCTTCCTTCAGTCTCACTTGTACCATACTCTCCCTCTTATATTTGCACTTAATATTGTTCTCAGCTGATTTACAGCAATGTAACTAATATAAATGGATTGGGCCAGATTTACATCAGTGTAAATAAGATCAGAATTTAGCCCAAAGTTTCATCCGTCCACATGTGCTCTCTGTATTATTTAAAAACATTCAGATTATATTTGGCTCCAACCTTCACACTTTACTATTATGCTTTTGCTTCCTAAACATGTATAACTTTGTTACTTTCTTCCCAATTTTATGAGAAAAAAAAACATTAAAATATTTTATATACATTTCTAAAGCAATCAACATGACGCCCACAAACCCTTATCAATCCTTAAAGGGCTCTCTTCACAAGTACTCTGCGAACCCAACTCAGAAAGAAAGCCCAGCCTGCAGGGGAGACCTGCCATCCACTGGGCATTATTTTCCCTAAATCACCAGCGACAGATGACCAGGAGCCCCACAAGCAGGGTTTGCAGTTTCAGGTCATTGTATAAATCATTAGTCTTGAGAGGGAGATGATCATAAAGAGAACAGATGACACTCTGTCTTGGAGTCAGGCATCCCCCAGTGAACATGTCCTGATTGTTAGTGCCAGGCATGGTTAGGTGTGGTCATGTGGCTAGAGCAGGGGGCCTGGGAACCAGGACTCTTATTCCAGGTTCTGCCAGTATCAATGATTTATATTGCTTTATTAATTTATGAGTACTCCTATTGAACTAAATGGGACTACTCATTCAAAGACTACTCATGTGAGTTACAGTTCAATCCTCTAAACCTTTATTCCTGTAAGTAGTCCTCAGCCTCACTGAACTACTCAGACAGCTTGAATTTGCAGCAAGCTCCTTGTGATTACACAAGTGGCTTAAACATTTGACAGCTTGAGTCTAGCTGGAACCTTTAATATAAAACTGAACATCACCAAAAAGCCTAAAAATATATTATTTTAGTGTTAATGTTATAAAACATTGTCACGGGTTCACATATTACTTTTAGAATGCTATTATTTCTTTAACACCCTCTAGCCCCCTTCTGAAGTCTAGCACAAATTAGTTGACAACACAATGCATAATTTCTAACAATCTAAATATCAAAATTAATATCCCAATCCAACCTAGTATCTTATATACTATAAAGCAAGTAGCAAAAATTATATTTTGGAACAGTGCATCTTACTGCTTACTGACTTGTCTATGGCTTCAGATGTTTTAATTTAGAGACAATGTTTAAAAATTGCATGCTCCATTTTGCTTGCTTTGTCTCTTTGGATTTCTCAAGTTTCCTTCCACCAGGTTTGTAAAGACTGATGTTTCCAATGGAAATAAGGCATGAATTTTTAACCAGGGCTGACTCTAGGTTTTTTGCCGCCCCAAGCAAAAATATTTTGGCTGCCCTCCACCCCAGCCCTGGGCTCTCTTTTCCCCCCCATCCCATTCGCACCCCCTATCACCCCAGCCCTGGGTTCCTCCCATCAGTGGCTGACTCCAGCCGCTGCCTCCTCACCTCCAGCCGGTCCAGCGCTGGCAGGGTCGGAGTAAGCAATGGGGCTCCCGGGCCACGCCTGAGCCCAAGGTCCCTCCTGCCACGGTTCCTGCCTCCAGGACTGGCCGGGACCTGGGAGAGCAGAGCTGGGGGACCGCCCAGGCAGGGGACTGAGAAGCTGGGGCAGGGTAGTCCCAGAGGGAGCAGAGCCCCGGAGAGCGGGACACAGGCCCCGCATGGCAGCACCCCGCCCTCTATAGCCCCGCTGCTGCTGCTGCTGCTGGCTGCCATGCCATAGTCCCTGGGAGGCTTGAGCCGCTTCACTCAGCCCTGGCTGCAGCGCTGGGGGACGGTCGCCCTGCAGCACCTCCAGGCAGCTCCGTGTGCCCCGCGAGGCGGCCCCCAGCCCGAGTGTCCCCCGTTCAGAGCCTGCTCAGTCCAGCCACAAGGTGCGGGCACTACTCTCCCTGCTGCATGAACCGTAGTGGCCCCAGGGCACCCCCCGTGCACAAAGCACTGCTGCTGCCAGGGCTGGCTCTAGGATTTTGCCGCCCAAAGCCAAAAATAAAAAAAGAAGAAAAGGATGGCCGGAATGCCACCTCTGAAAATGTGCTGCCCCAAGCACATGCTGTTTGCTAGGGCCTAGAGCTGGCCCTGTTTTTAACAGTGAGACTAATTAACTATTTGAAACAGTTTACCAAGGATAAGTGGTTGATTCTCCACCACTGACACATGTTAAATGAAGACTGAATGCTTGAGGAATTATTTTGAGGACGCTGTATGGCCTCTGTTATACAGGAAGTCAGACTAGAGGATCACAATGGTCCTTTCCAGCCCTGAAATCTATCAGTATGAATACACTAGAACCTCAGAGTTACAAACATCTCAGGAATGGAGGTTATTCATAACTCTGACAAACATTATGGTTGTTCTTTCAAAAGTTCACAACTGAACATTGACTTAATACAGCTTTTCAACTTTATTATGCAGAAGAAAAAACTATTTAAAAAAAAGGAAAGCAACATTTATGTTTAACAGAGTACTGTACTATATTTGCTTTCCTTTTTTTTTTTTTGGTCTCTGAAGCGGCCTGATTGTGTAGTTCCATTTCCAAATGAGGTGTGTGGTTAACTGGTCAGTTTGTAATGCTGGTATTCATATTCTGAGGTTCTACTGTATATTGTATTCACCAGCACCAGATTGTTTTGCTAGATCTAACATATTTTCCATGTGTATTCCTGCCGTTTACAAAAATTACTTTCTGTCAAGGCCTTTCTTTTTCGAACTCCCCCGCCAAAAGCTTTGTTAACTTTGAGTTAAGAAATCTAAATATTATCCCTGCTCCCTATAACATGCCTACCACATTTTCCTACCATATTTTCCTACTACATTCAGCTTTTAAACACCTACATATATCAACAGTTAATATTTGAACACGTAGGGCCAATAGGAAGCATGGAGGAGTACAGGGTTTTTCAAGACAGTGGAGAAGGGGGCAATGTGTGCAGGGTAAAAGGTAGAGAGGAATTTGGATTGCATGTTAAAGGAATATGAGAGAAGTTGGTTTGAGCTGGGAGGAGCCTGGATGTATACATCTATGCTGTAGGTGTAACTTCCAGTTCGGGTAACCAATGGTAACTCAATCAGAGCTACTGAAATAAAAATAGAAACATAGCTGCAATGGCATGAGAAGCAGTATGATCCCACATCTGAAACTCAAGGTATGTACTTCGGTGGCTAGCCCATCCTGCCACTCCCACCATCATGGCAGAGCTAGCACACATATGTCTACCCGTGCTGGAAATTACACCTCCAACTCCATTCTAGACGTATCCTGACAGCGATCACACTACAAAATAACACCTGAGCTACATTAAAATGACTGGAATAGCAGTTGATTAGTTATAACTTTTTCATCTCTACTGCATTAATCTAACTTGAACATCAGCAGCACTTGAACTTTAGCCCACCCCTTCCCCCTATTAACCAGCTAGCTCAAGCTTAAAGCAAAACTTAACTTGAAACAGAGATTTTGTGTGTGTATGGGAGTCAGATTAGGGGTAAATTTCTGCTAATGGTGCAGTAAAGACAAACCCTGAGAAGAGCGACACTGACAAACACCAGGGACTTCCTCAAAGTGCATCTTCCCCATCATTGCAGAGTGGGGTGAAGTAGAAGCCCCACATTTTCTTCATGCTCTCCTCACCCCTGACATCAACGCTCCATTCCCATTTATATGGCTGCAGTGCTTAGCACTTCAGTTCTGGGGTGAGGGCGGTGTCTAGGGATGTGGGGAGGCAGAGGGGTCATTAGGGCAATACAGATAGCTGGAAGGTACAGTGTGTCTCCTCTGCTACCACAGCTCCCCTCCTCCACCTACCTCCCAGGGCCTCAACCTGCTCTCAATTCCCAGACCAGGCATCCCACATCACTTCTTTTTCCAAGGTTGGGAGCCCTTTTAGGGGGCAGTCACATAAACAGAGCAGACATGTAGTCAGGGACATGTGGCAAAATAATTAAACAAACATTACCATCAGAAAACAGAGTTTTGTCAAAATTTAAATTTTCCTTTGGAAAATACAGACTTTGGAAGGATTTTCCACTGGGAAAGTGAGGAAAAAAAGCTAATCTAGATTTTTCTAAACCTTTTTTTCAGAAAAAGTTTTGATATTTTGCCTTTTCATCTAGATTCAGTTTCATCGGATTCCAAAATATTGGAATTTCCAACAGGCTGGAAAGTGGGGGGTTTTTTTATCAGCTTTTGTGGAGAAGCCATAGAGTGGAGGAACAGGACTGTGTTAGTGACCTTCATCTGGAAGGAGACCGGTGCTTCTGCACTGAGGCAGCAGTAGCTGAAGAGCTTTGCAACATTGCTCCACAGCCATCGTGGCAGCAGTGTCATGCAAAGCGCTAAGGCACTTGGCTTTCTGAGGTGACATTACCTGGAAATGTAGGCAGCAGCATTAGGGGAATCCTTCAAGAGACAGAGAGGTCGGTGAAAAGAAATCAGGCACTCCCTCTCCAGGCCGCCCAGACACTCCTGTTAGCCCACAGTCATTCCAAAGCCCTACTTACTGCCCTCAAAGTCTTATTCATTCTGCCACCATCCACACAACATCCCCATTCATCCCTTCCATTGTCTCCCAAGCCCACCCCTCCATACCCTTTGACATTCAACCAGCCCCCGGGCTCATGGAGGAAGAGCCCAGTTGACGCATAAGGGAAGCAGACTGGCAGCATCAGAGAATAGAAATAGCTGGGAGACCCAAGCAGTTCCATTAACTAATCTTGGTGTAAATCTGAAGGTGGCCTGAATAAGGGTGATAGCTGCATTTAATTTTAAAATTTCAAAAACACACTACATCTATGTTATCACTGAGAGAAAGAGAGAGAGAAGGAAAGGAGGCGGGGGGGAGTCAAGAATTAAGGGACTATGATTGCTTAGCTAGAGGAACTCAAAGACATGAGGAAAATAGGGCAAAATTTCAAAAGGAGCATTTTAAAAGGTTTTCTCTTCAACAGCTAGTAAAGATTTTACAGAGGAAAATTATACACAAAATTTAATTGTCCTCTGAAGAGTTATTGAGCCAAATTTGGAGACTGAATTCAATCATTAAAGTGTGTGAACAGTGATTTTAGTCCTATTTTAAGTTCAAATCTCAGTACGAGCTTAACTGTGAACAGCTGCCTATTTGAATTTCTAACCACAACATCCTTTTATATTTTCTGAATTCCAAACAACACAACAACTGGCCAGATTCCAAGTCCTTTTAAATTCAAAGATGAGGTCAAGACATTTAAAATAATCAGTTACTTTTGGGGGGGGGTTAAAGAATACTATTCCCTTCTCCAACATATGCTGTCAAAACATTTCACTCCTATTTTGTTATTTTTAGTAGACAAGATGGCATTGTATATATCATAGTAAGCTTTTACATCAATTATTTCTCTACATACATGTACTTTATTTAAGTGACCTAACCACCTTTCTCTTTATGTCACAAATCAGCTATTGTCAGGGAAGCTATATTTGGGGTACATGTACGATGTAATCACTGTCACTGGTGTTCCACAAACTGGTATTGCAAAAAATTGAGCAATAAAAGGTTGGAGACCCAGGAACAAACACAGGGGATGCAAACAGAGAGATATTCTTTCTGGCTCACCCCATTCATCAATTATACCCCCCATCCTCTCTCCCTGACACCAGGCTGCACCCTGCACTCTTCCCTAGTCTTCCAAGGAAGGTAGGTTTGTCCTCCTATGTTCTCCTAGCTCCCCAACCACAGTTAGCCCCTCCACCTTCTCTTCTAGCTTTCCCCAGGGCCTGCGATCCACCCTTGCACCTTGAACAAAGAGCACCACTTCCCCCACCTTCCCTAGGCCCTTCCCTTCCACAGACTAGGCCACCCATACAGTGGCGAAAGTAAGCGGTACGGGCTGATACAGAGTACCAGTAAAAGTGGCCACCGGTACGCCTGTACAGCTGACTTTAAAACACTGCCCTTTTTGCCCCCACCCCAGGCCACCAACAGGGTTGGGGGAAGGAGCAGCTGCCCCAGGGCCAGTGATTTAAAAAGGCCTGGGGCAGTGGCCGGAGCCCTGGGCCCTTAAATTGCCACTGGAGCCCCAGGCGGCCCAGGCCAGGCAGCACGCATGGGCTTGGCTGGGGGACACGGAGCCCCAGCCCTGCCCCTTCTGCCAAGGACCCGCATCTTCTGGTAATGGTTCAATTTACTTACACCCCTGCACCCATCTGACCCACTCCCTCAGTGTTCCCCTGCAGATTGCACCATCATCTTCTCCCCCACTCACTCTATAAGCAGCAGCCCACACCTTTTCCCCCTAGTTCTCCCCCCATATCAGTTACACCCTCGCCCTGATTCTCTCTCGCCACTGGCACAAAGACTGTAACCTCCTCTCCTAACCTCCACAGCAGGCTTCACCCCATTCATCTATCCTACTTCCTACCCTCACCTTAACCTCTCTGAAGGCTATCTGCACAACCCGTTGCACTCAGAATTGTACCCCCCACCCCTCCCTTAGCCATAATCTGTTCAGGATGCACCTTCTTCCTCCACACCCTATATGAAGGCCGTACCCCAACCCTCCTCTGCCCGAGCAGGCTCCCCCTCCCACGCAGGCCACCCCCCGCCGTCTCACCCCGGGCTGGGCTCCGCTCACCTGTCGGCTGACGCTGGGGGCCGCTGCTCTCCGGGGAGCTGTCCGCCGGCGCCTGGTGCTGAAGGAGGCTTGGCCGCTCCGAGCGCCGACGGGTGCCCGGCGGCGGGGCCAGGTGGGAGCTCCCCTCGGCTCCCCCCGCCCTCCAGGCTGGCCTCATTGCCCATAGCGGCGCGGGTGGAACGCGACGGCGGGTCGGGACAGGCTCCCTCAGCGCAGCGCAGCGCCGCCTCCCCCGCCATCAGACCCAGTACCTCCATCGCCGCCTGCACCTCCACAAAGCATGCGCCAGCTGTGAGCGCGCCCGACTCCTTCCGTCACAGGGAGCGCCTCGGATACGCGCAACTGCCTGGCCAATGGGAGCGATGTGGTTAGGTTCAGAACCCGCCTATCCTGGGCACTGACTGGCTAATCACAGCTCAGGCCCGCTGCGAGCCAATGGGACGGGAGCACCACACAGTCTCCCGACTCGGCTACAACTCTCTCGGCCATGCTCACGGGCTGGCCAATGGGAGCCCCTCTGGCCCAACCGCCCTAACCTTCACATGCTCACCCAGGGAAGCCTCGGCCGTCCCTGTGACGCAGCCGCTCCGCCAATAGAAACGTGCGCGGTTGCCACCCTGTAGTTCTCAGCTTGGCCACATGGGTGCCCAAGCCAGTCACATGTTCTTGGCCAGTGGGAGCCTCTGTTCAGACCATCCACCTAGAGTCAGCACAGTACAGTCAACATTTCCTATGATCTCTATTAACACGCGTGACATTAGTCTATGCGTACTGTTATACTTAACATTCTTTGATGTTCACACACAAGTGAATTGGTCTATGGCTTTGGCCTGATCTGGTCTGTCGGCATCACAACGAGCTTGCCAAATTAGATAATTTGTCTGAAATCTACAAGAATGAACTTCAGTAGAGACAAGTACAAAGTCCTTCAGTTAGGACGGAAAATCAAATGCACAACTACAAAATGGGGAAAACTGGCTCTGTGGTAGTACAAAAAGGATCTGAGAGTTATAGTGGATCACGAATACAAGTCAACAGTGTTGTGCAGTTATGAAAAAGTAATGTCTGGGGTGTATTAACAGGAGTGTCATATATAAGACATTGGTGGTACTTTCCCACTCTACTTGGTACTGGTGAGGTCTCAGCTGGACTACTGTGTCCAGTTTTGGGCATTACATTTAGGAAAGATGTGGACAATTTGGAGCAGTGTCCAGAGAAGAGCACAAAAATAAAAAGTTTAGAAAACCTGACCTATTAGAAAAGGTTTAAAAAAAACTGGACATATTTAGTCTTGAGAAAAGAAGACTGAGGGGTGCACCTGATAACAGTCCTTCACATATATAAAGAGGACAGGATTAGTTGTTTCTCCATGTCTGCTGGAGATTGAGCAAGAAGTAATTAATCTGTAACAGGAGAGATAGTTTAGATATTAGAAAAAAGTTTAATGAATTCCATGAATCTGGATCTAATGCCCAAAGGGACCACAATGATCATCTAGTCTCACCTCCTGTATAACACAAGCCATAGAACTTCCCCAAAATAATTCCTAGAGCACATCTTAGAAAAATTTCCACTCTATTTAAAAAATTTTAGTGATGGAGAATCCACCATGACCCTTAGTAAATTATGTCAATGTTTAATTACTCTCACTGTGAAAAATGTATGCCTTATTTCCAATCTGATTTGTGTAGCTTCACTTCCAGCCACTGGATTTGTTGTACCTTTCTCAGGTTGGACTGAAGAGCCCATTATTAAATATTACTGCTGAGAGAATTATGCCCACAATATTTTAAAATTCTGCAAAATTCTGCAAATTTTTATTTGTCAGTACATAAATGTGGCTCCAGCATGGTAGTGGGAAGCACAGGCCACTGGCTGCACTGAGTTGGGAGATCACCCTGAAGCCCCCACCTCGCCCTGTACAGTGACTTAGCAGTGAGGCTGCACCTTATCCTGACACAATGCAAAGCCTGGCCAGAAACACCCTGGGGCCCTGCCCCTTTGTGCCAGGTGCACCAGGTGTGGGTGGGCAGGCTCAGCCCAGCAGGATCCAAGTGTAGAGGGCCTTAGTGTGGGGGGGCTACGGGTATGGGGTGAGAGGGTTCTGTGTGGGGCAACCTGTGTGCAGGCGGCTCAGTGGGAGATCTGGATGCACTGGCTCAGTGGGAGATCTGGATGTGGCTCTGGGGGGCTCAAATGGGGGTCTGGATGCTGGGGGAGTGGGACTTGATGGGTGGGAGGTCAGGTGCAGCTGGTTGGGGATCAGTGGGGTGGGGTCCTGGATGTGGGAGGCTCATTGAAGGGTCCAGGTGGAGGGGGGTAGGGCTGTAAGAGTGAGGGTCCGATGGGCCTGCTTAATAGGGGAGCTGCATCTGCTGTCTAGGGAACGCTGCATTCCAGGATCCCACTTCTCCCGTGATTCCCCTATCCCCTTTCATTCTCCATCCCCCACCCCTTACTCCCAAATTCCCCTCCCTCTGCCCTATTCCACCCTCCTTCCTTCCCCACTGCCTCTTCTCCCCACACCCCACCCTCCTTTCACGCATTTCCCGCACCTCTCCCTTCCCCAGCCCCACCACGGGCACTGACGGTTGCACAGAAAACAGGAAGGCTGGCAGCACATAGGAGGGGAGCACAACTGGCACTAGGACTGAGGAGGCAACGTTCAGCTGCAGAGTCAGCAGAGCCGAGACACACAGCTTCCTTCAGCTGGGCATCTCTGCGCTTGTAGAAATGAGGGGGTGCAGTGGCATGTAACCCTGTGTGCCCCCCATGCATCGCCTCTGTTTGGGGGGGCAATCTCCCCTGAAAACACTGCACCCATGGTCATCCCCCACCCCACCCTAGCACGGCTTCCCTTTGCTTCCCTGCCATTTTCTGCAGGGAAGCACAGGAATTCTGCAGGAGGGCCATTTTCTAAGGGGATGCATTTCATGCAGAATGCACCCCCTTGTGTAAAATATATATTCCCCATGGAGACTGTAATCAAGTTACCCCTTATTCTGCTCTTTGTTAAAATAACTAGATTGAACTCTTTGAGTCTATCACTATAAAGCAGGTTTTCTAATCTTTTAATCATTCTTGTAGCTCTTCTCTGAATCCTCTCTAACAATATGATAGTTAAGCTCTGGAATAGGTTTCCAAGGAAGGCCATGGGATTCCCATCACTGAAGGTTTTTAAGAACAGGCTGGACAAATACCTGTCAGGATGGTCTAGGTTTACTTGGTCCTGCTTCTCATAAGGGGCTGGACTTCTATGCTTTTATGATTCTGGGCCATCCTGCTGTTGACTCCTCTCGGACTACTCCAGGTTTCCCCACTGCTGGCCTCCTTGCTGCCACCTCCTATTGAGTGACTCCAGGGCTGCCCTGCTGCCAACGCCACCTCAGGTGCCTCTGGGCTGCACCTCCATTAAGGAATTGATGAAGTGTATAATACACTTTTAGGGGGGTTTCAAGTTATGTCATATTTAATTAATAATGTTATTTACCATTCTCATTAATCTCAGAGGATTTAGTAAAGGCAAGATATTACTAGTCTTGATATTATTTAAACCTAGTGAGGTTGTGTTCACCAATCTGCACCTTCACTATTTATGCCCATGTTTGGCCAATAAGAACATGCACCCAACTCATCCTAACCCACAAGCAATCATATTTCCTGGGAAATGGGAGTCCAAGCCAGCCCCCACATAAACATTCAGGCAGCCCCACTAATAGGAGTCCATACCCATTTGGTTTCTTTGAGTCTTTGAGAGAAAGATGTCTATTAGGACTGCAAAGGGTGGGCTGTGTAAGACCAATTTTCCCCCCACCCTCACAAGCTGGAGCCCTGAAAAGCTTGCTGGGCTAATTCCCCAAACTCTGTACGGCCTAAATCCATGGTGTACCTGGAGAGCTCAGTTCTCCTCCCCATCAACTTGAGTTGAAGTCAGGGAGACCCTAATGGGCTTGGGCCACCTATCCCCAACAGAGACCATAGTCCAGCAACCCACCAGGATTCTAAGACACCAGGATGTGCAGTCTGACAGATAAAATAAGAACATTTCTTTATTGGTACTTTGGATAAGCTGTTATAGGAGAAAATTAAGACACAATGAACATGGAGCCCAGCAGTGTCATTTTTCACAGGAAAGCTGAATTTTATATGAATGTATCTGTAAACTCTGTTGTTCATTGTGATAATTTCTATATAGGTTTTTATTCTGTGCTTATCACTGTACTATCAGAGCACCTTACAGAAGCTGTGATGCTATATGAAAAGGAAGATGACCATTTATATCATTGCTACCACTGTTGCACAATTGCACTAAATCTAATACAAAGCACGTCAGTGGAAAAGTTATAATCTGCTAAATTTGATAGTCCTGTTTCTACGAATGTGTCACCTTTGTATCTGAAGTTATGAATATTTGCTATGTAGTTGTATCTCCAACATGTGTTGTGTTCCTGGGTGATAGATTTGCATCAATACTAGCCAGCCTGCTTGATGACCCATTAAGGACAGTCAACTATTCCAGACTCTCTCCCAAAAATTCCTCAAGGAGCACTTACTCAATGAATACCCCTATGATTCAGCAAAGCATATAAGGACATGTGATCTAAGGCCTGGTCTACACTGGGGGTGGAGAGGATTGAGCTAAGTTACGCAACTTGAGCTACGTGAATAACGTAGCTGAAGTCGACATACTTAGATCGACTTACCGTGGTGTCTTCACGGTGGTGTCAACTGCTGCCACTCCCCTCTTGTGGCAGTGGACTACAGGAGTCGACGGGAGAGCGCTCGGGGATCGATTTATCATGTCTAGACTAGATGTGATAAATTGACCCCTGATGGATCGATCGCTGCCTGCTGACAGCGGGTAGTGTAGACATACCATGAGACTCCATCTTTTACCAGTAACTTTCCATGCACCTGAGCTGAGCTATAAATTTCAAGCTGTGATATCACTGCTTTTTCTTCATTCCTGCTTCTCATCTCTGGACTGTGTTTTTCTAAGGAAGCTTTGAACAGCGATCTGAATGACCCCCAAACTGCTTGGATAAACCAGGGAGACTTATTACAAGCTAGCAGATTTAACATCACTGCTATTATCCTGACCTGCAAATTCTGAAAATCAATTGTAATATACATCAGCGGTTCTCAGCTAGGGGCCCAGGGCCCAGGGCCATGAGCAGGTTTCATAGAATGAATCATAGAATCATAGGGTTGGAAGGGACCTCAGGAGGTCATCTAGTCCAACCCATGCTCAAAACAGGACCAATCCCCATACAGATTTTTACCCCAGTTTCCTAAATGGCCTCCTCAAGGATTGAACTCACAACCCTGGGTTTAGCAGGTTCAAACCACTGAGCTATCCTTCCCCCCAAAAGCTTCCCTCACCCACTAAATGTTTCATGGGGTCTGCCAAGCAGGGCTGGCATTAGACTTGCTGGGATCCAGGGCAGAAAGTCAAAATTCACACTACGTGGGGCAGAAGCCCTGGGGCCTTGAGCCCCCCCCACCCAGTCTGGGGCCTTGAGCCCTGCCGCCTGGGGCTGAAGCTGAAGCCTGACCAGCTTCACATTGTGGGGGTGTCTGTGGCATGGGGCCCCTGGCAATTGCCCTGCTTGCTACCCCCTAATGCCAGGCTGGCTTTCATATGCAGAAAAATAGTTATTATGGCATGAGTGGCCCGTGGATTTTTTATACCATGTTGGGGGGCCCTCAAAAAGAAAAAGGTTGAGAATCCTTGATGTATATGATTTCTCAACCACTTAATACTTTCTTCTTTTTATATCATTAAACCTTTAGCTTTCAATTACTAAAGGATTGGCTACATCTGTGTTTTTGGGTAAGATCTGAGTTACATATAGGGCACTATGAAATTCACATCCATGAAAAACGTGTCATAGATCATGAAATCTGGTCTCCCCCATGAAATCTGGTTTTTTATGTGCTTTTACCCTATACTATGCAGATTTCAAGGGGGAGACCAGAGCTTCTCAAATTGGGGGTCCTGACCCAAAAGGGAGGTGCAGGGGCGGGTCACAAGGTTATTTTAGGGTGGTGGGTCATGGTATTGCCACCCTTACTTCTGCACTGCTGCCTTCAGAGCTGGGCGGTCAGAGAGTGGCAGTTGCTGGCCAATGGCCTAACTCTGAAGGCAGTGCCCTGTCAGCAGCAGCACAGAAGTAAGGGTGGCAATACCATACCATATCATGTCATGTCCTCCTTACTTCTATGCTGCTGCTAGTGGCTGCTCTTACCTTCATAGCTGGGCTCCTGGCCAGTAGCCTCCACTCTCCAGCTGGCCAGCTCTGAAGGCAGCACACCACCCCCAGCAGCAGCAGCGCAGAAGTAAGGGTAGCAGTACCACAACCACATACAGTAACCTTGCGACACCCACAACTCCTTTTTGGGTCAGGACCCCTATAATTACAACACCATGAAATTTAAGATTTAAATAGCTGAAATAATGAAAGTTACTCATTTTAAAATCCTATTAATGTGAAATTGACCAAAGTGGACCATGAATTTAACCTGGAGAAGTGGCTGATCCTTTGGGATTGGAAGAGCTTTTATATGATGAATCTGGTTCTCAGTAATCTCTCGTTATAAAGACCAGATGTCTGGGTGGTGATAAGGGTTGGATTGCCTAAGGGCACTATATTTTGGCTTCTTGGGAACCAATGTGGTGCTACAGAAGGTCATTTTTTTAGGCCTTGTGTAACTTCCACTTTACAGCGCTGAAACTTGCATCGCTTGGGGGTGTTTTTTCAGCTCTGTAAAGTGGCAGTGTAGACAGTGCACCAGCATTGGAAGCTGCGCTGCTAGGTATTCCCATTGTGGGAGTGGTTCTTTTACAGTGCTGGCAATGCTGGTGCTGCGATTACACAGCCACATTAAAGCGCTGCCATGACAGCGCTTTAACATTGGTGGTGAAGACAAACCCTTACTGGTATGGTGAATCTAATGTTAGAATAACCACCAGTTTGGGGTGGTTATCTTTGCCAATCTGTCCTGAATTTGGCATTCTCAGTTGTGACCCACACCAGGCACTGGTCGACAGTAGCAACATGACTAATTTCTTTCATGTGTTATTTTCTCATCCCTCCCCAGGGGCAGAAATATATGCTGTGGAGTGTTTTGGTTTTACAATGATTGGTAAAATTGTTTTTCCTCTGGATTCATTTTCATTCTTAACTATAGAATTTTGCCCTATATGTCACCAGGTGCAGCCAGCAATACCAACTGTCAGCAGTTATCACCAATTGCAAGTAACAGCCACCAACAGTCAAACTATTACTGTCATCAACCATGATTGTTACCAATTGCCACTGTGTCACCAAAAGCCCATGACAGTTATCACCAGCTGTCTCCATCTACTGCTGTCATTATCTGCTATTAGTTGTAACCAAACATTCATGACTGCCACCCACTGCTATAAATGCCATGGAACTCTTGACGACTGTCTCCAGCTGCAATAACTGTCTCATTCATCGAATAATCATAGATATATAAGGGGGCAGAACAGAACAATGACAGAATATCAGGTTGTAAGGACCTCAGGAGGTCATCTAGTCCACCCCCCTGCTCAAAGCAGGACCTATTCCAGACAGATTTTTACCCCAGTTCCCTAAAGGACCCCCTCAAGGACTGAATTCACAACCTTGGGTTTAGCAGGCCAATGCTCAAACCACTGAGCTATCCCTCCCTATTAATAATTTTGCTCACCATTTTGTCATTCACTGTCATCAGCTGCCAGTAACTGTGACCAGATGTAAATTATCTGCCAGTAAACTCCCGCTCTGCAAGTGACTACCATCAGCTGCCAATAACTGTCACAGTCACCAGCTATTACTGCCACCAACCAGTAGTAAGAGACTCTCTCTGTTTTTGTCTTTCTTAAAAATGCTCCCACTCTGGGTACAGTATACAATCCATACTCCCTGGATTTGTGTAAAAACATGAAAGACCTTCCAGAATATTCTGAATACAGATTCTCCCACCACATCTTTCTACCCATTCAGCTCTCCCCTCAGCCCTCGTCCTTGATAATCAGAAAATTACAGACTCTGGCAGACATAGTGGGAAAGTATATAGTGTTGTTGTAGCCATGTCAGTCCCAAAATATGAGAGAGACAGATGAGTAAGATAATACTATGACACTGCACCCCATATTCTTCATAGAGATATTATTATGATATAATTGACATAATTATGATGTATTTTATGCAAAATAAATCATGTGAAGTGTAATTGGAAATGTTATGATTTGCTGAATAGGATAATCACATTTGTATGCATGTATCATTTTTGTATCAGAAGTTAGGAACATTGACTATGTATCTGTATTTCAAATGTAGTTACACCTGGGTAACGCCCACTAGACAAGATGCTTTCAGTCTAGATAGCCGGTGTGGGGAGTGGCTTATTCAGGGTAATGTGCCATTAGGGAAAAATGGTAGGCCTTATGAGAAGCTTATCTCCCACTTGTGGAGTGAAGGGTTAAAATCCATGTGTATTTATATAATAACCACTCCATTGGTATAGGGATTGTGCCAGCTCTTTCTCAGACCCAAAGTCCAGAGTTGGTCTGGAGACCAGAGGCCTAGCAAATAGTGATTAGCTAAGAGAAAGCTGGGGTAAACAGATAATCTTGTTTTGCTAAAATAGGCCTGGTCAGCAAATTGCCAGGTGTTGGAACTAAGAACTAAATAATTTGTGTCTTATTCAGAGTTGCAAACTGAACAAGGATCCCTGTTCCTATTGTGTCAGTCTCTTCTATAGGGAACATTCTTCCCACAGATCCAACCTTGAGTTTATTAAAAGTTGGCACATGTCAGTATAAGATATGGCATCCTTCCACCTCTCTTCCCAGGAACTAATGCCTGTCTTAAGACATAAAGGGGACAATCTTTATTGCCATATACTTTCACTGTTTCTTTGCTTAACCCTTAGGAATGTACCTGTTGGACAATCAAAGGAGTTGCACCACTCCTATGGACCCCAATCAGAATTCAACATATATATTTTATACTAATAACATTCATCAAAGTATTAATTAAATGTTAACTTGTTAACTTGAGACCATGGGCGGAGACATTATGTAACCTTTTAACCATTGGCTAATGTGCTATCTTGTCTTGCTGCAAAACCTATCCTGGGGTGTGGAATTGCCTACCCCATCACTTTACCCCCGCCTATGGAAAATCTATATATTCTATTGTAATCAATTGATTGACAGTGTCTCTGAGCCTAATAAGCCAAGTGACACTCCGCCAGCACTGTGCGTAATAAACTCCTATGCTTGGCCTCTACATGTGTGGATTTATGTCCTTCATGGAGCCTTCCTGAAAACACTACAGACAGCCTCCAAGTAATGGCTGCTATGACTCAGCAAGGACATGTGATGAATAGGCCCTTATCACTGTCCATTTTGGTCAATTTCACAGTCATGGGATTTTTAAAACAGTACATTTCATGGTTTCAGATATTTAAATCTTAAATTTCACGGTGGTGTAATTGTCGGGGTCCTGACCGAGGGGGGTGGGGGAATGTTTCATAAGGTTACTGTATGTGGTTTGTGATACTGCTACCGTTACCTCTGCGCTGCTGCTGCTGCCGGGGGTGGCGATGCTGCCTTCAGTGTGGGCAGCTGAAGAGTGGAGGCTGCTGGTCAGGAGCCCAGTTCTGAAGGCAGAGCGGCCATCAGCAGCAGCACAGAAGTAAGGATGACATGTATGATATTGCGGCCCTACTTCTGCGCTGCTGCTGACAGGATGCCACCTTCAGTGTTGAGCCTCTGGCCAGCAGCTGCCACTCTCCAGTCACCCAGCTCTGAAGGCAGCAGTGCAGAAGTAAGGGTGGTAATACTGTGATCCACCACCCTAAATAACCTTGTGACCCCCTGCAACTCCCTTTTGGGTCAGGACCACCAATTTGAGAAACACTGGTCTCCCCTAGAAATCTGTATATTATAGGGTAAAAGCACACAAAGACCAGATTTCACAATCCATGACACGTTTCATGGCTGCGAATGTGGTAGAGCCCTGGTGATGAAACCACATGTCTCTACATTACATCTTGGGATGTCAGTTATTTTCCACAAACTGGTCTGGGAACAAAGCTTGGGAACAAAGGGTTCCAGCCATATGCAAAAGCTATATAAGGCAGGAAGTGACATCATTTGGTTTTCTTTCCACCCCACCCAAGAAGACTCCTGGAAACACCTGAGGAACAAGATGAACTGGGGGAAGTGCTCGACCCAGGCTAAAGGGATTTCTAGCCTGTGAATGAGACATCTGGGGATTCCAAGCTTTAAAGCAAGTGCAGCTTGTCCTTTAAGAATCTGCAGCCTGCTTGTATCATCTCTTAGGGTGAGAATCTGCTACTCATATCCAATCTATTTTGTATATTAAGCTTAGTTTGCATCTTTTGTTTATTTGCTAGTTAATCTGCTTTGATTGCTTTGCTATCACTTATATCATGCAAATCTATCTTTTGTAGTTAATAAACTTGTTCGTGCTTTACCTAAACCATTGATTGGAGTGAAGTGTGTGGGAATCATAACTCATAGGCAAAAGGCTGTTGCATATTCTCTCCACATTGAGGAATGGGGCAAATTTTATGATCTTACGCTGTACAGTTTCCTATACAACACAATATGGTATATTTGGGTTTATACTCCAGAGGGAGGGGGTGTGGCCTGGGGAGTTGGGAGTAGCTTTCCTATGCAGTGGCTGGTCAGAGATCCTGCCTGTAACTGAAGCGGGTGTGCCCTTACCTGTATGTATGCTAGTGAAAGTTCAGGCTGGAGGACTTTGCAGCTTCTCACAGCAAAATAGTGTGAGAGGGAGCCCAGACTGGTGGGTCAGGGGGCACAGTAGTACCCGTTCCAGGTGGCATGCCAGGAGGAACCTATCACACATACTTTTTATTGGACCAATGTCTATGGTGAGAGAAATAAACTTCTGAGCCACAAAAAAACTTCTTAGAGCTGTGTGTGGCTGGAAAGCTTGAGAGACAAATGACAGGCATCCTTATATATGGTGGCATTAATACAAAAAACACTTATTCTGGTTCTACTCTATCAGAATTGCCTAAATCTTATCAGGATTGAGAGTAGAAGGCTAGTTCCCATCCATGCCGTAAACTCTGTTAGGCACTACACATCTAAGTTAACTGCATGAGGTGGGTTGGTTGAGATGAAGACACCATAGCCCAGATTTCTTCACTAGCCCTCTGAAGGGGCCCCTATGCATTTGAACAAGAGCAGTGAGAAAAGGGAAGACCCATCTGAATAGCCCTAATGACAGAAGAAGTCTGGTACCACTGTTTGCTACCTCTGAGAGAGAAAGGAGTAGAGCCACAGATGATTTTGTTTAAGATTGCTAGGGTCTGAGGATGTGTTAACCACACTTCATGGACAATGGAACTGGAGGCAGCTGGCATAGCTAAAAGAATCAGCATGGACAACTGATTTTCATCACTAGGAAGGTCAACGGCACATTCAGTGCTGTCTGCACACAAATGATCATATCTCTTCACCAGGACTGCTACAACAATCAACACTGCCGGAATCTCCTGCCAAAGGCCATCAGCTTCCAGGAACTGTCACCAAATGCTCCAGCTTAACAGGCATTAGAGACTGGATGCAGGAATCCCTGGGTGAAGTTCTCTGGCCTGTGCTATATGTAAAGTCAGAATGGTCCTTTCTGGTCTTAAAATCTATGAATTGTTGCAAATCTTACCCACTGCCCTAACAAGCATCAAATCTCTCAAACATCATCAGTTGCCCCAGCAGCCATTAATAACACAGTATTCCTCCAACTGCGGGTAAATGCCTGCAGCTGCTGCTGACTATGCCAAATTCCACCAACTGCCATTCACTGCCACCAGCTACCACCAATTCTCATCAGAGACAGCAGAAACTCACTTTGAATAAGGGGTAGTGTGGGGAGCAGGGGAGTTCGGGTATCAGGGGTAGGCGAGGGCATGGAATGTGTGCTCTGTCTGGGGGAGTGGGGCAGTTGGTGTGTCGGGTAGTAGAGGGAGCAGGATGGGTGCTCTGCATGGGGGCAGGGCAGTCAGGATATTAGGGATTGTAGGGGGAGTGGGGTGAGTGCTCTGTGTAGGGAATGGGGGATGGTTGGGGTGTCAGGAATAGGAAAGGGAGCAGGGTGGGTGCTCTGCATGGGGAGCAGGAGGCAGTGGATGTGTGGGAGTGGGGTGGGTGTCAGGGAAAGAGGGGATGCTGGGGTGTCAGGGATGTGAAGGGGAGTGGGGTGGGTGCTTTACATAGAGAGCAGGGGACAGTCAGGGTGTAAAGGGAGAGTAGGGTGAGTAGTTCTTACCTGCTTCCAGCACCCTGGGACCCGCTCTGTGCATGCAGTTACAGGAAATGACAGGTGGGGCAGAAACACAGATCATCCCCACAATATTTCCATTGCAGGGGTGCTAGACTCAACTGTCTTCCTGTCCCCCTTTGCTCCAGTTCTCACCAGCTTCCCAGAAGTGTAACTGGATCTCTACAACTGCCACCTGCCTATATGAACCACCAAATGTTAATTGCCACAAACCACTCGAAACTGCCCTTAATGGCTAGTAACTGCTACTAAATGAGGTTTGCAACTACTACTACCAATACACATCACCAGTTGCCAGTTATGGCCATGTAACCAAGCCAAGCAACCTTCACGTTCTCCTTAACTGCCAACAGTAACTCCCATCATCTTCTCAGCACCATTTGGGGATGTTATAGGACCATTTTCACACTTGACCATGTTGCTCAGACCATTACCTCTGAAGTAAGAGTCTCCCAACAGTGGGTAAGCCCAGACTAACAGCTACCATATGCAATTCCAGTTATCTTAAAAGGTAAATTTATGATTGGCACTAAGCTTAGTTTACTTATTAAGCAAGATGAAAACCTTACATTTAGAAAGCTGTTAGGCTGCTCAGAGCTTCAGGGGTTCTCTCTGGAAATTTGTGTATCATGTCTCAACAAGGCCTCTGTCCTTCTTGTCTCCCCGGATGCTGTAGATTTCCGGAAATGAAGATTTTTTCTCAGTTTGATTTGTTGCATAATTATTCTGGAATTTGATTGTTGGAATCAATCAAGAGAGATGAAACATTGGAACGAAAGCCCAGAAGAAAGGAATAGAAAGCAGCTCACCAGGGGCTGTTGTGAATTCTCCAATCACTTGACATCTTTAAGCTTGGATGTCTATTTAAAAGAGATGCTCTAGTTCAACCACAAGTCATTGAAATGAAGTTCTCTGACCTGTGTTATACAGGAAATCATACTAGATGAGTACTATTGTCCCTTCTGTCCTCAAACATTTTTGAACCACCCTTATTTTCACAGTCCTATAATCTTCTGAAATATTTTCCCTGGGGCTAAAATGTTTTAGGTTGGTCTCATGACAGAGGTGTTTATTTTATTTTTGAAGATGAATAAAATCCCTTCAGATGCAAAGGGGGGAATATTTTCCCCAGTTTAAAATACTTTACAATCCTTTTTCGCTCCCATATTACTGAAATTACTGACCTTTACCATTGAAAATGGCCAGATAGGCTTGTTCTCCCTGATGCTAAGCCTTTTGATATATTTGGGTAGGGTTTCAGGACTGTGAGTTATAAACTATTTGCAGATTCATTTTTGCACATATGCAGCAGTAGCTTTTGCAAATGATAAGAACCACTATTTGAGCTGCAGCTGTAAGGAGCTATGGGTGCAATGAAATCAGGGCTTGTGCATGAGTTCACAGAGTTTATGTGCATGCAACTCAAGTGCACCCAAATTCACTTGAGTTACATGCAGTAGGCAAGCAATGCATATGCATTTTCTCATCTGTACAGCTAAAACTCCAATTTTTAAATTTCTACCCTGACAGTTTATGTGACTCTGTGTTAATGTTTATAAGAAGCACACAGCTGGATATGATTAAATCATACACCAATACATTTAATACATGCTACATTCTTTTTTTGAAATTATATAAAATACAAACTTAAATCCTACTACTACATGTCCCCCTTTGACCCCCTCAAGAACAATTCTTGAGTGTATCATATTTCATACAATTATTTTATAGTAATATACTGAGAGACAATTTGAGCTTGTGGTTGTAATTTAACAAACATTTTCTTTGTTTAACAGCACATATAACACATTGCTAGCAAGCAAAGACAGGACAATATTAACACAACTAGTAATGGGTGAAACATAATAGACAATATGCCCTTAAGGTGGGGACCAGCCTGTAAAAACATCATACCAGTGACAGGTTGTTAGGGTTTTTTTAGATTTAGCAATTTTAGCATGTTTTTATTTGCATTTAATATTTGAATGACATGCTTTTTTATATCCCTCTGTGTTTGTTGTAAAAACGGAGCAACGCTGATTTTTGACAATAAGTGATTAGTTAGATCGCGCACATTTAGGCTAAGGGTAACACAGAAATTAACTGGGGTGGCAGTTATAGTGCTTTGTGCTTTTTATTTTTGGTAAATACTGGTAAATGTGTGATTGCTAGTATATAATACATGAGCATTACATTTACATTATTTATTGGGGGTTGGCTGATACTTGTATTTTCCCAAAATACTGGTTTTTTAGGATGTAACACATACACATTGTCTGTTGTACAAAACACGTCACATTTTCTAGTTTGTCCCACACATGTTCCCAATGACGTGTCCTTGCTGCATGATTATGTGGTGACAGCTAGGGACAAGCACACCCATTTTGAGGGCTCTACTTTGTATACACTTGGGTATTTAATTACTTTTTTTTTAGCCCTCTGACCCATAACCCGGGGTAGTCAAAAGGATCCCATAGTCAATTTTGGGAGCGGGCTCACTTTTTATATTTTTGTTTTTATAGATTGTTTGTTAGCAATTTTAATAATAATTTCTCCTAATAATAAATTAGGCTTAACCATGCTGAGAACATATTGCATTTATTTATATTTGTAGGTGTTAAACAAGGACCTTTTTTATTGTTTTAAAAGATGTGTTAACATTCCCAGATATGACCCAAAACATTATGTGTTTAAGTGATGCTAAACTAAGGATTGCATCTCAGTACATCCTATGGCCAAGGCAGTTTCATTTTTTAATTTATTTGTTGTCTATACAGCAGCTAGGAGGTGGTGTTTAGCCACCGCCACATATTTTATATTGCTTTTAGATTTCCCAGACCTATTTGTACCAAATTGACAGTTTTATCTGCCTGCTTGTGAATGAGACAATTTTGCAGTTGTGACAAGAAACTTAACTTATTTTTAATTACCTTCAGATCTACATTTGCTCCAAATTTAACTTTTTTGATATGGTGTCTACTACACCTTGTTTTGCTTGGCCATTGGAGTGCTGATGTGTTTTTTATTTAGGCCGTTATAATAGGAAGAAAGTAGAGTGAACATTTAGGTTTTAATTTAGACATGTTTAGCTGAGTCTAATTTATACCAGTTTTTATTTTTACTAGTAGTGGATTTAGCAAGACTTTTACTGGGTTACTTTGAGTTACAAACAATTTGTTTTTTTTATTTTTTTAATGAATATTTTTGGTTCAGGTTTTGGTGCATGTGTTCGGGAACCATAGGTTCAATTTAGTATGGGGTATTGGACTGTATACCACAATAACTGTTAATAAACACAATTTATTTTATTGATATGGTATTTGTGAGTAGCTGGAACTTTAGATGGTATCGCCATAAGAACCCTTTATTTTAACCCCTATTTCCCACTGGTTTGGATTTTTTGTGGTGTTTATAAGGTGAACCTTAAGTCCCACTTCCCCTTCCCAGGCATACATATGGTATTTTTTAAGGGTTTTAAGAGTTGGCTAGTATTTTTTATACCATTTTATTGGTTGTGGGGAGTGAATTATTTCTTAAATATTTATTTATACGGAGGGATGCATTTTTTTTTATGATTGCTTTAATTATTTGAGCATTGAAAGTTTCCAGAAGCAGGTAAAGCCAGACCTTACACTGGAGTCTTATTTTTTGTGGATTAAATTGTGGTGGTTAAGCAGCGCTTCGTGCTCAGGTTTCCGGATGTTCTTTTCTGCAAAGAATTCAAACATTATTATTTCTGTAAACAATTTAATTTGCAAAACATGTAATCATTTAGTTTTTTACTTTTTTAATGTGATATACCAGTGGGCTAAGGCGGTCAACTATGGACTAAGTGACCCATTTTTCCCATTTTAAGGTACATGACTTGGGCCCCTGTTATCCACCAGGCTGCCTTGTGGGCCTTTGTTTTGAATTTTGTTGTTTTATGTGTTTGATGGCCTGATTAACCCTATACTGGAGAGGTTTTGTTTGTTTGTTTGCTTTTTTGGTTTTGTAACTGTTTGAGACATTGAAAATAATTATGCTGGGTTATATTAGAGCTTTTTTTTTTAACCCTGAACCAGGTAACTAGATTAATTATTAGGCAGATTGTATGCCCAAAGAGGATTTGAAAGGATTGGATTTTTGTTTTTAGTTTATTACTGCTGTGGATGACAGCCAAAATTAGAGGCAGTTTATTTGCCAGTTTTTTCCTGTGCTTTCAGAGTGCTTCCTTACTAGTGTGATTTATGCGCTTTACTTGGCCTGAGGACTGAGGCCGGTATGGTATATGGAGCTTTTGTATTATTGTTGTAAAGATTTTTTTTTACAAAGGCTTTTTTATTATTGGAATTTATTATTTCGAGGGTGACATACTACCTTATTAAAAAACTTTTTGGCCACTACCTGTTGCTAGTATTTTTAGTAGGAAATGCCTCCACCCATCCTGAACAGGAATCGATTATCACCAATAAATACTGGAATTCTTTCTTACTTTTGGCAATTTATTAATAAAATTAGTCTGAACCCTGTGCCACGGCCCAAGCCTTCGTTGGTGCATTATGGGTTGCCAATGCTGAGGACGCACCTTGTCCTGAGTGTACTGCACACAATTTCTCACCCATGTTTTAACATTATCTTCCATTTTGCTACTTGCAAAGTTTTTAAAGTTTTTTTCCACTCTTTTATGGATAAACTGTTAGGCTATATTAAGTAACTCTTGTCTTTTTATTTTTTTTGGAACTTGGTTAGGGTGGTTTGTAGTGCCATCTGTTGGTTCAGATGTGTCAGCATAGACGTTCCTTTTTTGATCTTTGGTTACAACTGCTGTTGGGCTATTGTATATACCAGTTATTTAAGGTGGTTTTTATACTCATTACTTTACTGTGTGTCCTTACATGTCTCACCTTTAACTGTTTAGGGTTTTTGTTACCCACTGGTAAATCTATTTCCATTTTTTTGAATATGCAATATTCTTTTTATTTGCTGCTTTTCACCTGTTTTTATACCAGTCATGTATCCAAAACTGTATTTTCTGTCACACAAATATTACTGTCAGCATAAATATACACAGGTCATGGGGAATTTTCATATTGCCTTAAAACCTAATAAATTGTGCGTAGCTCGGCATGCTGAGCCAATTAGTGGTCTAAATGTCTCTGAATGACTTCCTCTTCTATGGGTATGTCTACACTATGGGATTACTCCAAATTTACAGAATTCAATTTTTGGCAACCAATTTCATAAAGTCTAGTGCATGCGGCCACACTAAGCACACTAATTCGGTGGTGTGCGTTCATGTACAGAGGCTAGCGTCAACTTCTGGAGCGTTGCACTGTGCGTAGCTATCCCATAGCTATCTCATAGTTTCCCGCAGTCTCTCCTGCCCATTGGAATTCTGGGTTGAGATCCCAATGCCTAATGGGCAAAAAACATTGTTGCTGGTGGTTCTAGGTACAGCCTCACCCCTCCCTCCGTGAAAGCGACAGCAGATAACCATTTTGCGCCTTTTTTCCTGGGTGAACTGTACAGACACCATACCACGGCAAGCATAGAGCCCACTCAGCTCAAGACAGCAGTCATGAACATTGTAAACACCTTGCACATTATTGTGCAGTTTATGCGTGAACCAGGACCTGAAAAACCTGGCGAGGAGGAGGCGGCTATGGCAGCACAGCGACAAGAGTGATGAGGACATGGACACAGAATTCTCTCAAACGCGGGCCCCCGCACTTTGGAGAGCATGCTGTTAATGGGGCAGGTTATAGCCGTGGAACGCCGATTCTGGGCCCGGGAAACAAGCACAGACTAGTGGGATCGCATAGTGGTGCAGGGGTGGGACAATTCCCCGTGGCTGTGAAACTTTGCATGCTTAAGGCACTTTCATGGACTTTTGTGACTTGCTTTCCCCTTCCCTGAAGCACTAGAATACCAAGATGAGAACAGCCCTCAGCTGAGAAGCAAGTGGCAATAGCTCTGTGGAAGCTTGCAACGCCAGACAACTACCGGTCAGTTGGGAATCAATTTGGAGTGGACAAATCTACTGTGGGGGCTGCTGTGATGCAAGTAGCCAAAGCAATCACTGAGCTGCTGCTACCAAAGGTACTGACTTTGGGAAATGTGCAGGTCATAGTGGATGGCTTTGCTGCAATGGGATTCCCTAACTGTGGTGGGGCAATAGATGGAAGTCATATCCCTATCTTGGCACGGAGCACCAGGGCAGCCAGTACATAAACTGCAATGGGGTACTTTTCAGTCGTGCTGCAAGCACTGGTGGATCACAAGGGATGTTTCACCAACATCAGCATGGGATGGCCAGGAAGGGTTCATGACACTCACGTCTTCAGGAACACTAATCTGTTTAAATGGCTGCAGCAAAGGGTTTACTTCCCAGACCAGAAAATACCGTTGGGGATGTTGAAATGCTATTGTTATCCTTGGGGGCTGTAGTGTGCGCTTGTTGCTCGCGGTACAAATTCGCTGGAGACCACTCTTTCATACACCAGTGCTCTTTATTTACCAGTATTTTCCCACACCACATATATACAGCTATACAGTTCAATACTAGTCAGGTAGCCCCTTAGGGAACAGCTTGCTCTTACAGCAGCTGGAGCAACAGGCCCTCACTCCTCACTTCTGTTCCTCCCCTCCTACTTCCCTCCTGCTAGCTTTATCGGCCTTCCTCTCAGCAGCTCACAGGTGATTGCACTCAGGCTCCTTTAATGAGCCACACCTTGCCAGCTCCAGCCAGTTCCCCTTGATAGGAGCTATGCTAGCAGCTTCTGAGTTAACAGGGGCTGGTTCAGTGCCTCTTAAGCCAGCACCTGTTACAGGGACCCAGCCTACCCCTTAATGTCATGGCCTCATGAAGCCATATACAGGCAGCCTGGACTGTAGTCAGGAGCTGTTCAACTATAGGCTGAACAAGTTCAGAATGGTGATAGAATGTGCATTTGGACATTTAAAGGGTTGCTGGTGCACTTTACTGACTCATTCAGACCTCAGCCAAACCAATATTCCCATTGTTATTGCTGCCTGCTGTGTGCTCCACAATCTCTGTGAGAGTAAGGGGGAGACCTTTATGGCGGGGTGGGAGGTTGAGACAAATCGCCTGGCCGCTCATTACGTGCAGCCAGACACCAGGGCAATTAGAAGAGCACACCAGGAAGTGCTGCACATCAGAGAACCAGTTTCATGACTGGCCAGGCTACGGTGTGAAAGTTCTGTTTGTTTCTCCTTGATGAAAACCCACCCCCTTGATTGACTCATTCCCTGTAAGCAACCCACCCTCCCCCTTTGATCACAGCTTGCTTTCTAAGGAAATAAAGTCACTGTCATTTAAAAATCGTGTATTATTTATTAATTGATTATAAAAAGAGGGAGAGAACTGACAAGGTAGCCTGGGTGGGGTTTGGGAAGAGGGGAGGAGGGAAGGAAAGGCACTTTAAAAGTTCAAAATAATGACAGTCTTTTGCTTGGGCTGTCCACTGGGGTGGAGTGGCAGGGTGTGCGGAACCTCCCCCCCTGCGTTCTTATATGTCTGGGTGAGGAGGCTATGGAACTTGGGGAGGGCAGTTATACACAGGGCCGGCGCTACCATTTAGGCAACCTAGGCAATGCCTAGGGCGCCAGAATTTTGGAGTAGCGCTATTTTGCTGGGGGGGGGGGCGGCAAATGGGTCCGGTGGACCTACCGCAGTATGCCGGTGGACGGTCCGCTGCTGAAAGGCTCCGGTGAAGCTGCCGCAGTCATTTCGGCGGCCAGTGCACTGGTCTAAGGCTCCGGCAGACCTACCACACGTCAGCCTGCGGCAGGTCCACTGAGCCTTTAGACCAGCGACCGCCTGCCGGCATCATTGCGGCAGCTCCCCGGAGCCATTCCAGCAGCTGAACCGTTCCGCCGGCATGACTGTGGTAGGTCCACCGGACCGCGGGGGCGGCAAAATGGCTGTCTGCCTAGGGCGTCAGAAACCCTGCACCGCTCCCTGATATACAGAGGCTGCAGTGGCACTCTGTGATCCTGCTGCCATTCCTGAAGCGCCACAGACACCGGGAGCATGTCTGTTTGATCCCGCAGCAGCCCCAGCGTTGCATCCCGCTACCTCTCATCTCGAGCGTCCCTCCTCTCCCCACGTTCGTTCCCTCCTCTCCTCACGCTCATCCCTCCTGGCACTCATGTTCACTGGCAGCTTTCCTGTACTGTGATACCGTGTCCTTCCACTCATTCAGATGAGCTCTTTCATAGCGGGTCGATTCCATGATCTCAGAGAACATTTCGTCTGCATCCCGTTTTCTCGCTGCCTTATTTGAGATAGCCTTCGGGATGGAGGAGGGAGGCTTGAAAAATTTGCAGCTGCGGGAAGGAAAAATGGGAGAGAAGTATTTTAAAAGATACATTTTACAGAACAATGCTTATACTCTTCACGGTGAACAACACTATTCACATTACATAGCACATGTGATTTCGGTACAAAGGTTGCATTTGCATCTTAATATTGAGTGCCTGCAGCTTTGGTGTTAGAGATCACAGATGCAGGTCTGAGCAAAAGAATTGGCGTGCATGCGGCCATGGTAAGCCATTGTCTTTTGACTTCTGCAACCTTCATAAAAGCTGTGCCCTCCTTTCTCACATACCAAGCAAAGCACCTTGAGTGCTGCAGTTTTCCTTTTACCATGCAGAAGCAGAAACCAAACTACTCCCCCCATCCAATTCTCTGGGATGATCGCTTCCCCACCCGCCCCCCACTGCTTGGTTAACTGCAGGGAAGGATTTCTTTTCAGCCACAGGCAAACAGCCCAGTAGGAATGACCACCTCTATCCCCTTAATTAAATTCCTGTATTTCAACCAGGTTACCATGCACAATATAACTCTCCTGAGGATAACACAGCAAGATAAAGAACGGATGTTGCTTGAATGCCAGCAAACACCGGGACCATACGCTGCCAGGCTTTGTCATGCAATGACACCAGATTACTTGCTACTAGCATGGCGTGGTCAAGTGTCCTACCATGAAGGACGGAATAAGGCTGCACTGCCCAGAAACCTTCTGCAAAGGCTTTTGGAGTACCTCCAGGAGAGCTTCATGGAGATGTCCCTGGAAGATTTCTGCTCCATCCCCAGACACGTTAACAGACTTTTCCAGTAGCTTTGCTAGCTGAGAATGCATCCCAAGTCCTCAGGGCAAATTAATCATTAAAAAACACTTGCTTTTAAACCATGTTTTATATTTACAAAGGTGCACTCACCAGAGGTCCCTTCCATGGCTTCATTGTCTGGGATACCGCCTTGGAAGGGTTGGGAGGGTACTTCAGTCAGGCTGAGAAAAAGATCCTGGCTGTTGGGGAGAACAGAATGCTGTGTGCTCTCCACAAGCTCATCGTCGTTCTCCTTCTCCTCATCTGCCCCGTCCGCAGAATCCTCAGACATAGCTGAGAGTACCCCATCCTCAAAATCCACGGTCAGGGGTGGGGTAGTGGTGGCAGTCCCCCCTAGAATTGCATGCAGCTCAGAATAGAAGCGGCATTTCTATGGCTCTGCCCCAGATCTTCCGTTTGCTTCTTTGGTTTTCTGGTACACTTGTCTGAGCTCCTTAACTTTCACGTGGCAATGAAGTGAGTCCCTATTGTAGCCTCTCTCCATCATGCCCTTTGAGATTTTTTCAAAAGTTTTGGCATTTTGTCTTGTGGAACATAGTTCTGCTAGCACGGAATCCACTCCCCATACAGTGATCAGATCCAGTACCTCCTGTACGGTCCATGCTGGTGCTCTTTTTTGATTCTTGGACTGCATGGTTACCTGTGCTCATGAGCTCTGTGTGGTCACTTGCACTCTCCACGCTGGGCAAAGAGGAAATGAAATTTAAAAGTTCGCGGGGCTTTTCCTGTCTACCTGGCCTGTGCATCCGAGTTCAGATTGCTGTCTAGAGCGGTCATAATGGTGTACTGTGGGATAGCTCCTGGAGACCAATACCATCGAATTGAGTCCACACTAACCCTAATTCAATATGGCAATGTCAATTTTGGCGCTACTCCCCTCATCGGGGAGGAGTACAGACATCAATTTTAAAAGCCCTTTATGTCGAAGTAAATGGCTTCGTTGTGTGGATGGGTGCAGGTTTAATTCGATTTAATGCTGCTAAATTCAACCTAAGCTCATAGTGTAGACCAGGTCTACGTTTATGGCAGCATATTTTACACACTTTTTTTTTACTACTATTGCACTTCCATTAGTAAACCAGACATGCATTTTTTGACCCATGGTATTTAATTCTTCCAATGGGTGTGCCACTACTAAGGCAATTCTTTGCTTTAGAGTGACCTCTGGACATTCTTGTCAGTTTCCTTTTTTCATATTTTGTAATAGTGTGGTAGCCAAGGCTATGTTATTAGCCACTGAATATAACAAAAGGCTGTGATTTATTAGGGAAACGCAGGCTGGAGCTGTGAGAGCCTTTTGTTTTAGCAGGTTTGAGCGGAGTCCTGCGCTTGTCCCCATTCCCGTCTTGTTTTTTTGGTTTTTAGCAGTTTTCCACAATGGGTGAGTTATTTTAGCATATTTATAAAAGTGTGTTTTAAGAAAATTAATTCTCCTAGTAGTATTCTTAAAGAGTGGGAATACGGTAGGGGCTGGCATTTTCTACCAGTGCCCTTACCTTCCTCTGATTACCTGTCTCCCTTCTTGTCCAATGAGTATGCCCAGGTACATAACCTGAGGTAGCACCAACTGAGCCTGTCTAAGGCTACTTTGAACCCATTTTCCTGAATTAGTACCAAAAACTTTTTCCAGTTGTTAGTGTTTGAGTTTGTTTTTTAGTTTTGTTTTTTTTTAATACAGCAGACCAGGTTTGTAAAAAATCCAGAATCTTTTCCCATTTTTTCGGTTTTGACTGCCTGCTGCAGCCATGACTTTGGTCTTTTGAAAAGATATTACATTTATAAAGCGTTAAGGTATCTTAAGGGTTAAATGCTAAAAACCAAAGCCAAACACATTACTTATCTGTGTCTGGCAAAAAGTGTTTCTTGGTTTTGCAACTTTGAATGAAAGATTGAAATGGATTTAGTGGAAATTCTTTAAAAACAAAACCAATTTATTTTAAACCTACAAAACAACAGTTTTACAAACCAAGAGTGTTGCTTAGGTCCTAAACACTCCATACATTTACACATATATTTAACACACTTTAAAAAAAAACATTTTTACACTGCTTTTATTTTTATACAGTTGTACATAGATTACTTTGTATACATTTGGGGGCAGTTAAGTTCCAATAGAAACCTTTTAGTTTTCTTTAATTAATTTGACTAAATTGTTCATAGTCAAATGATTTAAATCAGATGTCTCTTTGCCTGGCTTATTTACAGAGATCCTTGGAAAAGGGCCCATTTTTCTTCAGAATGCTGCAAAGAAATCATAAATTCTTTTTTGTAACACTTCCTTTTTAACTTCAGCTGCTTAATTCCTCCAGCCTTTGCAGCATTAACTTCTTACTTTTTTTAATTACTTGCTTATGTTTTAAAATGACACCTTTATTAACTTAGATTTACCATTTAAGTATTGTCGCCGGGATCTGAAATCCCCATGCCTGTACTTTTTTTATTTTTACCACTATGCCCTAAGGGCTTCCAACCTGTTTCCCAATTTTTTATTTGTTGCCAGCCTGCTGTCTGGGCCCAATCCTGCTTTCCCTCCGCTGAACGTCCCTTTTCATGGGACACAGGCTTGGTCCACTACCAATTTAGCAAGATCTGTTTAAAAGGAGCATCTCTTGAACAAAAGTATCATCTTTGGATTGCTTCCTTTAAATATTGTTAGAGGGCTTATTCCTTCACCCTCTCATTTCCCTGGTCCTTCTTGCATGAACAGAGAACAGCAATACTCAAAGTCCAAAGGTGCAAACAATTCGATGTTTATTGGGGTGAACTTCCAGCAGGCAATGATTCCAATTTCCTTCCTCAGTGTCTCCCTTCCCAGCTTTGATGCCACAAAACCTTTGCCTAGATCCTTGTTTCCCATTCCCTGTTCCCATTCCCCCATTGGCAAACATGATTCCAGTTTCCCACCCTCATCCCCTTACTTCCTGATTGACTGCAGACTATATAGTAAAACTTGAGTTCTGCTTAGCTATACCTTAACCAATCATTTTACTGAATTTAACTAACCAATCCTAACATATGTAACATGATTATCTAAACCAATTATATACCATCACCTTATTGGTTTACACCCAACAAAATTAATTATACAGCAGACAGAAACAATCACAGAACCAGACAGAGATTATACAGACAAACAATAGGGAAATGGGGACTACAGTGATAGAACAACAAAGAAATGAGGATTTCACGTTCCAGCTATTGATAAGTGAGTTCTTGCCAGACAGGATGCTATCAAACTAAGTTTTCTTTAAATCTTCTAGGCTCTTCCCTTACTCTGGAGGTGATAGATTGGATCATCTTTTTAACAGCCCAAAACTGCCTTATTTCAGTGTAATTAGTGAGGACGTGACCATTCGCTTCCCAGCTTATGGCTGCCCCTGCTGTTTAGCCAAAGGCCTAAGCCTAAGAACAAGGCCTTAGACTATCATAGTGAGAGAAGGCCTATAAACTGGCAGACTGATTTTGATTCTTGTTTTGTACCTCTATAACTAGCTAAGTGGTAAGAATACACCTACATTCTTAAAAAATAGGCTTTTGCAGACAGGCCTGAATATCTATATCCTAACAAACATTTCTTAAACATGTGCTACCACTATTTGCCCACACTTCTATATCCTACAGAGTTGGGTTTTACATAGACAATACTGCCTGAATATATTTTTATGAGGTTTTTTTACCTTTATAACTTTTTCGTGCCCAGGCTCACGCTAGGACTTACGAAACACAAGAAGTCTATACACAATAAAAAGAACTCTGACTAACAGAACAGGAAGGGGAAATGCTAAGCCCCTACCTTTTGGGCTTGATCCTTCTACGACCGAGGGTATATTCACCTATGCATTTTTCCCTCGACAAACGGGTAGGAGCGAGGACTCTGCCCCTCCCCTCTATGGCCCAGCATTTCTACGACTGCAGGTGTACACCTGAATGATTGACCACTTAATATGTATGATATACCTTTTACCTTTTATATTTAGCAGTATGTTCAACAATCACAATGCATGTTTTCCCCCTTTCGCAATTCTCCACCACAAATGTTATGCTTATAAGAAGCACACAGGATTTTTTTCAAGGGAAAAGGCAATATGCTGCATTTATTGAAGATACAATAATTAGCATATGCATTCAATCACACACCACACACAAACTATCCCACCAGTCGATGTTATAGTTACTAGTCTAGATCCAACTAGTGGCCAGCTAGGTTCATCATGAGTAGAGAGGAGTCGGGTTCTGCCAGTCGTGACACGATGCTCCAGGGAAGTCTTGGCAAGATGAACCCAAAGTTTTATGGCTAGGCACTCTGTTTTTATAGTGATTTTTTTTATTGGGACCAGTCAGTTTTGCACTGTCATGCTGTAATTAATTGTTGTTTGATGAGTGCTTGTTTTTTTTAATTGATTTAGAGAATTATTTTATGCAGGTTTTGATTACAGCTATTTTGTTTTTATTGATAGGTGCCTATCTTATTTTTAGAGTTGTTAATTTGCCTTCTTTTGACATTTCAATAGGGGCGTGGTACAGCCTTGCTTGTGTCTGTCTCCGGTTCTTCCCTTGACCATTTGGTTCAGTGTTGGCCTTTACACTTATTTCTTAACACACACATTTTTTATTCACATGCAAAACAAAATTAATTTCCACAGAACATTTTGAACAGGAACATCAAATTGCAATGCAAAATAAAACAATTATGGTATTTTTTTACTTATTTTAAAATGCTAAAACCTACAACAAATTGGTGACCCTCAAAGGTCTGTCACTGCCTTGAAATCAGCACAGAGGCAAATTCTGGTTGATTTATTTTTACCAATGGCCCATTAGAGCCATTCCTTTTTGCTATTCAAAAAGGATGGCTGGCAGGATATGATCAAATCATACATTTAATATCTGCTACATTATTATTTTTTATTTTTTATTTTAAATTATATAAAATACAAACATAAAATCCTACTATTACATCTGTTTATGACAAACCCAGAACAATAATTACCCTCAAAGCCAGTCTAAATGTGAACTAAAATTCAATGTGTAGGAATATGTTTAAGGTCTTGTGGGAGCCATCTAATCCCTCATTGTGTGCACTGTAACAATATGGATAGGAGGGATACTCTGCCCTTCTAAAGCCACTTTCATTTGAGGCTGTTAAAGAGCTTTGCAAACATTACAACCCAGTTTGCAGCTTGCTGTGCTCCGGCCAAGTTTGCGGGGCCATGAGGCTTGCAGTGCTCTGCCCAGCGCTCCGGCCCAGGGAGTAGGGCTGCCGGCTTGCTCCCTCTGGCTGGGCGTGGGGCCCTCTTAGGCATGGGGTCCGAACTGGGGGAATTGGCCTAAAGTGGGCCCTGATATGGGTATGTGGGAAAGGTGCAGCTAGGAGCTTCCCTTCCCTTATGCACCCATGCAATGGCCTATCACAATTCAGGGGAGCACAGAGGCAACACATAACTGTGGATACTGGGGCCAAAATATAAAGGTTCTTGGGGGGGGGGACACATGACCATCCAACAAGTTACCTCTCCTCCACCCCGACTCACCTCAGCAGGCAGTCTGCAAAGCAGGTAGCAGGAACCGCTGGGACATCAGCAGGAGGAAAGGAGAAGCAGACCCATGTAGAAGGAGAAGCTCAGTCTGATACCCTGCTGCTTCCCCCCACCCTGTGCTGCACGGACTCATGATGAGTGCTGTTGCCAGGAGAAGATGCTGTCTCCTCGCTGCTGGGTATCCCGGCCAGAGGCAATCTGAGAAATCTGGGAGTGCTTGTGACCCCATGAGCCCCCCATTGTGTCACCTCTGGGGGAGCATGAGGCTTGCCTGCTCCAAGTACTCCAGAGGTATACCCACCTGTCATAAACAGATAAGTAAGGGTTAATAAAACAAAAGTGCTTCATATCTCTTTTGCCTGGAAAGGGTTAACAAGAACAGTGAGACTGGCTGTCACCTGACCAGAGGACCAATCAGAGGACAGGATACTTTCAAATCTTGAGGGAGGGAAGTTTTGTGTGTGCTGTTAGTTTTTTGGTTGTTGTTCATTCTGGGGGTTCAGAGGGACCAGATGTGCAACCAGGTTTCTCTCCAATCTCCCTGATACAGGCTCTTATAAATTCAGAATAGTGAGTACTAGGTAAATAAAGCGAGTTAGGATTATGTTTGTTTTCTTTATTTGCAAATGTATATTTGGCTGGAAGGAGTTCAAATTTATATTTTGCTGAAAGGATTTTAATTTGTACTTGAATACTTAGGCTGGGAGGGTATTCCCAGTGTCTATAGCTGAAAGACCCTATACATATTCCATCTTAAATTTAAAAAGATAATTTTTATTGTTTTTTCTTTCTTTAATTAAAAGCTTTTCTTGTTTAAGAACCTGATTGTTTTTTTATTCTGGTGAGACCCCAGGGGACTGGGTCTGGATTCATCAGGGAATTGGTGGGGAGAAAGGAGGGAAGGGGGAGAGAGAGGCTAATTTCTCTCTGTGTTAGGATTACTGTCTCTCTCAGGGAGAATCTGGGAGGGGAAGAGAGAAGGAGGGGGGAAGGTGGATTTTCCTCTCTGTTTCAAGATTCAAGGAGTTTGAATCACAGTGATCTTCCAGGGTAACCCAGGGAGGGGAAGCCTGGGAGAGGCAACGGTGAGGGAAAGGGTTTACTTTCCTTGTGTTAAGATCCAGAGGGTCTGGGCCTTGGGGGTCCCCGGGGCAAGGTTTTGGGGGGACCAGAGTGTACCAGGCACTGGAATTCCTGGTTGGTGGCAGCGCTACGGGTTCTAAGCTGGTAATAGAGCTTAGAGGAATTCATGCTGGTACCCCATCTTTTGGACGCTAAGGTTCAGAGTGAGGAAATTTACCATGACACAACGCAATAGAGAGAAGGGAGGATGAAAGCAGTGGCTCTGAGCCCACCCCACATCAGCCCAGGTGCCCAGGAAATGCATATGCAAGGCTGCATGGGGAAAGGAAGCATGATGAGAACAGTGGAGTTGGCCTTTTTTGAGCTGGCCTAGCCCTGTAAGCCCCAAACTGTGAACCTGTAATTAAAGAACAGACCAGTTGACTTTCCACTGTGAACATTCAGCTGGCTCATTAGCAGCCCTACTGCACAGCAGGAAGTCTCCTCTTTGAACAGAGACTGTATTATTTTTTAATCATTTGTAAAGGGTAATTACTACAATGAAAATGTAGTTTTGGGGGTTAGGAAATCCAAAGCCCCTAAGCAATGGCTGTAGTACCAGAGCTACAGGTTCATATATTTCTCAATGATGGGAAAGTCTTTTAATCTGAGACAAAGCTCCTTGCTCAGAGCTAATTACCTCCAGGAGAGTAAACAGCTGCCAGCTTCTTTCTTAAACACTGGAAAGGGACAATGAAAATGCCTTTAGTAAATAAGTTAGCATAATTTTTCTCCTCATGCTTAAACAACAGCACCGTAGTATAAGCCAAGAAATGTTAGGAAATTCAAACAAAGGGCCTGAACTCAGTCTTTAGCTCTACCTGCAGAGCTGAGGAATTGCTGCAAATATAAGCAATTATAAGAAGTTGGTAACAGCTACATTCCACATTAATTTTGGAGACTATGACCAATTAATTTCACATTAATTCAGCCATCCCTGCCTCCATCATAAAATGCAATAAAATAGAATTTCTCTCCATGGAATTTCTGGAGATAAGAATTCCTTCACATGAAAGTGCAACTTCCCCCCTACCCCACTTCCTCTGGGTACACCATGTAGACTTAGGGTGAGGGTTACTATTGCTAGCGATGTCTGCCCTACAGATAAGATTCCTATGAGTAGGCCCCTTGGAGTTAGAGTTACAGTTCCTATGGATAGGACACTTTGAGTTAGGGTTAGGCTTCCAATAGGTAGGTCTCCCCTCTGTAGGGTTACCCTTCCTAGTGGTAGGGCTTACAGCCTTAGGGTTAGGGTCCTCACCCCAGGGTAGGGATCCAATGGGTAGGCCACTTGTGTGACAGATTTTTGTTACCAATCTGCCCAAAGGAATCAGGTGTACTGTGGCTCTGCAGTTTCTAAGGCTCCAGCCTCCTGCCACACTATGACTCAAGCCCCATCAGGAGCTTAGAATCACAGAATATCAGGGTTGGAATTGACCTCAGGAGGTCATCTAGTCCAACCCCCTACTCAAAGCAGGACCAATCCCCAAATGGCCCCCTCAAGAATGGAACTCACAACCCTGGGTTTAGGAGGCCAATGCTCAAACCAGTGAGCTATCCCTCCCCCCATGATATACAAATGCCTAAATGACTAACTCCTACCACCAACATACATTTTCCTGCTTTTTTTTTTTTTTTAAAAATCCTAGGCAATTCAATGGCAAATTGCTCCATTAATTCAGAGTTATGGCTGCTTGGTGGTAGTCATCCCCTTGCACAATGTTGAGTAGAGCAAAAAACCTGAAATCAGAAGTGCAGTTTAGTTTGCCCATGCAACCTTACTAGACATGTTGCAGCATTTCTGAAAGAGAGTTAACACACACCCCCTTGGGAGAACCTTTGCAGATATCTTTCTTCCTCATAATAATGATTATTCAGATAATCCCATGGCCAACTGGAAACCCGGATGGTCCAGGCAGGTGGCTGCTCCACAGCCGAGGCCCAGGATGCTATGACCAGAAACATATGTTTTGAGCCCATTATACAGTACCATAGTCTCATTATCCAATTCATCCCACATACAGGTGTGACGAAGTGGGACTGTTCTTGTTTCCTCTGAACACTGTAGGGGTGCCTCCATTTCCCCTGTGCATTTCTTAAGTCTCTAGGTGGTGGGATAAAGGCCAGTGTGCATAAATGGCCGACACTGTCTCCTGGCAACTAATGGCCAGGGCCCTTCCCCTCGTGCAAGGGAATAGCTAAAGGTGTTCAAGAACAAAGAGATCAGGTGATCTCCTGGCCCGGGAAAAAGACAAAGGCCAGAGAGGAGGGGCTGAAGAGTTTCAGTTTGGAGCTGGCTGGGGATGAGGAGTGAGTGCAGATGGGGTTGTCTGGCTCTCTGCCCCCCAAAATGGACCCGACTGAGGGATTCTGTTCTTTGTACCTAGTTTTAGACTTTGTTCCTGTCATCTAATAAACGTCTGTTTTACTGGCTGGCTAAGAGTCACATCTGACTGCGAAGTTGGGGTGCCGGATCCTCAGCTTCCCTAGGACCCCACCTGGGCGGACTCGCTATGGGAAGTGCACGGAGGGGCAGAGGATGCTGAATGCTCCAAGGTCAGACCCTGGAAGGTGGAAGCCATGTGTGCTTCTTGCCCTGGAGACAGTCTGCTCACAGAGAAGAGACTTCACCAGAGTCCTGACTGGCTTTGTAGGGAGCAATTCCAGAGCATTACCTGGGGACTCCGTGGCAACAGGATCCTTGTAAAATGTCTTTACTACAGGGCTCTGGAGCCATAGGCAAGGACGAGCATGCCCATTTTTGAGGAGTTCACTCGGTACCACCTCTGGTGTCCAATCACTTCCCTCCCTTCCCAGCCCACTAGCTTGAGATCCGGGGTAGCCAGAAGGATCCCATGTGCAATATGGGGAGTGGGCTAACTTTCCATATCCTTGCTTCCAGAGCCTATTAGTGTGCAGTTTTAACAATTTCCCCCAATTAAAAGGTCTGGCCTTACGATACTAGAATCATACTGCATCCATTCGTACTGATAAGTATCAATCAGAGATCTTTTTCTTTGCTTTAGCAAGTGTATTAAAACCTTAGTGTTTCCTAATATTACCCAAAACATTTTGTGTGTTCCAAGGTGGACAAAGAAAGTATCTGCATTTCACTACATCCTATAGCTATAGCAGTATGGGGTTTTTTTTCCATTTATTTCTGTCCTGTAGCTGGGACAGAGATCTTAATTTATTCTTAATTACCTCCAGGTCTACAGTATGTATAATCCCTGCTCCAAAACCAATTTCTCTCAGTATGTTTCCCTGCAGCAATTACTGCACAACAGTGCTAGCAATGAGACAAACAATACAAGACAAAACATAGAACACAAAACACAATTCCTATTGTGACAGTAGATTCATGGTATTCTGGGTTGCTCTTCAGCTGGTATCAGCTTGTCCTAATTTTCTGAAAGACAAAAGGAACATGTTTCTACTCCTTTGGGGGTGGCAGATAATTGCTTAAAATATTTATTTCTTTACAAATATCCTTGCTGATTGCAGGCAAAATAGAGGAATTACCCCCATATTTTGCTGTGTTTGTTTTATAGGCTGGACAGATTTCAACGGCTTTTACTTTTATCGGTTAGATAATTTGCATTAACACAGATTCTTTCTAGCTTGTGTTTGGATTCAAAGCTATCAGCAGCTCAGAGACTCTGTCTTAAAAGGGACACAATCAACTTTCACCTGAGTTTTGATTACTTTTAACTTCTGCTTCCAAAACACACAATGATTTGAAAAAGAAAACACAACCTATTGTAGCTCCCTTTGGCAAAGTGACAATATGATTACACAGAGCCACCTCAAGACTCAGTGTAGGGGCACAGTCTTTCTCTCTTTTATTGCAGCTCTTAGCTGCTATTTTGTTTCCCAAAAACAGATTTAAAATCTTTTCCCATTCTCCTGGCTTTGTCTGCCCTGCTGCAGCCATGACTTTGATCTTCATTTAAAAACATTTTAAATTTTTTAAAGCATCGAGTTACCCCTTAAGGATTAAATGCCAAATACCAAAGTTAAACAACACTAGTTACCTGTGTCCAGCAAAAGTGTTTCTTGTTTTTGCAATTTTGAATGGAAGATTCAAATGGATTTTAGTGATATTATTTAAAACAACACCAATTCATCTTAAACCCACAAAACAAAGATTGTATACACCAGGAGTGTTCTTTTAGCACATTTGACTAACTTGTTCATAGTCAAATGATTTCAATTGGATAACCTCTTTGCCTGGATTATTTATAGACATTCCTTTGGAAAAGGGCCCATTTCCCCTTCAGAATGGCTGCAAAGAAACCAAGTTTCACTGCTTAATTCCCTCCAGCCTCTTCAGAGTTAATTTCTCACTCTCTCTCTCTCTCTCTCTCTCTCTTTTCCAATTTCTTTAACAGTTGCCTGCCTACCTGCTTGTCTGGGCCCGATCCTGTTTTTTTCTCACTGAACTGTTCCTTTCCATGGGCACAGGCTTTGTTTCACTACCAGTTCAGCAAGGAGGTTGTGCTCCTTAACTAGCCCCCACCCCTCCTGATCCCTTTCCTCTTCATAATCACCCCACGAGGTGCATGCCTCGTAGTTGGGGGTGCCGTACTTACGACCTTTTCCCCCTTCACTCGCTGGACCTCTCCTCAGTCTTAATGAGGGGCGCTATAAGAGTGCAACGAGGTTCCGCCCAAAACTGAGGATCCTCACAAAGGGAGAGATCAAAGCCCTCACAAGAGTCACTCATATCATCCTCCCTGACTCGCCACCTGGACAGAACACATGGCTAGCTGATGTTTTAACTGTTGAATCTCCTTTTCATGGTGAGCACACTGCTGCTGCAGTGTATGCTGAGCAAAAATGGTCAAATCTTTGACAAGTCCCTGAAGGACCAGTACTTGCTTAGCCAGTGCTTCCAGGTGGGTGTGGTCTGCCTTTTCTGCCTGGAAGTCCTGTCTCAAGGCTTGCAACTTGTCCTGGGCATAGGACACTGCGTTGTCACCTGGTTAATGATCTATGTTTTCAGTTGCTCAATTTTCCTCCCAGCTGTTGGGTACACACCTCTTCCCAACTTCTCTTTTTGTCCGACAACATTTGATACCACGTGCCTGCTGCAGTCCAAAGTAATCCCATAGCTGCCCCTAGGTTTTTGTCCTTCTGCTTGTACATACTCAGCATATAGATCTAAGAAATCCTGAATCATAGATTATCAGGGTCGGAAGGGACCTCAGGAGGTCATCTAGTCCAACCTTCTGCTCAAGGCAGGACGAATCCCCATACAGATTTTTACCCCAGTTCCCTAAATGGCCCCCTCAAAGATTGAACTCACAATCCTGGGTTTAGCAGGCCAATGCTCAAATCACTGAGCTATCCCTCCCCCTGACAAATAGGATGACCAGCTGTCCTGATTTTATAGAGACAGTCCAGATTTTGGGGTCTTTTTTCTTATATAAACTCCTATTACCTCCCCACCCCCACCCCGATTTTTCACATTTGCTGTCTGGTCACCCTACTGCCAAGAATGCACACTGCTTTGAAGCTCCTTCATGGAATCCCAGGGATTGTATCCCACCTTGGCAAGAGCCCTCTCGAGCCAGGATAGGGCTTCACCAGCCTTTTGAAAGAGACAGCAGGGTTCTTCTTTGCTGCCTCCCCCGTGGCTCGGGCATCAGGTCCACCTGCCTCCCATGATGCCAGCTGACCAGATAGCTGGACTACCATGTCTGCGCTCCTGAATGCCCATTCATCTAGGCTTGAACCCATCACTGATGCCATTGCCCACGACTGTGGGACTCCCAAGTCCATAGCTGTACCCCTCTGTTTCCTGAACATTATGTCACAATCCATCAATACAGCTCTTAAGATCTGTTAATCACTTGAGATTTCACATTGCTCATGCCAGCACTGGGGCTTCCAATGTTACCCCACTGGGCCAGAGGGAGAGATGCTAAACCTCCCTCCATATTGCTCGGCCTTCTACCACCAAGGGCCCATACACCAAATGCAAAACCCCTCCCGGGGCAGAGCGAGAAACCCTAAGTTCTCCTCTTCCCCTCAGCCCTTCTACGACTGAGGGTATATGGATTAAGGATTCTCTCCCGGCACGAGGATCTCTAAGTCCTCCTCCTAGCACCTGGCACTTCTCCAACCGGGAGTTGAACTACCAGCACCCTTCCCCCATTGACCAGGGTGGAAAGCGGAATGCTAAACCCCTCTCTGGGTCTCAGTTATGCTACAGCTGAGGTGGGGCACACCTGTAATCATAAATCCTCAACATGAAATACCAACAGTGCCGACTAGAGCAAACATGAACTATCAAGGGCAGAACAGTTGGCACGCAGGGCTCCCCCCCTCGGCAATTCTTCACCAAAACTGTGACAGATTTTTTTTACCAATCTGCCTGAAGGCATCAGTTGATCAGGCTGATGCCTCAGGATCTTTTCAGGGAGGAGATGACGAAGGTCTAAATTTTAACGCTTTATTGATAAAATAATAAAATAACAGCAGAGAGTGCTGCGAATACTCCCATGTCACTCAGGGAAAGAAAGAAAAGTTAATGCCCCAAGCCCTAACCCACTTTCATACTCACACATGCATGAACCAGACTGGCCAAGTCTGGGTGTAATGTCAGAAAAAGGGAGGGGGGGAGGTGAACAGGAGTGTTCTCCTGGGCCCAGGCCATGCAAGGATCTGCTGTGCTCCCTAAATTGTTCCAGCTCTCAGGAGGATTTTAAGTCCTTGCTCCTCGGGGCAGGGTGGGGGTAGGGTGCTCCATTCAGGAACCTCTGGTCCTGGTGCCTTCTGTGCCTGTCCAACCTGGCCTTCCATGATTTCTTCGCCTTTCCCAGAACACGTGGTTTCAGGGCCATGAGACAGTTCTGTTTGTTCCTGGCTGGGTAAGGGATCCTATGGCTATGCCAGCCCTAAGGTCAGAGTTTTATGGCCACTTGGAGTATTGATTCGGGTAGCAAGTTGTAGTTAGTGTTAGTGCTTGTATGGGTAGGACTCCCAGCCCTTAGGGTTCCCTGCCCTAGGGTTAGAGTACCTATGCATAAGGGCTCCTCACCCTACAGTTTGGGTTTGAATGGGTAGGCCATGTGGCGTTTGGATTAGGGTTCCTTTGAGTAGGCAATTTGGCATTAGGGCTAGTGCTCCTATGGAATGAGCTCCCCGCCCTAGGCTTAGGGTTCCTATGGGTAGAGCTCCCCGACCTAGGGTTAGATTTCCTATGGGTTTGGCTCCCTGCGCTAGGGTTAGGGTTAGGGATCCCATGGGTAGGATTTCCGACCCTAGTGTTAGCGTTCCTCTAGGTAAGCCACTCGAGTTTAGGGTAAGAGTTCCTATAGTAGAGATCCCCGGCTAGTTTAGGTTTCCTATGGGTAGGCAACTTGGAGTTAGAGTTACAGTTCCTATGTGTAGGTCTCTCTGAGCTAGGATTTGGCTGAAGTTAACCGAATGTTCTATAAGGAGGGTTCCCACCCTAGGGTTAGTGTTCCGATTAGATGAGTCTGTCACAAAAACTGATCAGTAATGACTATCTTGTTTGTTCTAATTTTCCCAAACCAATCTTTTCCAAACCATGAGCAAACAATTTTAAAGGCTCTAAGTTGTACATTGTATGAAAAATTTTTAATGTCCTCTTATCATTAAAGACTTTCTCTGTTATTTTCACGGAGCGCTGTATCTTAAATGCTCAGGAGAGAATCCTGAGAACCCAATTGATTTATTTATTACCCGCAATGATGCGTTTGGCTTTGTTTGTAATTTTCACCAACCAATCTGTTCCAAATGATCAGGAAAGACTCATAGACTCATAGACTCTAGGGTCAGAAGGGACCAATATGATTATCTAGTCTGACCTCCTGCACAAAGCAGGCCACAGAATCCTATCCATCCACTTCTATAACAAACTTCTAACCTATGTCTGAGTTACTGAAGTCTTCAAATTGTGGTTTGAAGACCTCAAGCTGCAGAGAATCCACCAGCAAGTGACTCATGCCCCACACTGCAGAGGAAGGTGAAAAACCTCCAGGGCCTCTGCCAATCTGCCCTGGAGGAAAATTCCTTCCCAACCCCAAATATGGCGATCAGCTAAACCCTGAGCATGTGGGCAAGACTCACCAGCCAGCCCCTAAGAAAGAATTCTCTGTAGTAACTCAGATCCCACCCCATCTAACATCCCATCACAGACCACTGGGCATACTTACCTGCTGATAATCAAAGATCAATTGCCAAAATTAAGCTATCCCATCATACCATCCCTTCCATAAACTTATCAAGCTTAGTCTTAAAGCCAGATATGTCTTTTGCCCCCACTACTCCCCTTGGAAGGCTGTTCCAGAACTTCACTCCTCTAATGGTTAGAAACCTTCATCTAATTTCAAGTCTAAACTTCCTAGTGTCCAGTTTATACCCATTTGTACTTGTGTCTACATTGGTACTAAGCTTAAATAATTCCTCTCCCTCCCTAATATTAATCCCTCTGATATATTTATAAAGAGCAAGCATATCCCCCCTTAACCTTCTTTTGGTTAGGCTAAACAAGCCAAGCTCTTTGAGTCTCCATTCATAAGACAGGTTTTCCATTCCTCGGATCATCCTAGTAGCCCATCTCTGAACCTGTTCCAGTTTGAATTCATCCTTCTTAAACATGGGAGACCAGAACTGCACACAGTATTCCAGATGAGGTCTCACCAGTGCCTTATATAACGGTACTAACACCTCCTTATCTTTGCTGGAAATACCTCGCCTGATGCATCCTAAAACTGCATTAGCTTTTTTAACGGCCATATCACATTGGCGGCTCATAGTCATCCTGTGATCAACCAATACTCCAAGGTCCTTCTCCTCCTCTGTTGCTTCCAACTGATGTGTCCCCAATTTATAACTAAAATTCTTATTATTAATCCCTAAATGCATGACCTTGCACTTTTCACTATTAAATTTCATCCTATTACTATTACTCCAGTTTACAAGGTCATCCAGATCTTCCTGTATGATATCCCGGTCCTTCTCTGTGTTAGCAATACCTCCCAGCTTTGTGTCATCCGCAAACTTTATTAGCACATTCCCACTTTTTGTGCCAAGGTCAGTAATAAAAAGGTTAAATAAGATTGGTCCCAAAACTGATCCTTGAGGAACTCCACTAGTAACCTCCTTCCAGCCTGACAGTTCACCCTTCAGTACGACCCTTTGTAGTCTCCCCTTTAACCAGTTCCTTATCCACCTTTCAATTCTCATATTGATACCCATCTTTTCCAATTTAACTAATAATTCCCCATGTGGAACCGTGTCAAATGCCTTACTGAAATCGAGGTAAATTAGATCTACTGCATTTCCTTTGTCTAAATAATCTGTCACCTTCTCAAAGAAGGAGATCAGGTTGGTTTGGCACGATCTACCTTTTGTAAAACCATGTTGTAATTTGTCCCAATTACCATTAACCTCAATGTCCTTAACTACTTTCTCCTTCAAAAATTTTTCCAAGACCTTACATACTACATATGTCAAACTAAGAGGCCTATAGTTACTTGGATCACTTTTTTCCCCTTTTTTAAAGATAGGAACTACATTAGCAATTCTCCAGTCATATGGTACAACCCCTGAGTTTACCGATTCATTAAAAATTCTTGCTAACGGGCTTGCAATTTCATGTGCCAGTTCCTTTAATATTCTTGGATGAAGATTATCTGGGCCCTCCGATTTTGTCCCATTAAGCCGTTCAAGTTTGGCTTCTACCTCGGATGTGGTAATATCTACCTCCATATCCTCATTCCCATTTGTCATCCTTCCATTATCCCTAAGCTCCTCATTAGCCTTATTAAAGACTGAGGCAAAGTATTTATTTAAATATTGGGCCATGCCTAGGTTATCCTTAACCTCCATTCCATACTCAGTGTTTAGCGGTCCCACTTCTTCTTTCTTTGTTTTCTTCTTATTTATATGGCTATAGAACCTTTTACTATTGGTTTTAATTCCTTTTGCAAGGTCCAACTCTACATGGCTTTTAGCCTTTCTCACTTTATCCCTACATGTTCTGACCTCACTAAGGTAGCTTTCCTTGCTAATCCCACCCATCTTCCACTCTTTGTAGGCTTTCTGCTTTTTCTTAATCACCTCTCTGAGATGCTTGCTCATCCAGCTTGGTCTACAACTCCTGCCTATGAATTTTTTCCCTTTTCTTGGGATGCGGGCTTCTGATAGTTTCTGCAGCTTCGACTTAAAGTAATTCCATGCCTCCTCCACATTTAGATCCACAAGTTCTTCAGTCCAATCTACTTCCCTAACTAATTTCCTTAATTCTTTAAAGTTAGCCCTTTTGAAGTCAAAAACTCTCATCCCAGATCTATTTTTGTTTATCCTTCCATCTAGTTTGAACTGAATTAGCTCATGATCACTCGAACCAAGGTTGTCCCCTACAACCATTTCTTCTATGAGGTCCTCACTACTCACCAGAACCAAATCTAAAATGGCATCCTCTCTTGTTGGTTCTTCAACTACTTGGTAAAGAAATCCATCAGCTATCACATCCAGAAAAATCTGAGCCCTATTATTCTTACTAGCACTTGTCCTCCAGTCTATATCTGGGAAGTTAAAGTCTCCCATGATCACGCAATTCCCATTAGTGTTTACTTCATTAAAAACATTAAAGAGGTCTCTATCCATATCCAGATCAGATCCCGGCGGTCTGTAGCACACCCCAAGCAGTATCTCAGGGGAGGCTCTAGTAGATTTCTTTCCCATATATAATGAAGACTGTATTGGCAATTCCTCACAAGCACTGACCATGAATAAGTTTTGCTTCCTTAATAATTTTCACAAAACGATTTAAAAAAGAAGCTAAGGAGAGACTGATTTAATATGAAAATTATCTGAGAAATTTGTCACTGGCAGTGATCAGTAAAGCATTTTGCTTTGTTAGTAATTTCCATGGACCAAAATCTTCCTAATTCTGAGAAAACGTTCCTTATGGCTATAAGATGTAGATTCCACGAAAAATTTGTCAGAAGACCTGATCAGTAATGACTTTCTCTGATGTAGAGTTAGGGATGTTACGGGTAGGGTTTCCAGCACTAAGGTTAGAGTTTTTATGGATAGGCCATTCGGAGTTTCAGTTTATCAAACCTAAACCAACTGGGCTTATCTGGCTGCTTTGGTGACTCTAGATAACTTCGGGCCGATTGCATGCCCCCAAGGCAGTGATGATGCATTTGAATGTCTGCCTTATCAACTTTCAATGGTATTTCCTGTGCCTACCATGGTGACCAGGGGAAACATGGAATCAGGGTTTGATTCCGGAGAGGAAGCCTGAGAAATGGCTACCACATCCAAGGGAGGCAGCAGGCGCACAAATTACCCACTCCTGACCCGGAGAGGTAGTGACGAAAAATAACAATATAGGACTCTTTCGAGACCCTGTAATTAGAATGAGTACACTTTAAATCTTTTAAAGAGGATCCATTGGAGGCACATCTGGTGCCAGCAGCCACAGTAATTCCAGCTCCAATAGCGTATATTAAAGTTGCTGCAATTAAAAAGCTCACAGTTGGATCTTGGGATCTAGCTGGCTGTCTACCGCGAGGCAAGCTACCGCCTGTCCCAGCCCCTGCCTCTTGGCCCTCCCCTGAGGCTCTGAACTGAGTGTCCTGGGGGTCTGAAGCATTTACTTTGAAAAAATGAGAGTGTTCAAAGCAGGCTTGTCGCCGGAATACTCCAATTAGGAATAATGGAATAGGACTCTGGTTCTATTTTGTTGGTTTTTGGAACTGGGGCCATATTAAGAGGGATGGCTGGGGGCATTCGTATTGTGCCGCTAGAGGTGAAATTCTTGGACTGACGCAAGACGGACCAAAGTGAAAGCATTTGCCAGGAAAATTTTCATTAATCAAGATGATCAGATATCTTTGTAGTTCAGGCCATAACAATGCCGACTATTGATCTGGCAGCGTTATCCCCATGACCCGCTGGGTAGTTTACAGGAAACCTAAGTCTCTGGGTTCCGGGAGGAGTATGGTTGCAAAGCTGAACCTTATAGGAATTGACAGAAGGGCACCACCAGGAGTGAAGCCTGCGGCTTAATTTGACTCAATAAGGGAAACCTCACCAGGCCTTGACAAGGAAAGGATTGACAGATTGATAGCTCTTTCTCAGTTCGGTGGGTGGTGGTGCATGGCTGTTCTTAATTGGTGGAGCGATTTGTCTGGTTAATGCCGATAATGAATGAGGCTCTGGAATGCTAACTAGTTATGTGACCCCCCCCCCCCCCGAATGGTCAGCGTCTAACTTCTTAGAGGGACAAGTGGCGTTCAGCCACCCGAGATTGAGAAACAGGTCTGTGATGCACTTAGATGTCCGGGGCTGCACGCGCGCTACACTGACTGGCTCAGTGTATGGCTATCCTATGCTGACAGGTGTGGGTAACCCACTGAACCCCATTTGTGATGGGTTTCAGGGATTGCAATTATTCCCCATGAACAAGGAATTCCCAGTAAGTGCAGGTCATAAGCTCACGTTGATTAAGTCCTGGCCCTTTGTACACACCTGCCATCGCTACTACTGATTGGATGGTTTAGCGAGGTCCTCAGATCGGCCCTACCCCGGGTCCATCATGGCCTTGGTGTAGTGCTGAGAAGATGGTCGAACTTGACTATCTAGAGGAAGTAAAGTTGTAACAAGGTTTCTGTAGGTGAACCTGTGGACGTATCATTAGCGGGGTTGCACTTGGGCAGCTCAGGGTCCCCTGACAGTGGCACAGCTGATGACTGAGGCCTTGGGCACCTCCCTGCGTGCAGGATGGGAACTCGGAGGCAGGGTCCTGGGCCCGGGGAGGGCTGAGAGCCCCCTCCACGCTCACTCTGTCCCCCTCCCAGGCAGCTGGGGATCAGTGGAGGGGGGTCTCCTCCGTCCTTGCTGGTCCACTGCCGAGCCACTGTCGCACCTTCCCCCAATGAGTGTACCCGAGCTGCCCCCTCTGAGATGCTGCCCACCTGTGCAGTCTGCCCCTGGTTGCTGGTACCATCCTCCCTGCTGCTGTGGATGACCGACCCTGGACAGGGAGCTCGACATGGGTGTGCGGCTGGGATGGCTCATGGGGTGGGGGTGTGTGCAAAAACGTTGGTGGCCCAAGTCACATCCTAGGCATGTCGGGAACAGAGGGAAACCCTGGACCCCTGAGAGCAGGCGAGGCCATGGCAGCAGTTTCTCAGTGCAGTTCTGTGATGATGCCCTCTGAGGTAATGCGGAGCTGGCTGGCAGGTGCCAGACACCACTCCACGTGCTGTCCACCACTCGCCTGTAGGCGATGTAGGCTGGAAGCGGTGGCAGCGGGGGGCGGGGCAGGAACACCCCAGTGGGATTGGAAGCATTTCCCTCACCCGGGAGCCAGGTGCCTTGCGCTCTCCGCGAGCCTCACGGCCCGAAGTAGGCGGTGGTTCAAAGACTTGTGTGGCCTAAGGCAGCCCGTGGATGCCCACGAGGGAGCCCGGGGGGAGGGTGGAAGGTGGAATGCTGAGGAGGGAAGGATGTCTGAGGACGCCCATGCCCCCATCGGTACCCCCACATCACCCACCGCCACCTTCCCCAGTCCATAGGAAGCCCAGGATGGAGAGGGGCTATCCTGCCTCCCTCTCTGTGAGGGGAGGGCAAAAAGGGCTGGGGTACGGGAGGGTCAGTCTGCACATGGCCACGGCTGCCTGGCCTCTCTGAGCCAAGTGCCTGGAC